>NW_004567124.1:28718230-28769537 GCF_000260355.1 Condylura cristata
TTTTTTTTTTTTTTAGTTGCTGAGTAATATTCCATTGTGTATATGCACCACATCTTTTTAATCCAGTCATCCATTTTTGGGCTTTTGGGCTATTTCCATGTCTTTCAAATTGTGAATAAAACAGCAATAAACATGGGAGTGGGTGCAAGTATCTTTTTGAATCAGTGTTTTTGTGTCTTTTGGGTAGAAGTGGGATTGCTGGGTTGTAGGGAAGCTCCATGTTTAGCAGTTTAAGGAAACTCTAAACAGTTTTCCATAGTGGTTGTACTAGTTTGCATTCCCACCACCAGTGCAGGAGAGTTCCTTTTTCAGATGGAGTTCTTTTTAAAGGAAATAAAATTAAGAAGATGTAATTATTAGTGATATGATGGCCACCTTGAATGGGGCCATTTAATTGATAACTTCTGAAACCTGATGCCTCTTAACTTAACTTCATTTTAATTATACCTCTGCTATAGGCAGTTTTTATTACTGATGCTTTTTTTAATAAAATTAAGATTTTGTTACAAACTTCAACAGTTTGGATCTAATTTTGTAAATTCTGTAAATGGTAAAATAATCAACATCTTAAGTTTAAGAATTCTTCCAAATAACATTTAGTAGCTTCATAGTTTATTTATATTTTGAATGTTTATAATTCCAGTGTATTGACAACAGAGGATAACAAAAGGTACCATACTAAATTTGTCAGTAGTGTTGATTTGGTACCTACTGTGTGAGGAGCACTGAAGTGATGGCATAAAATACCTATTGAGGTCTTTCTTCTTTAACAATTTTATGCTAAGAGCAACATAACTCCTGACTCATAAGGGCACTTTGGAAAGGGTAAATGAAGTGGTAGCACAAGGTTTACTTTAACAACTGAAAAAATGTGTCACATGTATTAATGTCAACAACTGGAATTTTGCCTCATTAGGCAATTTCTAGATCTAAGGCTCTGATTATTATTCCAAGCAGAAAAAAAATATGCTAATTATTCACTCTGAATGTAGAAGGAAAAAAGGTGTAAAATCTCCCGTTAGCCGTGTGACCATGTACTAATTGCATGTCATGTGTCAAAATAATGCAGCTCACTGTGCCTAAAGCAATTAGACACACAGAACTCCATTAATGAAGCACTGTCTGTCACTAAAAGTGTTTTCTCTGCTATAGTTGAAGATTAAAATATTAACTTCTCAAATATTTATGATAGTTACTGACAGCATTTCAAAATGTTGCTTTTAACAAAAGCTTTCTATTAAGAATTAGTTTTTAATTTGGATTTTATATTCAAAGAAGATATTAACATATGGTAGTAAGATAGAATTTCTTAGTTGAAGAGAGTTTATTATAAAAGGTAGATTACTTTTAGAAAATTTACCATGTCTTTGCCTGTAATTTTTCTGTAGAAAGCTGCTTTTATAAAGGTAAAAACATCTTTTCCTCATTTAAATATGCATTTAAATATGCATTTAACAACTTGTGTAAATACAAGTTTTATTTGTATTACTTTTCTCTATTACGCCTATTAATCTATTTGAACCCATTATAATAAGTCAGATCCTATGGTCATATGTATCATAATCTACATGTTGATTAGTAGTTTGAGAAGCTGCCAGAAGTGATACTAGTAACCTTAAAGATCATCAATTCTAAGTCAACCCGTAACAGTAGAACCAATACTTCTATGCTAAATCCACTTATTCAGTGATTAATAGGCCTCCAGTTACTATGTTTGATATAGAGCATTTATTTTATTTAATTCTGGATATTCACTCTGTTTTTGTATGTTTATGCTCCCATAACTATCCAGTTTTGAACTATTATCAAGATGGATAACTGACTTTGCCTTGACCAATTCTTCAGTTTATACAGTTTAGAAGTTTTCAGCTAAAGGAATATTCTTTAATTTTTGTGTGTTTAAAACTATTTCTTTAAGTGAATTTGTTCCTTTGTCAATTTTAATGAAAACATGTTCTTTCTGTCAGGATTTCTTGATTTCAATCTATAAATCTATAAAGGACAGTTTTCATGTTTTTTTTTTTTTTCAAATATTTGCTTACATTCATCCCAAAATTATGTAACCCTGTATGTTGATTCGGGTAAAAACGAAGGTATATTTACAAAACCTAGCAGTGTAACATTAAGATGACAAGTCCACTGATTTTTAAAAGGTCATTTTGTCATTTTCAAGGTGTTTTCCAGTTTTAATAGAAATCTTCTGTTTTGTTAATTAGACCTTGGAAATTTAATGCTAATTAATCCTAAATTAGTGTTCCAAAATATTTATTCAAGAAATACTAATTCAATTCAAAATTGTCATAAATTTTCACAAAGTTCACAATAAGTACTAGTTTTATTTTCTTCACACTTAAATCTCAAGGATGACTTTCAGTTTTTATACGGGTTATATCTCTGTTCTTTTCCTCCCTGGTCACTCTTTATGTATATAGTAGAAGGATAGTCATTTTAATTATACACCTGCAAGTATGTTATGGCAATGTAGAAATAGAATATTTTGTGGCCACATTAATAATTTTTATAATGGGCTGGAAATTTTCTGGAGTTCTTTCCAATCTTTCTTCATTAACACCCGAAATGATCATCTCTAGATTCTCTACAGTGGAATCATCTATACTGAGTATTAACAAATGCAGATTTGGTTGGAGGCTCATATTAACTAGATATAGTTGGTCTATAACTGCACCTGAATTTGAAAGCCATGTATTTCAAACCTTTAGCACATGAATATTAGACTTTTAGGGAAGATAAATTTGTTTTTCACATTCTGAATCATTAGATGTAAGTATGTTCCTCAACTAGCAAAGAAAATAATTTGTTTAGTCTTCCTTTAAAATCAACCCCCTTTGGCATTATCTGAAATTGTTCTCAGAAAGAATGAAACAAGTTGAATATGTGAGAGGCATTAATTTCTTAAGAGAATATTGGTAATTCTCTTTTTGTACAGATGGTTGATAATTTTACAGCATTTCACATTTGAAAATGAAAATATTGACTCCTTTTTTTTTTTAAGATTTATTTTATTTGTACATACAGAACTGGGGTACAGGCCAGAGGCTCAGGGGTGGCGAGAGGCTTCACCAGAGACAGAGTGGGGAGCAGAACAGGCAGATCGACGAAGTACACTGCTGAGAGGAGCAGCGGGCGGGTCAGGAGAGGTCTGCCACGCCATGGGGTCACCTCCGGGGCAGGAAGTGGCTTTAGCTTCTCAGTGCAGTGCTTTAACCCGCTGCGCCACCAGGGAGGGCCTACTCCTTTTTAAGTCCCCTTCAGAAACTTCATAGTATGTTTAAATTTCAGTATTTACTATTTCATCAAGTAGTTTAGTTGAATATAGTCCAGTGCATGCTTCTTTCTGTTTTGTTTAATATCAGTATTTAATATTTTTTAATTCCCAAAACATAAAATGGTATCTAGCACTAGTAGGTACTTAACAATAATTTGCAAATGAATTAATGAATATTTAGAATTTTTCTATCTTTATTTTATTATTGTATTAGTATATATTTTGGCACATACTTTATTCAAATGGTATTAATAAGGAATAATGGTATGAAGAACATTCGTAAATCCAACACTCAGCCCAAGAGATAGAAATTACCAATGATTTGTATCTATCCTGTATGTTCCTCACTTGTCTTGTGATTTTCAAAAATTTTCCCTGCTATTTTACTGGTTGAATAATTTATGATGTAACTATACTGTCAATATGGAATTGCTTATTCAGTTTTTCTTTTCAATTTCTTTGCATAAATGCAAAAAACTAGTACATTGTAGGTAGGATTATAGACTAGTTTATCATTTTTTTAAATTTATCTTAATGTTTACTGTTTTTTCCAATAATGTAAATGTGTGTGCTGTTCTTTAACAGTTATATGGTCATATTTATCAAAAATAAGGAGAGGCATTTTGAGAGACCAGCTTCTCTCACTTGTCCCTATTTACTATAGTCCTCTTGCCACAAGAATCCACTTTATTAATCAAGTATCATTCAGTTTTTTTTATACAATACAAACATGTGTTTTATTGTTGGCAACTTGCTTATTTCACTTAAAAAATCCTAGAAAACTTCCTATACAATAAGTAAATAAAAAAATATCTACCATATGATTCAGCAATTCCAATCTTAGAATTGGAATTCTAAGAATATTGGAATTATCAGAGAATATAAAAACACTAATTTAGTGGGATATGTGCATTTTCGTCTTCATTATAGCAATACTTGAATAATCAAATTTTGGAAGAAGTCTAAATGCTTAACAACAGATAATTTGATCTGGTGGCATATATACCAAATGGAATACTATTCAGCAATAGAAAATATAAAATCTTTCTAGTTGCAAAATAGGTGGACCTGGAGGATATTACACTAAGCAAAATAAATCAGGAAGAAGAAGACAAATACTGGGTGAATCACTCATGTGAAATTAAAGAAATAAAACAAAGAAAAATAAACTGAAAGAAACTACATTCAGGAAACAAATACAGAATTAAGGCTACCTTTAGTAGGGGAAGATGCTCAATGGATGACAGTGAGAATTATTGATGCGTTGGTGGTGGGTGTACTGTGGACATGCACCTGAAAAGTTGTAAATCTTTACCCCTACATATACAGAGTTATTTGAATAGTCTCTGTTAATAGAAATAATAAAATTAAAAAATTAGTTTTCCGATAATTTTTTAACATTAGTGAATGTGCAAATAAATGTGAAAATAGGCTCTGTTCCAGGATTTGAATAGTTAATTTTTTTTTGAATCTTCCATACTGCCTAAGTATATCCATAGATAAATTGTAATCCCATCAAAATTCCATTGGCATATTTCATAAATGGAAAAAAAACAATCTTTTAATAGCTTTGCAATCAGAAAAGACTGCCAGTAGTCAAAACAGTCCTGAGAGAGAAAAACAGCTAGAATCATCATGCTTCATCACAAATATTATAAAACTATAATAATCAAAACTGCATGATACAGGCATAAAAATAGACTCAAGACCAATTGAACAAAATTGAGAACCTAGAAATAAACTCTTACATATCTAATCAACTCATATGTGAAAATGTGACCAAGAGTACTCAATGAGATGATAACCCTGTGTTCAATAAAAAGTGCTAGGAAACCTGAATATTAATATGTAATACAATGAAATTGGACCCTTTCTATATCAGATATTGACTTGGAAAGATAAAATGCTTAAATGTAAAATCTGATACTTTAAAATGTGAAGAGATCATGGGGAAAACTCCTTTATATAATGTGGGCAGTGATTTTTTTTTATATGACAGCAAAAGTACAAGAAACAAAACAAAAATAAACAAAAGGAGACTAAGTTTAAAAGCTTTGTACAACAAAAGAAACAATAAAATGAAAATGCAACCAAATTAATCAGATAAAAAAATTTTAAACAATATCTCAAATAAGGTCCAAAATATGTTTAAAAAAAAATCTCAACTCAATAGCAATGAAAGCCAAATAAAAAATTAAAATATAACCCAAGAACTAAAATACACATTTTTAAAAAAAGATATACACATTACTAGTATGTTCTTGAAAAAATGCTCAACATCACTAATCACCAGGAAAACTCAAATAAGGACCAGGGTGATATACCACCTCATACCTATTAGAATCACTGTTTTTTAAAAGACAAGATATAGTGTTAGCAATGATGTGCCGAAATGGGAATTCTTATGGTCATTTGGTGGTAATGTTTATTGGTAAATCCTTTATGGGAAACAGTTTGGAAGTTCATCAAAAAATTAAAAATTGAAATATGTGATCTAGAGATTCCCTTTCTGGATATTTAGTGAAAGAAATAAATCACAGTCTCAAAGAGATATCTGTACTCTATTTTAATTGCCTTTCATTGTTCACAATGGCTAAGGCATAGAAACTTAGGTGTTCATTAACAGAACAACTGATAAAGAATATGTGGAATGTAGATTCACAGTGGAATATAATTCATTAATGAAGGAAGGAAATTTTGTAATTTGCGAAAACATGGATGGAACTTGGGTGTATGTTCTAAGTCAGACAAAAGAAAAAAATACTGTATGATCTCACTTACATGAGGAATATATAAAAGCTGAACTCATAGATACAGAGAATACAAGGGTGGCTTTAGGGGGCAAGAGCTGGAGGAAGTAGGGAAATGATAGTTGAAGGTACAGGGTACCTATAATTAACAGTACTATGTTGTTGGTCTCATCAGATAGTTACATGAGGGGTCAGAAGTGTTAATTTTGTTATGGTAAACATTTTACAATATATATGTGTATCTAATCATCATATAGGACAGATTACACTTGCACAATTTTATGTAGCAAACTATTAATAGAGCTGAAAACTTTTTAAAAATTGCCGAGAATAATATCATTTAAGTATTAAACATGTAGCGAGTGCATAAACATTACTCAGTAGATTGAGAAGAATTGAAGACATGGAGTATGCAAAAATATTCACCTGGGAAAGTAATGTTTGTGTCTTAAATTTGTTGGTACATAATTGTATAATAATCTTATGCCTTTTGTATATCTGAAAAATTTCACAAAATATAACATCATTTCTTTATTTTACTTTATAAATTTCCTATTGTTTATTATATATACTGTTTAGCTTGATTTTTCTTCAATTCTTAATGTATATATGTAGTCATCTGAGTTCTACATAATTCTAAGCATAAAACTTGGTTATTAGAATTCCTACTATCATATTAAAATCTTTTAAAAGAAACATTAGCCAGCCAGCACCCATGGGTTGACCATTACTCTAGATATGATACCTATTGTTAGAACAGAAATTTTAAAAATATAGAGCTTCTGCTCTTGGGAATCTTGCAGTTCAGTGAAGATTAGCATGTGAATAATTATATCATAAAATGCAAAGTGATGTATAAAAGGGACTAATGAACTGGGTCATGAAGAATGAATAGCAGTCTCAGGCATCCAGATAAAAGGAACAATAGAGTAAAGGGGTTTGTGGGCAATAACTGTTTCAAAACTTGAAATGCACACTATCTTGAGTTATTTTTCCTTGTCTAGCAAGCAGCTGTTATAATTCTGCCTATATTGTGCTAACCCCCCAAATTTTCAGTTTGTTTTCTGAACACATTTGTCACCTATTGCTCAGTTTGCTTTAATTATTGAATTTCAGTGCATTACAGTTCTACTTAGTTTCCTACAGAAACTGTAATTAACTACTCTGAGAATAATAATTTTAGCTGGTTCACAAATTAGCATATACTAAACAATACTACTGTGCTATAAATCTGATCTATTTTATAGTCCTGACCTCTGGGAAATAAAAAAAACTATAGTTTCTATATTGGCAAATGAAGTAGTTTATAATTTAAGGAGGGGAGAGAGAAAGGGAAGAGGGAGATTTAGGGTTAGTGTTGGATTCAACATGACAAAGTGCTCAAACAGAAGCTTAGTTTGCTGGAATAGCACACAGATATAGATGAGTTCTCTCCTGTGGGAGAGCTGGCAAAGCTTTATGTAACAGTTTGTATTTGATATGGGTATTGGTAACTGGAAGGATCTGAACAGAAAATGTAAAGTAAATGAACTAAACAAAGCAGGTCACATACAAAAACTGGCATACTGTTCAGAGATTAAAAAATCTAAAGTAAATGAACAAAGCGGGTCACATACAGAACTAGCACACTGTTCAGATATTAAAATTCAGATCACAGATTGAAAGTTTTTGGGTACTGACTTTATCAAATGGCAGCTTAACTGAATGCCTACTATGAGTAAATCACTGTGCTCAGGAGATTATATCCTCATGAAATTTAGCAGTTCAAGGGATCAAATAAAGACACATAAAAACAAATCTAAAGGCAGTGTATGTTTGAAATTAAGATTTTCAGAGTAGAATCTTACTTTAGCACCACATAAATCCAGGGCTATCATCAGAAACATCCTTTCAATAAGAACCCCAAGTTTCTTTTCCAGCATGTTCACTCTGTTGCCCTCTGGAGTTACCTGCCATGTGGATAAAGTTTGAAAATCACAATTTGCATTTTCAGTAGATGATTAGCAAGCATTTAACAAAAATGACAGTGTCATTTTCCGAAACTTTTAGAATCACACAGTGTTTTGCCACTATTGCATTCTCAGCAAGGTCATGCTGAAATAATCTGCACTCAAATTCATAAATAGAAAAGAGAAGAAATTAACTTTACTGATATCAACATCTTTTCTTTTTTGTTTGTTTGCTTTCTGATATTTTGCTTGAATTTATTTACCATAGGAAGAAAAAGTAAATTATACTCTGCATTTTGATCTTTTCCTTCAAACAGATTTCTTGTTCATACTTCTCCTTGTTTTCTCCTTAACACACACACACACACAAAACCAGATTCCAAATCATCTTAAAGTTTCTCTGGCAGTTCTACTTTGTCACATGTATTGCACATGTATTTAAATAGGCCTAACAACCTACACTATTTACAATACCCAGTGAAAAACAAAAGTGTAAGGCTCCTTGTTTCAAAGGCAAGAAAAGAAAAAAAAAGCCATTCCTTTCTTTTTTGGTTTTCCTAAACCTGTCATTAAGTTTTATGTATGTGATTTAATATTGTGCCTCATCAGCCATAGGTGTACTTGCAAGAATTTGATATTCAGAGCACATGGAATGGGCACAGCCAACCCAACTCTTCCCAAATTTGCACCTGGGTCTTCATAAAAGGAGACAAGCAAGAACAGTCATGAGATTGGAGTGAAGGATGGCTTGGTGTTTGGTGGGGTTAAAGTAGTTAAGAATTAGTTGGGAGGTTTCAAGAGACAGGACTATATCTGAGCTGAGTTTGCAAGCCCTAAGTTCATTGATCATTAGTTCATTTGACTTAAACATAAAAACAAAATAGAAATTGTTAAAAGCTATTAACACCATTAATACTTTGATGATGTTGACAGGAAAGCATTAAATCCAAAAGGGGAGTAGGTTTTTGAATGATTGGCATAGTTTGCAGACCATTAAGAATTAGATCACAACATGATTTAGTTATTTTAAAGTTTTTTTGGACTACTTTTGTAAAACAGCAAATACATAAATAAAACATAGTTGACGGGGTTGATGAGCTGGTAAAGTGGGAAGTATGAGACAGAAAAAGGAGAAACAGGAGAGGAAAGAGTACTGCTCAGAAATATAAGTAAACTTCTTGAAGTTTGAGTTGAATTTTTGATATTTAATTCTATGAAAATTTTGTGTATTTTTTAATAAATGTGCAAATATAATTTATTACAGAGGTTGTATGTAATTAGGTTGAACACATGAAATTGGTGATAGTCAACCATTTCTGACCTATGAAAATAATAGCTTCATTTAGTTCAACCTCATATTACCTGGCCAATATTCTAGTCTAGCATTTTCCTGAACAGTTTAGTATTTCTATGAAATTTAAAAGGGGGTCATTTACTAACACAAGAAAGCTGATCTGAACTGGCCAGCTAAAATGTATAGCAAATTAGAAGCAAACATACTTACCTTGATGGTCAGAAGATTAACATTTTGCCAAGTTTCTGGGAGATTTTTTACCACAATTTCATGGAATATTACTTGTGTGTTCAGTCTCTTAAAAAACAAGTGTTCAGGGCTCTCCCTGGTGACACAGTGGGTTAAAAGCTAAAGCAACTTCCTCATGAGTTCGATCCCCGCCTGCCCAGGAGGTGATCCACAAGGCGTGGCAGACCTCTCCTGACCTGCCCGCTGCTCACCTCAGCAGTGTACTTCGTAGATCTGCCTGTTCTGCTCCCCACTCTGTCTCTAATGAATCTTCTCACAGCCCCATTAAGTCATGAAGAAGGGGATAGTGATAAGTGATTAGACACTGAGATTTCCATATGTTCTTTTTGCACAACTGATTTTCCTCTCTTGATTTAATTTTTAGTATACTGGAATTGTAAAAAAAATTCTCACTGTTCAGATATTTGTGGAATAAAGAATGTTATAGAAATGCTTTCATATATTTATGCAATAAATGTAGTTTATAAAGTTCTTTGTCTTTGGAAAAAACAAATGTTAAGTTTTAAATCAGTAACTTACGAGTTTAATAAGTGATAGAAGTACAATGATAATGTATTTCCCCTTATTATATTCTTGACAATTGGCAAAAATCCAATTAGGAATTTTTGCAACATGAGTATTTAAAATCAACTCTTCATGTAGAGCTTTCTTTCTGGAAGAAAGTTACAAGATCATAGAAAATCAACATATTTAAATTTTATTTCTTTAAAAGATGCTTGCCAGATTTTATATTCCAGGAAAAAAAAATGAAATTACCTAAGCTTAAATCTTAACAAGTTAAATCACAATGTAATTAATGTTGTAAGAGTTCAGCACATCACTGGTGTAATTTTACTCCAAAAATGAAAAAAAAAAAAAATGACCTGCAGTGCCTCTGGCTTATATTATGGCATCAATTGTCAAACTTTCTTTTCTCTTTTTTAACCACAGAATTCTTATTCCAGTATGTTGACTGCAGTCTCTGCCTTAGTTTGGGAGCTATTAACATCTATCAGGATCAATTGTACATTCTTGAACTAAGAAAAATTTACTTGACAACTCTAATGGCTGTGAAAAAGCCATTACAGAGTCACAGAGAAAAAAGAGACAGAAAAAAAAAGGCCAAACCATGCCAAAGAACCAGAGGAATTTTTCTCTAACTCCTACCAGGCTCCCTATTTTTAGCCCCAATTCTGCATTGTTTCTTGTGCTTTTATACAAAGTTAAATGCATGTTTCTGCATGCCTGTGCCTTTATGTCTTGTTGAGAATATGCATACATGATGCAGGAGTGTGGCCCTACAGCTTTGGGCCCTTGAGAAAACATCCTGTCGATGCTGTCTGATGCAGCTGAAGGAGCCAGCACACAAGGAGGACAAGACCTTCCTTTGAACAGGGCAGCAGAGAGCATGACAGAAATATCCTACTAGGTAATATTTGTCAGTCCACTAGAGTAATACCGCTTCATGGTCAGTTCTACCCAGAAGCCTTTCAAACAGGAAATAAAAATAATATGATATAATAATAATAATAATAATATCAGCAAGTGGGCTCATGTCTGAGTCATTTCCATTATTCTCTAGGGCAACTTCACCCCACATAGCCCTTTACAAACCTCAGTACCATATTTAAAGTAAATACACCTTGAGAAGGTAGCCATAAATCTTGTAAGTTCAGTGAAATAACATAAATAGGTGATACAAAGAATTTTGGCAGACTTAATTAAGTTCATTTTAAATAAAACTATTATTCGTATTTGATGCATAATTGCCATTTTCCTCAAATATGTTACTTATTCCTTTTTTCTTATGATACTGCTTCCTATTGTATTTATACTTTTAAAACAACAAAATGGGTGAAAATACATTTTTTCCAAAAGATTAGAAGACCTTGGAGAAAGAGACTGTCCAGGAACCTGCAATTGATTTCCAAACCAAATGTCCTGCTCTGAACATAACTGTATAACCTCAACATCTATTTAGAATGGAGCTTAGATATTTCTAGTGAGAAGAAATGCATCAAAAAAGAAAAAAGGAAGAAAAAAAAGGAAAGAGAAAAATAAAGGAAATGAAACAGATTTTACTTTTAGCTCATCTTCAGATTTGCAAGGGACAATAAGAGAGATTCATTAGGCCATTTGTTTCTGTCATCTGCCATGATTCAAAATGAAATACTAAATGTTTCATGGACTCAGAAAAAGAGTAGAATTTGTCTTTGTGTTGGCTGTGCAAAGACGGTGTGGCTTACAGCCCCCATACAAGAGGCCTGATGGATGAAAGGGGGAAGGGTGGTGCCATCTGAATGATGATGGGCTAATATCATCACCCTCTTGTCAGCTGTAATAGGCTTTTCCTCACAGAAATAATTCATAAAACCGCTACATTATATTCTATCCCTGACAGGCCCTATCTATCCTCCAACCCAGCAGGCTCACAACTAATAAGAAAATATGTGGTTCAGGAACCCTGAAAAATTAAACAGGTAGTTTATGAACAATTTGTTTCATGGGGATGTTTATTATGTTTATTAAATATTGAGCCTTTAATGTTTTCCCAGTGCAGAGGATATCATAAAAATGCTGACTTAAGCCTCAAATGTATTCTTAGAAAATGACATTTTACACCAGTAGTAGTACATAGTAAATAACTAAATTATAGCAGCTTGTGTGTGTGTGTGTATGGAGACAGGATGTAGAAAATGTAATTTATAATGTATCTCTGTGTACATGTGTATGAGAGATAGATGCGTTCTTATGTATCCTTCTGTGTCACGTTCAAGCTTCCTTCCAGGCTTAGTTTTAAAAGTAAGTTGGGATACCATTATTTTAGTGCATGTCTTGGGGAAGGTCAGCCTGAGGTTTGTTTTATTGCTTGTACTAAAAGAAAAACCTTGAGTTCAATGTTTGAAGCATCCAGAGTACACATACTCCGGGCACTAATAATAAACTTAATCAGGAGTGTTACTTTGTAAGTACGATTTTTATATAAATTTCTTATCTGAGTTTTCTCTGGAGACCAATGTATGTGAGCATATGAGGGTAAAATGACTCCTGGTAATGTGATGTTCTTTATTTGAAAACTATCAAATTAGATACAGAAACTGTTCTGCAGAGAGCTGGCAGAGAAAGTACATGAAGCATGTTCTTCCTGTGCCCATACCTTGCACATTACTAGCGTTGCTGTCATAATATATTTAATCAGTGTGACAGTCAATGATCTTCTGCTGTAGACAAGCAAGTGGAAGATTATCTGCATCTTACAGGGTTAATGGCCCTACCATAATAAACAATACCCACAGTATGAAAATAAGGCAATAATTCACATACGTATTTCAGAAAACACATGCCCAATGTGATTTACAAAGGAAGTTGGATCAAACCTGTGGTTAAATGCTAGAGCATTTCAGGCCACAACTTTACTGATCTCAGAAGGATGTCTTAATTTACTGTATATTCCCACTGAGAAACATGTGCACAGGCATTTTGTAATGAATACATCCTCATAGGGATTTACTGAGGGTACATTTAATATGAAAATTCATGTGAAATATAAAATATCAGCATGAAGAGGTTAAATACAGAGTCTATTTGAAGAGTGTTTATCAGTGAATCAACTTCAAGCTAGGGGAATTCTTTCATGGATTTTTATTGTATAAAACTTTTACAAATATGCAAAATGAAGGGATAGAGAAAAACTGACCCCACGCTCAAGGATGACATTGAGAGTTAGCATTCAGATTAATGATGACTTTTGTAAATTGTGGGGTGCATCAGAGACAGACAGAAGGGGAGGCAGAAAAGCAAGTTTTGTTTGAGTAAAAAAAAAAAGTTAATGAAATGTGGGATTGTAAATCTGACAAAAAGTTTTCACTGTGAATAATAAACCAGTTGATAGTATTAACAGAACGACTATCTAAAAATTCAAGGGAGATTAAAATAATCTTGCTTAGGGCCACAAGATAATATTTGTGTTCAGTACTCCTCAGATGTTCTCAATACCCCTGCCACAAATGAGTGGATAAACGGTTAAGGGATTGAGATATGGATATGTATCTTGTGGAAGAGTAGAGAGACCAAATAACATGTTGCGCCCGTAAGAGGACTCTTCTCTAGAGATGGAAAACAGACATCCTCTCTAGTAAACAGTTGCAGTAGGATGAATTGAGATTAAATTCATTATTTTTTTGTAGGATCATTAAATGTCAGATTATATAGCCAGGTAAATATGTTCTGATCCTAAGATTTAAAAATTAATTTTAATCTCCATTTCTTAGGAGTAAGCTAGAAGCAAGCCTATTCTTTTTTTTTTTTTTAAGTCAGGTTTTTACATCACTAGCTTTTGTGTTGCAAGCCTATTCTCAAGAGAATGAGGTTGGTTGTCTGATTTGTTGTGATTTCTTCAAACTTTAAGAATCTACAAGTTTCTATGTGGACACGTTCTTATTTCTGCACATGGTTTCTAACTTTCCTGCTGAGCCTATTTTAATAATCAAGCCAATCTGAGACCTCTTTTGACGTTTAATTTCCAAATAATAACAACTATAATTCACCTTTCCTAAATATCGTCTTCAAGTTGTATAAATTTTGTAATGAAGTTAACAATTCATTTATTTAAAAACTTAATCCATGGGGAATCTTACGCCCTGGTATAGGTTTTCTGAGGTGAAGTAGACACTCCTGAATTAACACTTTGAGAAGAAGTTGTTAATTTTAGTTTGGAGTGGCAGAGGTATCTTTTCCTCTCTTGACTGTGGCTTCCTATGCAGTCTGAATTTGTTTATGGAGCCAAGAAGCCTGAAAACTTTTCTGCAAAAGAGATAGTCAAAACTGATGGCAGTTTTTCATGAGGAAAAAAAAAATTCACCCTAGGTCATTAAAAAACTATGAACATCCAAAACAGCACTAGACTATGTTTGGTCTCAGGGGCACATGTTGTGCTTCCAATTTCAGACATCCCCTTTTAGAGGAAGGCAGTTGGTGGCAATTAATTACCCCTCAATGGCATATACAGCTGCAGCCTATGTATGGAAACAGAAGAGAAATTAGATTTAATTGGCCTTAGCACAATCAGAAATGTGGCATTTATTTAATTATGACTTAGGAATGGAAATTTGATTAGTGTTTTATTGTATTTTTAATATTAATAATATAATTAATAACATGCACGGCATATAAAAATGAAATAATTGTCTTGGATGTTACATTAAAATATTGCATGTTATTTTTAGAAACACATTGTTTTTTTCTAACAATCAAAAAATTCTTATAAAAAATGAAGAGTTCTAACCCTTGAGTGTTATTCATATTGATTATTCCAAATTTTCCTTTATCAAGACAGGACATGATACATCCTCAGCAGATCTTGTATTAGTATATGAACTGATTCATTGATACCAAATTTATTTTTTATTTTGGTCTACATTTTGGCCTTGAGGTTAGGATGTTTGTCATTAAATTCCTTGGTATCTTTTACTTGGTAAAGACTGGGATTTCCTAAAAAAAAAAAAAAAAACCCTGGCACTTGAGCAAAAATAAAGCATCCTAACTATATTGGGCTTTTAAGTGTTAATAATTCACAACTTTAACTTTTATGGAAATATTTGCATAGGAAATACTTTACATCATATTCATAAGAAAAACTGTACTGACTTCTGATCATTTGCATAGTATTTGTTGGTTTGCATATCTTAAGTAAAATCCTTAAATGTCAGTCTCCTGGGATTTTTACTCTGGCTTTTGTAGGATGAACATTTTCTCCCAATTCAAGGATACAGACTGAATTACAATCTGTATTTAAACAGTGTCTCCTTGATGGATATGACCCCCTAATGCCACAAAGACTAAACAAAATGTGTGCTTCTGACTGCCATGTTGTATTTTTAAAAACCTGTCTTATATTCCACACATATCAGGCAATCTTTCTGCACAGTTTCACACACAAGCAGCAGGATTAGAAGTATATTGCTGTTGCATCAAACATTGGTAAATAGAGGAAAATCAACTCCCCGTGGTCCTATAGGATGCTTATAACTGAAGTGGTTGTATGAAAGCAAGGAAGGCATTGATTTGCCACATTCAGTATGGTCACAATGTCTTGCTTTGTGCAATCTAAAGAACAATATTCTTAACTTTTTGGCCTCTGCAAATAGAAGGTAAAATTTTATGCCTCAGAGTTGAGTGCAGGGGAAAAAAATACCAAGCTCCTAGGATAAGTGAAAAGTTTGAAAAGCCAACCATCAATTTATAACATAAAAGCTTAGAGAAGGTTACTTCACAGAAGATAGCTTTTTCACTTTCTTCCCTTGAACTTTTTGTATTTTTTTATCATATGAGAAAACTTAAAAATAAATTTCACAGATAACACTAAAATATGCCTTCATTTCATCAAACATTTCTTAAATGCTTGCAGAATGTATATATCTCAGTTCAGTTTGATATATGATATCAACATGGAAGATGAGTTTGCCCTTAAAGAACATAAAAGAAGCAGATATCAAAGTGATTGTATGACTGCTTTATATAGGGCACTGCAGAAGTAGGTTAAGGGAAAACCTCTGCATATTTTGGAGTCAGGAGATCCAGCTGTCATTTTTGTTATTCTGGCAGGAAGTTAACTGTGTGACCTTGGATTCATCAATTTCTTCTCTCAAATCCAATTTCTCAATTTGCAAAATAAAGAAGCAAAACTCTTTAAATGATTTCTGAGGGCCCTTTCTATCTAGTATTCTATTATTGCTATTGTAGGGTGAACAGAGATGCTAGAGTTTTAACAAAGAGAAGAAAAAATCCTAAAATTCAGAAATGTATTTTGTAAGGGTATGACAGACATCTGTTTAAAACAACAGACACAGTCTCTTCATCAAAATATATTCCTATGAAAATCAACTCACAGATCTAATAGGAGAGCAGGAAGTAAGGGGGAACAATTGTTTTTTGTTTTTGTTTTTTTTTCTTTTTTCAGGAGCAGTGCAACATTTCAAAAACATGTGGGAAGACCAGCCATTGTTTGGTTGTGTGGTCCTCTATGGAATGAGTGCCACCTGGCATGGGGGCTTTAAGCATCCTGCCTGGTGGCCTTAGCCCTTCACGCAGGGTTCAGATAGTGCTGAGGAAACACTTCAGCTGGCCCTTGAATTAGCCTTCACAAGTCAGACAGGAAAGAAACACGCAGAGTGAGTAAAATTATACCTCAGATTTTAACACCATTTGTAATTTGATACCATGCACCAGAAAAGCAGTTAAATATTAACATATATGTATATGTGATAATATGTATTTAGATATGACACATACACACACACACACCACACATATGCACCTTCCTGCTAGCATCCTTTCTAAGTTCCCTGTTTTTGGTTTGAATAGTTGTGGGACTGTTTTCAAGATCTGCCAGTTGGAAGTAGCTTTGTTTTGTCAAGTCAAGTCAACTTGGGCTAGGAAATAGTCCAATATACACATATGGGAGCTGGAGTTACTCATTGTTACTTTAAGCAGATGACAAGTATCATTATCCAAGTGTTGTTTGTTTGGTGCAGGGAGCTGTGTGTGCTCCTAATGTACTTGCTTCAGTTTTCTGCAGGAAAACCCCTCAGATACAGTGTCGAATAGCAGCATGCACCTGTCTGTCAACAAAGAAGTTCATGATATGAAATAACCACTGTAGCAGATGGTAGAGACAGGCAGCAAACAACCCACTCTGGACAGAACATCCAAACCTTTGGTGACTATAAAATCAGTTGCAAAGCCACAATTAAGGACCAGGCTTTTAGTTTCTATTTTCCAAACTCAACTCCTCATCACTCTCGTATAGAATGTATAAAGACTTCCAGTAAAAATGAAGATTCAAAGATTCTTGTAGCAATTATACCCAAAACAAAAATATTAAATATATACACACAAAATCAAGAAAATAAAGCCAGATGAACATGAATTTGTATTTGCTGAGGGTAATTTCAAAGCTGATACATCCAAAAATTTCATTATCATTGTATGATTTGATATGTCCCTTATAATGTAACTCATTACATTTACAAATAAGTCTTCAGAGGTGTTGAGAATAATATGGCTGGCTGGAGCTGGTATTTCATCCACAGATACGGCATATGTGTTTTTTATGCAAGGGCTATGCATGATTTTCTATCTAAAAATATTTTTCTTTTGTGCTGAAAAATGTAAATATATTTTTCTATATATCAGAGATACTCTAAATGCCTTGTAAGGTGATGCCTTTTGTTGGAATTTGTCAAAGTATCTTGGAGATAAATCCATATTCCTTTTGACATCATATTGAGAAACTGGGGAACGGGGCATGGATTAGGAGGTTGAGAAGAGAAAGGAAATCCGTATTTCTGGTTTAGCAGAAACTTGTAGTCATGAAAGATAGTTTCTAGATGTGATTTTTCAGGCCACACACTGGCTTTGTAGATTTGTATTTGAGGGAATAGTGGAAAAGAGAAATGAATGATTTTTATACACACTTTCCTATAGTGTACAAATGTAACATATATGCTCCTGCCAGTAACTGTTTCTTTATAAATAATGAGGTGCTGCATTTTAAGACTGGTTTCCAGTACTCTATCGCAAAACTGAATTCTGAGCCTTTTCTTTGTGTGTGTGTGTGTGTGTGTATTTGTTTATTGGTTACTAACTTTGATGTAAGCTTTGAATTCTGAAAGTAAAACAGAAATTCCATTGGACTTGGAGGAAGTTTTAATACTTCTGTGATAAAAAAGAAGGTGTGTAGGCAGCTGATACAGCTACTACAGGGGATCAGATTACCTGACCCTTTGGCCCTAGATGTTTATCTCACTGAGAAACTGTCCTTGCCTCAAAATTCACTCCCTCTAGCAACTGATTTCTTTTCCCTTTGGAGAGGTATTTTTACTTGTCTTTAGCTGCCTGATAAAAAAGCACCATATCACTGACACCAAAGAGGAAAATAAAGCCAACTTTTACAAAGTCTTTTTATGTCAATGTTTTATAATTTTGAAAGGCTGAGTAAAGTTGTCTATACATCATACATTTCAAATACCTGGTAAACAATGGGGCGCACAGACTTAAAGAAGAAAAAAAAAAAAACAAATCAAAGTTTTGCCTCAGGGAGGAATAAGTGAGAGAGGATTTTATTATTTCCATGTGTTATTTTGAATATATTATTTTGAACAATACTTAGCACCTTCATAATGCTAAATTAATTTAAAATGATAATATTTCCCTTCCTTTTTTTTTTTTCCCTTCCTTTTTAAGTGATCTCTTCTGTGGTTGTTGGAGGGTACAGGTGGTAGGCAAGAAAACTTGGAGGTTTGAATATTGCATATGAAATATTTCACGTCATTTAGTTTTTACAAACCAAATTTGTTGCTGGGTAACAACCATGGAGTAGAATATGACTATATTTCCAGAATAAGTATTTTCATCCGTTTATAAAAATTGTGTATGTATAAATCTGTGTTAACTTTTTCAAAGTGTTTCACAATTGCATCTTACTTAACTCTCCAACTTCCACACTACTGGTTAGATAAAGTGGTACTCTACATAAATTACAGAGGATGAAGGATAAATGACATAATCAAAGCTGAAAATAATGTTATTACCAGAAGCTGATGCTTTCTCTTCTACTCCACAGTGAAGTGAAGTAGACATAGATTTTACTTGAAATAGAAGGTTGTGATCTCAATACAATTGACTTCACTTTTAACTTCTAGGAAACCAGGACATTTGTTTTAAGAGGGGTTAGGAAGATTTTCCAGGGAGACTCCACATAGGAAACAGACTCTTGTGGTGACATCTTATAATAAACTGTATTCGACTTGGAATTGCCTCTCTAATCTTTACTCTTAGTTTGTTGTTTTAGATAAGGACACTAAGCTTCATAAAAAAAAAAATGTGATTGCTTAACCAGAAATATATTCAAATACAACTGTATCCCCTCTTCCCCTTTTCTTTACAATTGGTGCCTTTGGAACGTTTCTCTTAATTATTGCTCTACTCTGGCTCCTCCTTCTACCTATTGAAGCTGACTTAAATATTGAGCTTTCTCTGACACTTGAGACTTCAGGTTATGTTTTACACACATAGACATGCCACAGACTCTACGTCTGGCAGCTTTTACTGTTATCCTCTCCACTATTACAGATAAAGGAATAAACCCACACAATTATTGACACACAAATGGAAGTTGAAAAGTTGATATTTAAAAAAAGAGATATTTAAAACAAAATGAAAAATTTTAGAAGTGAGTTGAAGAAAAATACTAGCTAGGAACATTGTAGGCAAAGTATGGGGAAAGCAAAGCAGAGAGCAGGGAAAGGAAAAGAGAAGAGAGTCATGGATTCCAGAAGGAAAAAATAAGGGCAAAAATGAAAGCAGGGAGAGAGGAAGAAGAGAGTGTGGAAATGAAGAAAGGGTAAGAAATGGGATGAGTTAGGGAAAGGAGAAGGGTAGCAAAAGAAGATTGAAATTAAAGAATGGGATGAAAAGAATGAAGAAAACACATGTACATTTCAAGAAGATAAGTCAGTAAATACAGTAAGTCCCAGTTTGAAACTTACTTGTAGAGATTTTGAAGTTTAAAATAGGGATAGGATAATATTTAACATGATAAAATAGTCAAGGCTGGATTTTCCCAATTTCCATATTCACAGCTAGTGAAGATGTTAATATAGAACACAATAGGCAGATATGTCAGTCACCTTTTAAAATAAAACATTATTTGAAACTAATCACATCCCGTGCATTGACTTCATGTCTTATTCAAGTAGAAAATCTTGATTAAAAGCATTTTGAGAGTTTATTCCTGATAATTAACTCTAACTTGATAACTTCACTATCATAATCAATCTTAAAGGCAAGTTTTTCGGTGAATTATTAATTTATGTTTTTAAAATATGTTTCATTTGATTATAAGTTTGAGTGACAGTTTTGAATTTGAATCATGAAATAAATTAATGTGGTAGTAATCTCTGTCTACACAAAATAAAATAGAATAAATATTAAGTTGCCTTAGAATTGAAATGTAAAACTGAGTATACTGTGGGAATAGTAAATAATGATTTCTGAAGTTTTGCTTCAGTTCTGTGTATGTCAGTATGCATGCACATATGTAAGAACTTATATATATATACACACACACTTTGAAAAATACTAATCTGGTTGATATAAACAAAACTTAGAATGTGGAATGTGTATGTGCCGTATTTTGGGGGATGTTTGAACAGTTTCTTTCTTCCTACTCTGAGGACTTTTGTTTTTCTAGTGTTAAAGGAATAAATTAACTAATCAGTACTTATAAAAAGTCCTTTGATGCAACTTCATATATCACCAGAGAATTCTAAATGTAAACATTCTGTTATTATGAAAACCTATTTGAATGGCCAAAATATAAAACACTGAGAACTCTTAATGTTCTTAAGAATGTGGAAGGAGCAAGAACTCATTCATTATTGGTGGGACTGCAAGATGGTACAACCTTCTGGAAGACAGTTCTGACACTTTCTTATAAAACTAAGATACTCTTACCATACAATCTGGCAATCCTTGGTAATTAGTCAGAGGTACTGGAAACCTTATTCACATAAAAGCCTTCACTTGAACATTTATGGAAGCTGTATTCATCATTGCCTAACTTGGAATTAATCAAGATGTCCTTCAGTAGGTGAATGGACAGATAAACTATGGTATAGCCAGATAAAGTACCATATTATAAAGTAATGAACTATCAAGCCATGAACAGACATGGAGGGAAGTTAAATGCATATTCTTAAACTGTATGGTGCAGTGGTGAACACATGTCATTATATATTTGTCAAAACCTATAGAAAGGACACCACAAAGAGTGAAAGCCAGTGTAAACAATGGATTGTAGGTAATGATGTGTCAGGTTGGGTTCATGGGTTGTAATAAGTGCACAACTGTGATGTAGGATGTTGTTAGGTCGACTGCACATGTGGAGGTAAGAGATATGTGGAACTTTATTTTTTGCTCAATTTTGCTATGTAAAACTTCTTTTAAAGTTAATTTTATTAATTAAAGGTATACACATTACAATGTTGATTTGTATTGTAAAACTGAGTTCTTTATACCAATTTATTTTAATGACTTTATATACTAGTGTCAGTATCCTCACACACCAACTCTGTACCATTAACTTTGCTATATATATTTACTATATTTACTATTCCATTATGTGAAAAGTAATGTCACATTACTGTTTCAATTTGCATATTTTTAATTCATGTGAAAAGCTATAGGACTTTTTCCATGTTTACAAGCTATTTGTACTTTTTATGACAGCCAATTCATGTTCTTTGTTATTTGTGTGCTTTTAAATTTAATGATCATTTTTAAAAACTTTTTGAAAAATTTAAAATCTGCTTTAAGTGCTTTAGAGAAAAGTATCAATGTGAATCCAAAAATAGAAGAAACAATTAGCACTGGTGAAAAATGACCAAGGTAATACAGAACAATTCCTATTCAGAGCAAACCTATTCCTTGGTAACCCAGAAGCCACCACTGCTGTTTTGGGTTCTGTGGCTTTGGATTACTGAAAACCTTTGTTTTCAGGAATATATTCTAAAGTGAAGGAGTTTAGAAAATTGTCTCTTCTTTCACATCGTCCTAAGGAGGTATAGAAGGGAACAATTTGGAGGGGGTGGTAAGGATAATAAACAGACATTTTAGAAGAGGAATCAGAAGCTGGAGATCACAGAGAAGAGAGGTAAACACAGAAACTGGGAACAGTTGCAGGCCTTCAGGGGAGTTGGCTTGGACTGTGTGGTGAAAAGCGCCAGCCTAAACGCCAACACTACTGTGGGATCTTTAGACTCTTCTCCAGATAATTATAGCAGATTCAGACAAATCTATTTGCAGTGCCTGTAATTGAGAAGCAGCAGCAGGGAGCTCTTATCTTGTCGTGGTTGTTTCAGCTTAGCTCCCTTAGCCAAGCTTCCCCCTCCCTCCAGACCCCCCACCACACACACACACACACTGATGTGTTACACCTGATGGTGTGGAAGACACTGTAACCTCAAATGCATCCCTACCACTTGATGCTGCCCTCACACCCTCAATTCTCCAGTCAAAGCATTTGTGGGGAGGGCAAGTACATTGGGGAAAACCCTTTGTATGGTCAAAGAACTGGCCAAATCAGTCATTAAGGAGGCAGTGAAAGAAATTCCGATGCTTCACCTGCCAGGAAAAAAGATGCATTTGATGTGATCCATTGTCACCTGTAAAAATTAGATATTTTATTAGTGTTTCTTTTTTTTTTTTTGAGAATCCGTTTATACTGATTGAATGTCACTACAGTGTTTGAGCTGGGATGCAGGCCTCATTGCAAATGGTTATAAACCCTGTGTACCTCTGTTTGTGAAGGATACAGCTGCCTTGCTAGGACTTTGAACATTTCAGGTTTGGAAATCATAGAAAACCTCCTTTCCCTCATCACAATTGTTTAGTTACATTTAAATGATTTTTTTTTCTAGAGGAAATGTCTTTGAAATTCATTTTCCTGTGCAACATTTCCACCTCTACATCTTAAGTAAACAGACAATCCCAATCCCAAATGGTGGTGAACCTGGAATTATGTTTTCATTTTTAGTCTCGCAATAATTTCAAAATATGTCGCAACTCACCCACAGTAACTTCTGTCTCTCTATCATACCATTTGCATATCTTTATTATGTAGTCTACCTTCGTGAGGGCAATGTGTCAGAAAGCATCCCGTCTGTAAGTGACTAGAGTTAAAATCATCTTCAACAAATCGGCAGTGGGATTGTCTCAGAGCTGTGCTAATAATGCCATGCTGTCAGCTTCCATGCTTTTGATAAACACTTCTTCCTGGTGAAGGGTGTGGGGAAGTTATGTAATCATTTGGAAAATATGTCAATATAGCTGTGGGATTGGGGCAATTAAACCTGTTCTTCCTTACATAAATGCAGAATGGGGTCAGAAAACTAGGTACTTATGTCCAGGTTAGTGATGGTATCTGGGTCCAATTCATTTGTTTTAATATCTCCTTGTTTGTGTATAGTTTGAATATATCCATGGGGGCATGGTAGAAGGTTGTGAGAGTGAAAAAAGGATGTTGAGGACAGCTCAACAGGAAAGCAAAGGGGACATAGAAAGTGTGTGTGTGTGTGTGTGTGTGAGAGAGAGAGAGAGAGAGAGAGAGAGTGTGAGTGAGTGAATGTGTGTGGTAGGGGCAAGGTTGATGTGATTTCCTTTCTGCTACTCTCCCTGGACTTCAGAATAGCCCCCACCCTCCTTTGCCATTCTCCTGGACAAACATCCTGTGGAGCTGCTAGGACTTCCTCTGCAGGTAGTGGATACCTCCTGTGGGAGGGGGCACCATCACTGACCTGCACAGCGATCCACAGATGCATTATTTGGCTGGCGTTCTGACATTTGTCTGTGATGAGCATCGAGAGGTTTAGCTCCACATCCAGCACAGTGCAGGCGACTCCCCTGTGTCTACATAGTTTGGTGCGCATTCCATATCACCTCCCCCTCTCTGATGCCCCACTGTCCTAGTGTTATGTTTTGTGTTTATTTTGGTTTAAGTTTTTAAAACATTCCTTTTTCTGATCATCCTTCACACATACATCTGGGGTACATCATTTCTCTGAAAGCAAGGAAAGCTAATGTTTCTAATTCTTATCAGGTCAGTGACTCAAAGCCAGTCAAACTTGGATGGGTTGGCAGCTTTTAAGAAATGTTAGCACACTTGAGTTGATTCTTTCTTTTGCCAATGACCACAGAGAGCTTGAAATCCAACACTATCAGTCTTGTTGTGGGGATGCTGTCATGTGTAGCAACACATCTTGGTGTTTGTGGTATTGGAGGTCTATTTTGGCTTCCTGTGGTGGCTTCTTGGCCTCAAGTTTGAAGCCTGTGCCTGGCTGGTACCACATTTCCCCTGCTTTCTCTATCCAGAACATCTGCTTCTGTGGTGAGTAATTGGAGGGGAGGTGGATTTCCAAGAATGCATGTGGTGTTTATTCCTGCTTCCTAGTGGCTGTGGTCACTATGTTTCTGACGCCAAGTGCCAGCCCTTACAGCATGTTGTCAGGAGACCTGGCGGGAGAAAGTATGACTTCACGTATTCTCTGGGAGCCCTTTTGTTTGTAGATAGAAAGTAGGAGGAGTAATGAAGAGGTAAAAAGAAAGGAAAATGCAGCATAGACCAAATGGGCACTTTATTTTTGGGGGGAGGAGGAGAACTCTGCTATTCAGATGTTTCCTTTCCTTCCTCCCATCTCTTCTTTTCCTCTGCACAATTCTTTGTTTCTCCCAACTCTTATTTCTGATGTCATCTGGAATAAGCTTTTGACCTGCCTCTCTATTGTTAACAACCATGCTAATGTCTGCCAGGTGTTTCCCACGGTAAGCCTGAGAATAACATGATGTGTAAGAGAGGAAACAGTGAGGGGTCAAATATCTAAGTCTTCAATCAAAAATGAGATTTGATGTAACAGCAGTCTTTAAGCAGAAAAAAGTGGGAACTTATGGAGGCCGCTGTGTGTTGTCCATCAGCACACTCAGGTGCAGCACTTGCTAAGACCATCTCGCTATGATGTCAAAGACAGCTTTCCCTCTAGGCTGCTTTCTGTCTTGGTGAGGTTTGAGAAAACACTCAAAATGCCAAATATCATCAAAAATACCCAGCCATAGTTCCCTGCATAAAATATAGGAGAAAGCTAAGAGCCATTTACTCTTTGCAGACTCTATAGAATATATATAATTTAATCTGCAGGCAGGACACTCTACACAGGGAAGGTAGTTATCTTCATCCACGGCAAAAGGGAAGTTTGAAGATTATTGCAAATTTAGTAAATGTGGAATCTTGGGAAAAGAGACTTTTAGTTCATAGGTAAGAATTTCCAAAGCAGAAAGTAACAGAATATACTTGTTTGATTATAATGGTGGGTTAGCCAAAGATAGCCTACCAAGGTGAGAATATTGATGGCATCTGTCACGTGTTGAATGTCAGGATAATTTTACTTTTTAAGATGAAAGATACTATAGTGAATTTGATGCATTAAGAGGTATTATGTAACATATATGGATGATAACTTATATAAATTCACTTAACCTAATATGTACATTTATATGCATTGCAGAAAAATAAACAAACAAAATTTGCCCTTCATGTATTTTCAAAATAGATAAGTTCTTGAGAGCTGTTACTTGTTAACGAAGAATACTCAACAACAAAAGAAAAACAAAACAAAACAAAACCTAAGATTCCATCACTTAGGATTGAGTGACAATAAGAAAAGGGTTTATTATTTCAAAAGGAGTCCTAAAACTTTTAAAAGTCAATCTGTACAGATTACTTAAGGAACTGCTTACCTAGGGTGCTGTTGAAATTACTAGAAACATCTGGCCACCACACATCCATTCCCTGTAACTATTTCCTCTGCTCCAGAGGACCGCTCAGTTCTCCCTCCCCCTCCTCCAATCCTTGTTTATCTCAAGATGCAGCTTTTTGTGAATGTGAAATAACCCCATAACCAAAATAAGATTGCTTTCTACCTGTTATATATTCTTTGTGCCTTATAATTCCAGTTGGCACATTGATATCAGGACTCTTGTTTTGAGTTATGTAATTAAGTCATTCTGCTTAAAAATGGTTCAGATTAACATAAAGATTTTTAACACATGTTAATGGTGTGTTCATGAATACTTTGGTTTGCCATAATGGAGAAGTCAGAACTGAATGAGTTCTTGAATTTTGATCAGTATGTTTATTTCTATCCAAATTGAAGGAACTATGGAGAAAATAAAAATAAAACTCTGCCATAAACTAAGTTCCCTGATTTGGTAGATTCTACTTTTTGGGAGGAGAGAGAATTAGTAAATAACAGATTTTTTTAAAAGATTTATTTATTCATACAGAACTGGGGTACAGGCCAGAGATGCGGAGGGTGAGAGGACTCAACAGGAACAGAGTGGGGAGCAGAACAGGCAGATCAACGAAGCACACTGCTGAGGGGAGCAGCAGGCGGGTCAGGAGAGGTCTGCCACGCCATATGGATCTCCTCTGGGGCAGGCAGAGATCGAACTCATGAGGAGTTGGCTTAAGCTTCTTTGTGCTGTGCTTTAACCCTCTGCGCCACCAGGGAGGGCCCAAATAACATATTTTTAAAAGAGAGATGCCCAGGCTAATTGTAAAGTCAAAATCAATTCAATCTTTTTTTTTTTTTAAAGATTTATTTATTTGTGCATACAGAACTGGGGTACAGGCCAGAGGCTCAGGGGCGGCGAGAGGCTTCACCAGAGACAGAGTGGGGAGCAGAACAGGCAGATCGACAAAGTACACTGCTGAGGGGAGCAGCGGGCGGGTCAGGAGAGTTCTGCCACGCCATGTGGTCACCTCCGGGGCAGGCGGGAATCGAACTCATGTGGAAGCGGCTTTAGATTCTCAGTGCTGTGCTTTAACCCGCTGCGCCACCTGGGAGGGCCAACAATCTTTTTTTTTTTTAATATTTATTTGTACATACAGAACTGGGGTACAAGCCAGAGGTGCAGAGGCAGTAAGAAGATTCACCAGAGACAGAGTGGGGAGCAGAACAGGCAGATCTTTGTGAAGAACACTGCTGAGGGAAGCAGTGGGAGGATCAGGAGAGCCTATGGAGCCATGTGCATCACCTCCGGGGCAAGAGGGCATCTAACTCATGCAGAAGTGGCCTTAGCTTCTTAGTGCTGTGCTTTTAACCCGCTGCGCCACCAGGCAGGGCCCCTAAATCAATTCAATCTTGTGTCTGTCTCATCTAGACTTTTATTTCTGTACATTTAGAATTCATGTTCAAAATACTGACTACAAAACACTGCAGGGTCTTAAAATAAGTAACAAGTAATTCTACTATAGAAGGTATGTTATCATCATTCCACATAACTACCTCTGGACTAACAGATTCTCTCCACATCTTTTGCAAATTCAGTGACTTGATATCATCTGTTTCTGAACCTGGCAGCCAGTATAGTGACATACTTCTCCCACTGGTTGACTTGTACCTTTGCCAAGAGCCAGTTGTGTTTGCACCTAACTCTGATTGTCACTTCTGCTTGTTCTTTTAATTATATAATTTAATTAAATGTTATGTAAACTGATGAGCTAAGAACAAGAGAAGGAACTGTTGTTACTAAGTTGACTGTTTAGAAGACTCAACAAAGCATCACTGAAAATTTACTATCAAAATATGTGAGGGTAAACAGTTGTAAAGAATTGAAAGAAAAAATAGTTCTTAATTGAGTTTAAACTGGCAATCATGAAAATTTCATTTTTTTTTTTTGTTTGCGTGTGTGACATCAATGGAACTTATATTTTTCATTAGCCAGAAAATCACTGATTTGGTAAGTTAAGAAGTCTTCTGTTGTATTTGGCTTGCAATCTCAAAGGCGATAAAAAATTGTATTTTATTCATTCATTCAGCAAGCAAGCAAATATGGACCATATGGTATATTCATATAAGATAATATAAATATATTTCATTTATATAAAATATTCTAGGACATATCCAGGCATAGGTTTAAAGGTTACTGTCCAGTAAAGCTAAAAACTAGTAGGGAGAAATACATACTTAAATAGATGGCAACATTATCATTTGAGTTTTAAGGAAGAGTAAGAATTGACCAAATTAAATCATTATTTGTTAAAAATGGGAATATGAAATAGCATGCTCTTTTACTTTACTCCATGTGAAGTAATAACAAAGCATGAAGTTAATGTAGTTGACCATGTGTTTTTGGATCTATGTCCTGAACTCTTTGACATTGTAACTTTATCCTGGTTGTTGCGAATAGCTGCTGAAAGCTTTTAAACTAGAATGATGAGATTAAATTTGTTTTGAATAATTACTCTGGTATCAGATCAGAGTTTAGGTTAAAAATGCCAATAGATCAATAGTGAGGATATTGGTTAGTCAAGAAATGATCACCTAGACCATTGCAGTCTTAATAGTGAAGTTGCATGTAACCAGAAAGAGAGAAAGGTGTCCTATTTTTGAAGATTCTTCCCACTAGGATTCAACAATTGTAGTCTTTTTTTATTGAATTATAGTCTTACCAACACAAATTATAATTCTCTATAAATATTAAAATATTTTTGTGATTTGAATTCCAAGATTTAGATTTGACCAGGTTTTAGAATATTTTGGTAAGGGACAATTAATAAAAATATTTTAATAGTATCGTAATCAAAAAATTATTTGAATTACATATAATTAACAACAATTACACTTCCAGTTTATGAGACTGAGTAGTTTCCTTCAGAAGCAGGTGCTCTTATTGATCCCCCACTAGTTAATGTGGCAGTGGTAGCCCTTTAAAATGAGTAATTTCAAACTTTATTTCCTTTGCTAATATTATAGAATATTCAGCAATACATTTTAGAAGTTGGTTTACATGTGGGCTGTGCCACTGTATTTTTAAATTATTCCAGACTTGGTACTGTCTAAATTTAGAATGAATTCCTATCCAGTGAAGCTACAAATTGAGTTTGTTAGAAAAATCAAAAGCAGTGCTTGGGAAAGAATATGTAAAATCCAGTTTAGACTTGGGGTCTTCAGTCTTTTCCTTTTTAAATAGAACAAGCCCCAGGACAAAATACAAACATATCCACCTGAAAACATGATTTTCGAAGAAATATTCATATATACTCAATAAGTAAATCTGCTTAACATTCTCTCCTGTGACAGAAAATATCTTATAATGCAGAAACCCCATCATCAAAAGGTATTTTAAAACCAGATGACAGAATATATTGTTATATGTTGAGTGATTTCTGGGTCATTGTGTCAACTTTAATTTTCAATGGGAAATATGAAGTTAAACTTCTGATTTAAATATTGGTATTTGAATTTACATAGAAAATAATATGATTAAAGGTGAATCCAGACAATGCCTCCTCAAGCAACAAATATAAAAGCTCAAATCTTAATATTCAGTAAGTCTGAAACTAACATCTTCACCCTTCTTACCTTCTTACTTTGTTAGCAAAATGTGTATTGTATAGTTGAAAGCTTTAGCACAGCAACTAACAATGCACTTTTCATTATTCAAAGCTTTAAAGAAAGATCTCCTTAATAATTTTATAGTTCCAAAGATGAGATTGTCATAAATGTCCAGTTATATAAGAACAGAATTAAATCATTTGTAAGCAAAGTAGCTTAGAAACTAGCAAAAAAAAAAACACCCCAGACTTCCTGTATTCCTCTCTTTATTCACGACACTGTGCTGCAGGTAATTTTGAGGTGGCAGTGCTCCATTTATTGTACAATTATGTCATGTTATTTTCCTATTGCCACAAAACTGCCATGAAGCATGCTTCATATATGCCTGAAGAGTTTACTTTGTATGAATATTTGCATTAAATAAATGAAAATTCACCTCTTTCTACAGATATCATGCAGAGACACGAAAGTGTTCCCTGCTAGTAGAAATGGGCTCGTACAGACTATAAAAATTGTAAATGAATTTTTGGTTGATTTGTTCCATTTATATAAAATAGATTGAACATGCAGCTTTATGAAAATGTGCTTATTTAACCAGAAACCACAAATATTTTTAAGAATACACTTTTCTATTTAACTTTTAATTTCAAGATTTCTTTTTATGAATGCTCATAGTGATTTTATTGAACTGTAAGCTAAGATAAATGTACCAGAGGGATTTTGTAGGTTCTTTTTTTTCAACACAGTGTTTACTTGGGATAGAACATAAGTTTTAGAGCTATGATTGATAGATGGTTGAAATAAAATGACTGCAAAAGCAGAGAGAGGAAATTCAGGGCGACTTCACTGTGAATATTTAACAGTCCAAGTCAGTATAAACATTAATGGACGATGGACAGCTCACATAATAATTATATATTTTTATTATGACTCAAAATTCTCCTGTGACCATACCTTTTTTATTTGAAATTCCTGTAAGAGAAAGTCAGATCCTTTATTTATACAATAATTGCATTTCTATTCTGAAATACTAGGATGCCAAATCAAAATGGTAATCTCCTTGTGAACATTGATGCTTGTGCTCTATTCTCACAAAAAGCTCATGAATATACATACATATATATATATATACACACATATATATACATATACATATATAATAATTAGTGTTTTGAAATAGAAATTAAATAACAGCTGAAGGGAAAAATTGCATCCAGAGAAATGAAGTTGGAGTACAAATCTATTTTGGTTATCCTGTCGGTAATTCATGCTGGATAATCATGAGCCCAGCAGTTAATGACCTCTACTCTGATACATTAAGTCCAACCAAAGATAATGGTGTCCTGGGTAAATTAACAAACCCAGTGGTAAACTTGCTTCCAGTTCAGCAGGAGACAGTGTGCAAATTAGCATTAGTTCTTAATAAGATCACTGTCCTGCAATCCACAGTTCTACAGTGTTCATAAGGCTGTCTCTTTTCAGGTGAAAATTTTTTCTCCTGAGAAGCCTTGCACAATACATTTTCTTGACAGAGATTGTTGTCATCCTAATCAGTCCCCCACCTTAAAACTTTCTCCATTTTTTCCATTTTCATGCTGTGAAGGCTGCTGTGAGTTGTTGAGAATGATTATTCATTTGTAAGCTTCTTTAATAACATTTTCATTAGATGTTGAGGTTCCCAACAGAGTCAACCAAGAATTTGATTTTATAATTATACCTATTCTGCAAAACTTATGGTCAGTGTATGGGCAATCTTGGTGGAAATTTACTAATCACCACTTTACTTGACTTTTCAAACAGCATTTATCTTTTGTTAAATAAATGGCAAACCCCATGGACAAGTAATCACTGAGTTATTTTTTAAGGTGTTTACTCTCTTAGGAGACTGTATTTATCCTAGGTTGTTTTTGAGAAGGGATAAGACCTGCAAGGAGAGGTGAATTATTAAAAAAAAAATTTTAAGTCATTTTTGCCGCCAGATTTGGCAAATTATACATACAGATTTTTTTTCTCTGTTATTTATTCATATTTTTTCTTCATATGTGAGAAGTTAGTTTACAACAATGGCTGTGTTTCATGGTCCTATCAGTTTCATTTATTTTAAGTACTAATTTACTTATTTTTGATAGATGTAATATGAGGGTGTCCCAATCAGGTATTTAAATTGATTTTTAAAAGCAATAATTAAGGGGAAAAAAACTGCACTACACGTGACATTGATGCATATCTGCTGGTTTACTCGAATTAGATATCTTGGGTTTTTATGGAACACCTGCTAAAAATGATACATGGTGTGCTAGTGTTTCAAATACATGACACTGTTAAATAAGGTGTGCATATTTGTGTTTTCTACACACCCATGTGTGTATACAGACACCTCTCTTAGAGTTGAAGCAAGCACACCACCATAAAGGTCTGCATGCATATTTCGATGGTTTTGGAACATTTGGGTTGCAGCTCCTCACGCATAATCTGTCAAAAGTTTCATAAGTTAAAAAAGGAAAAAGTTAAATACATGGATCTTGTCTGAAGAATCCTCTCATTGTAAAATGTTTATCTTTTGTGACACATACTATTATTTCATGATTATGTTAAAATACTCTTAAAGAGTTTTACATGTTAACCAGCTACTAAGAATGCCTTAATAGAGTACTAATTTTTGTTAGAGGTGTCTCGACAATTTGAATTTTATATGCATGCATTATGTTTTCTTAAAATGGGAAAATTATGCATCTGAAGGAATCTGTCTAGAATAATGGGGTTCTATAGAGGTTACTTTAATCACGTTCTCCAGCAGTTATAGCTGTTTTACATCTTATTTGCAACAAAAGGGAACTCTAATTATCTTCAAAAAGAGCATAAAATGGTGTGTCTTGCTGCTGATGTAATGTTGATTCCTGAATGCTGCTGATAGGAACTGACATCTAAATGCATGTCACACTTTTCAAAAATCAGCCATAGTGACAGGATAACCACCTTTTGTGACCTAGGAGCCCAAAGAGGGAGTATATATTTGCCTGTTAAGTAGAAACAATTTGCAGTCTTTTTTTTTAAATAAAAATATACTTGTCCCTGGGTTAAAAAATAATTTATTTACTAATGGTAAAACTTGCTTATGTGATTTAAATTTTAGAAACCACCTACTGTAAATTATCCTAAGTGTGTTTAATCTCAGTTCAAATCATGGCAGAGAAGAGTAGCCTGAAACAATAATCACCCATCCCCCATTTCCTTGCTTTTTTTTTTTTTTTTTTGGCTTACAGACATAGGTGGGTATATATTTATGCCTAGCACTGGAGTCCTGCATATATGATTAACATGTGCTTGCGGTTTTATTTCCAACTCACATGGTTCTCATTTATAAATACAAATGAGATGCATATAGCCTATTACAGAATATTAAAATTAGAATTGAAAAGAAGATTGCATGTTTTAAGTCTGGCTGCAGTAGTCATGTTATACAGTGTTCGCAATATTGAACTGGTTGCCTCTGAGTCCCAGCTATGAAATTCATCAATGCAGGTCTGTAATATACTGCAAATAACCAACCTGTACCATGAGACTTGATTTAAGGTTCACATTAAGCAATGGTGAGCTGGTCTAGAAAAGAAGGCGTACTCATCCATACATGGCATGTTCAAATATACAAAACTCAAAGTCAAAACTAGGATTGAACCTTTGTGGACGATAAAACTTATATTTAATACTCAGACAGACTTTTATTCACAATAGTGATATGACATCAGATCCTACTGCTTCTATGCATCTTTACTCCTATTTGGAGTAGAGATCATGAATTTTGGGAGTGGGGATGAGGTGGAAGGGATTTTTAAACAAAATCACACAAGCTACATCTTTATTATGTCTGCTTAGATCACAGCAAATTTCAGTGAACTCTGAATTTTGAACAAACATTACATATTTATGACTCAACTTTTATACAGTGGATAATCTAATTTTGGAATTAAATTAGTATCCTAGTTTCCATTTACCCAACTAGTTTTTAACAACACATTAAGCTGAGAAATAGATGAGAGGGAAAAGAAAGAGTGATAGGGAAGCAATGAAAAGTGGTAGAAAATACATATCTGCTATCAAGTTTGATAAAAATATAAATGCACTCAGTTATTTGTCTTTTAAGATTATGCACATCTTCCACTACAAACATAGTAAATCAGAAATGACTATAAATAAACTCCATTTGAACAGATGGTATAATTCAAATGAATTCCTCCATTCATCCAACAAAAATTATTTCAACTTCCACTTTTTCTGGGTTAATGAAATATAATTGACATATAACATTTGTAAGCTTAAGGTGTGCACTGACATCAATTGATATATATATATAAATATAGTAAGACAATCACCACAATAAGGTTAGTTAACATATCCATAACCTCAAATATTTACAGTTTACTTCAGATTTTCTTGAGTCAGTGAGTACCATAAGTATTGAGGACCTGAACAGGATAGATTGAAGAGTTGGCACTAGTTGGGGAAGTTACAGGGTACACTTAATAATTGAACTACAATCATGACAGTATAATAAGGAAGAGCAGGGTACTACTTGGAAGTCATGGACGATACCATTAAGGAAGTGACTGCAGGTTGTAGAGGAGTTAACTCCTGCATACATAAGGAGAAAAGTGAGACTGGTGGCTGTCTGTGTTGACAGAGGCTGTAAATAGAGTGTGGCAGAGTGATGATGTCCCTGGAATTTAGCCATTCTTAGATTCTTATGGTGGAGAGAGTAGTAATAGTCTCCTCTTTTCTTTGCTACTGAGTTCAAGGAGCATCTCATTTGTGTTATTTGATGATAGAAAAGCAGTTGGTCTTATGTGGCCTAAGTAGACTAAATTCATTTTGCTGTTGTTTTTATAGAGTTTGGATCTGAAATGACTGGTTTTAAGAAGTTTTTAACTGTGAAAGTTAAAGCAATTTACTTAGAATCTCCATTTTCTCATTTGCAAGATAAGAGAAAATATCCACCTTTTGATTTATTTTAGAAATAAAAACATACACCATCATACGTAAGACAGTCTAGGTACTCAGGAAAACACATTCCTGGTAAATTAGGTTAAATACAGGTGATTTGGTGGTGGGTACATCTTGGTGGCAATACCTGATAGGAAGGATCCCGAAATCACCTAATTAAAAGAATGAATGAAAGAGTGAATTAACTGATTAATTAAAATATTTGGATATAAAGTGGAAGAAAATAAAAACAAAGACATAATGGAAGAAAGGACAACTCTCATAATGTCTGCTACCTAAAAATGCTTCCTGCAGTAATCAGATTTTCAGTATTCACTTTAAAGTCTCAACCATTAAATAACCCATAAGTTACCTTTCCAAGGTAGATGCTTCTATCCTGTATTTATTTTTGTTATATCCTCAACCTCAGTAGGTTATCAAAATTTCACCATTAGCTCTATGGGCTATTTTAAATGTTGTACATAAAATAAAAATAAAACTTTGTATGGCCAAAAGTAGGAAATGCTGGCTAAATAAAGTCAAAGACTTTCCAAAAATATTTTTTTAAAGCTAATGTGAACTGATTATCTCTCACCTTATTCCCAGACTCAGAGGGGGCATAGTGTCCTGTTTTCCAAATGTTCTTGGCATATTAGCGCCTTTAAGGGAACACTCTTCAAGAAATTTTCTTCAAGAACAGAACTCTCCTTGCTCCTCCTAGAAACTTTAATAATAAGGTGTATCTCATTTTCTCTCTTCTCACATGGACTCACACATTTCTCTTGTGAGAAAAAAAGTGATTAAAAGTTGAAACATTCTCAAGACATGTGGTACTGATGTAAGGCTAGAAAAACAGATCAGTAAAATAGATTGAGAATCTTAAACTCTCACATTTATGGTCAATTAATTTTTGGCAAGAGTGCCCAGAACAATTCAATGGGTGAGTGGAGAGAATAGTTTTTCAACAAATGATGCTGGGACAATTTGATGTCCATTTGCAAAGGAACAAACTGAGATGCCTTGCTAATACCATAAATTAAAATTAACTGCAAATAGACCACAGGTCTGAATGTGAGAGTTACAAATATAAAACCTTTATAAGAAAGTGTAAAAATTTTTTCTTTATGATTTTGGATTAGATAATGTGTCATAATGCCAAAATCATAGCAATAAAAGAAAATGTAGGTAAATTGGACATTATCAAAATAAAATCTGCCACAAACAGTGCCATGAAGCGAACTAGGAGAAAATATTTGCAAATTATGTATTTGGAAGGTATTTGTATCCCAAATATACAATGAACACTTACTGTTCAATAAATTAAATACCAATCAATGGCTCTATTTTTAAACAAGCAAATGTTCTGAACAGGCTTTTCCCCTAAGACTTATCAATAGATAATCACATGCAAATATACTCAACATTGTTAGTCCTTAGGGAAATGATAATTAAAACCAAAATGAGATATAGCTTCACATCTTATATGATAACAACAAAAAGATACAATAAAATAATTCTTGGCAAGGATGTAGAAAGGAACCATCATAATGGTAGGAGTGGAAATGGTGAAATCACTTAAGGAAACCATTTGACAGCTCCTAAATAATTTAAATATAATTTACCATGTAATCCAGTAATTCTATTCCCAGATATATGCCCAAGAGAAATAAAAACATTTATATACAAAAACGTGGGAGACTGTGGCTTCACCATATTATGATAACCAAAAGGTGCAAACAACCCAAATGTCCACCTGTTAATAAACAGTGGGAGGAAGTATGACATTGCTATACAAGAGATGTTCAAGAATAAATAGGGATAAAATACTAAGACATGAAATTGCATGGATGAACCTCAAAAACATATATAAGTAAAAAGCTGGTCACAAACATCAGCTATTGAATAATTTACACAAAACAGCCAGGATAGTTAAATCTGTGGAGAGAGAAAATAGATTAATGGTTGCCTGGGGCTACAGAAGAATGAGAAGGGCATGGGAAGTGACTGGGAGAGGTTTGTTTTGGGGAAGATGAAAATGTTCTAAAATTATAATGTAGTGCTGTTTGTAAAGTTCTGTAAGTGTACTAAAAATAATCGATTCCCACACTTTAAATAGGTGAAAGTTATGGAATGCAAATTTTATCTTTAAAATTTTTTTTAAAAAGATTTATTTATTTATGCTTGCAGAACTGGGTACAGGCCAGAGGTATGGTGAGTGAGAGGATTCACTCTAGACAGAGTGAGGAACATAACAGGCAAATTGAAAAAGTACACTCCTGAGGGGAGCAGCGGGTGGTCAAGAGATGTCTGCCTGCCATGTGGGTCAGCTCCCTGGCCAGGATCAAACTCCTGCTGCAGTGGCTTCCTAAAGTGTCATAATGCAGTGCTTTAACCCTTTGCGCCATTGGGGAGAGCCCAAAAATCTCTTTTTAAGATGATTTGCTGTCAAAAAAAAAAAAAAAGAAAGAAAAAAGAAGTTGTAGGATTCTGCTAGCATGCTAACACAGGATAAGATTCACCATTATAGAACAGTTTTCTGTAATCATGTGAAACAAGGGTAATTATAGACAAATACAAATCCAGAAATACCCAAGACTTAAAATTGATAGCTACTCAAATTAATTTTACAAAAACAATTTGTGAGTATAAATAACATACTCAAATTTATGTACAAAAAGGCCCTTTCTAGAGGCACACAGGGTTAGGATGCAGCAATGCAAGCTAGGTGTAGTCGCTTGAGTGCGTGCTTGATCCCCTGCCACAGAGGTGACCCACATGGCGTGGCAGGCCTCTCCTGACCCACCTGCTGCTCCCCTCAGCAGTGTACTTTCTCAATCTTACTATTCTGCTCCCCACTCTGTCTCTGATGAATCCTCTCACTGCCCCTGCACCTCCGGCCTGTATGCCAAGTCTGTATGCATAATTAAATCTTTTTTTAAAAAAAAAATTATACAATAAAATAAAATTCTGATAGATCACTATAGTCTAGTGACATTGTGACTAAAATATTTACTCAGCTTTGATTTTATGTTTTGCAGATTTTTATCCCATGATTTTCACAGTTTTAGGGCTTTATTGCAAATGAAATAGAATTGGAGTTGAATAGTGCTGTCAAACTTAAGTAAAATGTGCAAAGTTTAAGATATAAGTAAATATATGAGACAAATACCTTATTTAAGTCTGTGAAGTGTAATCCTTTTTTCATTACTTTCAGTTAAATATGAGGAAGACTTGTTTAAGATTTAGGCATAATTGTAAAATTATTGGGTTATTTATTGCTGGGTTATTTAATCCATGTAAAATTAAATACAGAACAATCAGAATTTCCTCTTCAAAAGCAGCATTACTTCAGATTTATTTTAGATAATATACCTAAAGTAATGCAGGTAAACATAAAGAAACAAAAACAAAAACAAAAAGGATGAACTGGCAGAAAAAAACTTTTCATTACAAATGACAAATGATGTTGAACTATTATTCACATGCTTAGTTGCCAACTCTCTATTCTCTATATATATATTTTTTGGCTATCTACTAGTAATCTATTTTGGATTTTTTTTTCCTACTGTGAAATGTGAATTATTTATTCTAGAAAATAGTGCTTTGTAGAATATGTGACTTATAAATATTTTCTCCCAATCTGTACATTATCTTTTCATTCTCATAATAACATTTCTTATAGAGCAAAAACTTTGAATTTTGATGAAGACCAATATATTAATCTTCCTTTTGTAGATGATATTTTTGGTTACAAGCCTAAGAACTCTTTCTTTGCCTAGTCCTAGATCCTGAAGAATTTTTCCCCCTGATTTAGTTTGGCATTTTGTAATTACATTTTGGAAAGTGAACATTGTTTCCTGGTTGAGTGTTCCAATCCATGAATATGGTTGTCTCTCCCTTTTAATCAGTACTTCGTAGTTTTCTAAATCCAAGTCCTACCGATGTTTTTCTATAGTTACATGTAAGTGTTTACTTTCTCGTGTTTTATCAGTGGTTATAAATAGTAATATATATTAACTCAAGTGTCCACACATTCAATGCTAGTATATAGAAATTCCGCTGATATTTGTAGATTTACCTTGTATACTATGATCTTACTAAATTACCTTATTAGTTCTAGGCATTTTAGTTTGTCAGATTCCTCAGGGTTTCCTATGTAAAAGAAACAGTCATATAAAATAGAAATTTTTATTTCTTCCTTTGTGAATATGTATGTTTTTAATTTTTCTTACATTATTGCATAAGCCAGAACTTGTAGTACTATGTTGAATAAAGGTGATAAGCGTAGATATTTGTACATTGCTTCAGATATTAAGAGAAATAATTCACTCTGGCATCATTAAGTATGATGTTATGAGATATTATTATTATGATGTAAATGTTCTTTATTAAGTTGAAAATTTTTACTTTTATTTTTCTGAGATTTTAAAATTCTTAATGGGCATTGAATTTTAGTATTATGGTGTTTAAATAGATTAAATTTTGAATATTAAGTAAGGTTTATATACCTGGAATACATCACTTGATCATGATGTATGATTGCTTTTATGTATTGCTAAAATTTTTTTGTTATAATTCCATGCAGGATTTTTGTGTCATGAGAAATATTGGTTTGTCGGTTTGTTTTTTTTAATTTATTGCACAGTCTTTGTAGTTTCCATTTCAGCATAAAATGAATTGAGAGTCATTCACCCCCCCTTCATTTTTTTCTGGAAAAGAGTTACAAAAATAACATTAATTCTTTAAATGGCTAGGTGAATTCTCCAGTGAAACCATCTGTCCCTAAATTTTCCTGCAGCAGAAATTTTTAAATTATTATTTCTAGTCCCTTAATAGCTGTAGGGCTATCTTAGTGCATATTTCATGTTGGGTAAGTTATGGTAGCTTGTGTTTTCAAAGAGTGGTCACTTTTCTCTATGTACCACATTTTTGTTGATTTGATTATAATATGATCCTTGGCTGTTCAGATCTGTAGTTATATCTGTGTTTTATTTATCATATTAGTGATTTGTATCCTCCCATTTGTTAGTATTATAAGAAGTTTGTTAATGTTACTGATATTTCCAAAGAACCAAGCCTTTGTTTTCATTGATCATTTCAACATTCTTTTCTGCTCTTTGTTATTTCTTTCCTTCTGAAATAACAGTTGTTTCAGTTCTTTTTTACTTTTGAGATTTGTTTTATAGTTCAGGATATGATCTTTGTTAGTATGTATTTTGTCCACACTTGAAAGAATGTAGTCTGCTATTTCCGGGTGGAGTGTTCTATAAATGTCTAGATCTTGTTGGTTGACAGTGTTATTTATTCTTTTATGTGTCTGCTGATTTTCTACATCATTGATCATGTTTCTATGAATTATTGAGAAAGGAATGTTGATGACCATAGTATTTGATTTGTTGATTTGTTTGTTATGTCTGTTTTTTCATTTATTTTCAACTATGTAGTTTAGTGCATAGACTTTTAAGATATCTATGTCTTCTTAGGATGTTGGCCCTTTCACGATTATGTAAAGTTCCTTTTGTTATTAATAATTCCCTGTTCTGCTTACTTCATTTGACATTTATATAGCCAATCCTATTACTCATGATTAATGTTTATGCACTATTATAATTGCCCATTTTTTTCAACTTGTTTATAATTATTTTTAAATTGCATTTCCTGTAGACTATTTAGAGTTGGCCATATTTTTAAATTTACTCTGCCAATGTTAATTGTTCTCTTTAAGTTATTTATATTTAATGCAATTATTGATATTCTAGAGATGAAATCTGCCATCTTTTTATTTCTTTGCCCTTTACATTTTTCAGTTGTTCTCTTTTATAGTTGTCTTATCATGAACTCTTTGAATGTATTTTATAAATACATACTAAACTATCTGTAGTGGTTTTGAATTTATTCCTTTCTACTTTTTAAGTGCTTGCTTTAGATTATAAATATATAATCACAATTTACTGATATCTTCATTTTAAATTTTCATTTTAGTTAAATGATGTGTTGAAACCTAGCTCCCTTCATAACACTTTACTTCCTACCATTTATAGCATAATAATATTAAATAATTTATCTACCTGCTTTTAGAACTTCATCAGATAGTATTATGACTTTTCTTCTAACAATTCTTAAAAAGGATATAAGGTAAATGTATTGTAGTTATGCTTACTTTCTTTTTCTGTTTCTGGTATTCCAAGATTTCTTATTCTATGATTTCCTTTCTCTTTAACAACTTCTTACTCATCCTTTAAATCTGCTATTATCAGATTCTTCTTGTTTTCCTTAAACCAGGAATATTTTTTATTTCCTTTTCATTCCTGAAAGTAAGTAGTCTTTATTTCTGTTATTGCTTCAAGATATTGTCTTTTTTTAACTAAACAAATTTGTTTATTATGTGTTTTAATGTTGATTTCGCTAAACATAAACTGGAAGTCATTAAGCTTCTTGAGTATACAGACACATGTCTCTGGCTAATAATTCTTAGCCATTATTCCTTTGAGTACCTTATCATTCCTGTCTTCTTTCTCCACTCCATCTGAGAAATGGACGGCATCAATGTTAGATATTTTGTTATAGTCCAAATATTGCTGAGCATTTATTCATATTTTAAGCCTATTTTACTGTCTTGTTGAAATTGAAAATATCTATTATTTTGTTCAAATCCTTTTCGTAAGTTCTCTCTATTCTATTATTGTATAACTATTGAGTTTCTTATTTCTTATTGTTACCATAGTTTTCAGTTCTGAAATTTGTTTCCTTTTTGTACTTTCTATTTTACTGAATTTTTTTTCTCATTTTTTTCAAGTGTGTTCATGGTTGTTCTTTAAATTTTTAATATTGATTATAAAATTTATATTGACTAAAAAGGCACTATGTAGATCAATTTTATATTTTATATTGGTGAATCTTTGACAGACGAAGCTAAATCTCTTTTCATGTCATTGTTTACCCCTGTTTGAAATATTCAGTTTTTTTTAATGACAAGTGAAAATGAAATTTTGGATATTATGTTTTGAGACGCTGGCCTTAATTTCAACATCTCCTTTAGATGCCATCTTCTAACACTGTTCTGGTAGTGAAAGGAGAAACACTGCCTAGCTACTGCCAGGTGTAGGTAGAAATTCAGGTAGGCAGAAATTCCTGTTGGCCTCTGTATGCCATTCTTCATCACTATTGGGAAGGGTAACAATTTTGGAGTCAGAGTATCTACTTACTGTTCTCAAAGTGGATTTCATGGACTGCATGAGATAGTTTCTTACTACTTATGGTTGGTGGGGGGGGGAATATTAGACCTCCTCTGATGTCACCCAAGCAGGAAGGAAATGAATACCTTCTCACTGTGTTGGTTGGAGTACAATTTCAGGAATCCCGTCAACTAGCTCTCTATTTACACTGGGAAAAGAAGGTGACTCTTTACAACCTAATGAAAATGAAAGTCCTGACTTCCTACATAGACTGTTCTCACACTATCTTGGTGGGAGTTTTAATACTTCATTACAACCTGCATGCATTGGCAATCTAGGCTTCCCACTCAAACCTTACTACAGTTTGCTCTGTTTTAGAAGACTGTAGTAGAGCAGTTATTTAAAATGAAAAATTGTGATCTTTGACTAAAGGGAGTTAGGTTTTTGTTGGTACTTCTCTACATGTGAACATTGATTTTTCCAGTATTGTCTGCATGTTTAGCAGCAAGCCTGGTATATTGAAGCAAAAAGAAAAAGGAAAGAACACACCACATTCCTTGCAACTTCAGGTATTTTTCATGTCTGCTTTTTCTTCATATTTTAGAGGCCCAAGTGTCATTATTTTGTATGTCTTGCCTTTCACTGGCACTTAGTAAAAAAATTGCTTTTCTAATTCATGGGTAATTACATCTCATCATCAGCTTAATTTGTATCTCCTTGGTAGTGATTTTGAACATCTTATGATATGCTTATATGCATCTATATGCTTTTTGGTGAGATGTATTTTCACATATTTTGCCCATTTTCTAAACACTGCCAATTTAAGTCATTCAGATCACCAGAAGAATGAATTTTCACAATTACTAGGCATATTTCCATCAACAGTGATGAAAAATATAGATGTCAGACAATCTTGGTAACAACCAAAATCATATATGACCACTACCAGATTATGGGTGGTGCTTGAGCTTTAGCATTGTTAATATCATTGAACTTTGGACTAGATAACTCTTTGTTGTGGAGAATTGTTCTGTGCATTTTGAGATGTATAATAGAAACTCTGACCTTTATCCATTAGAACTAACCTGGCATCCCAACTTTCATTTCTTTTCCCTAGTTATGACAACCAAAACTATCTCCAGACATTACCAAGTGTTTTCTTGGGTAAAATCACCTTTAGTTGAGAAACACTAAGCTTCACTCATTTTATCCTACCAGTTAGTATGCATTAAATTCAGGATTTGTCAAATACAGTCAGACTATTTAGATATAACTCGATTTTTTTTTTTTTTTTTTGCCATGACTTCTCTGTGACAACACCTTTACTCTCCAGCTCCACTGTATTCCTCATACTCCTGCTCTTCCCCAGGTCTTCTTTCAGACTACTGATTTTTAGGCCATGTGGGTTTTCATATAGTAATTATTTTTCTCATTTACATGTGGCTTTTATCTAAAAGGGCATTCACAACTTGAGGCAACTTAGGGTAGCAGAATCACAAGCAGTTTGGTCTTTACTGAGACTTTAACTCTGTTTAGTAAATTTCCCACTATATTGTTAGGTTTTTTTCAGGTTTGTAATAAAAATGCTTAACTTTATATAGTTTCATCTCCTCCTTTCCACTCTTTTTCCATCTCTCCAGATTTTTTTAATAAACACGGCAGTTTCCACCAAATACCTTTTAATTCATTTTGTTTCTACAAACTAAACTTGCTACTTTTATTTTGCTACTATTTTATATTTCAGTTCCCTCTTGGTTATATGGTAAGTATAGGATAATAAAAGAAAGACCACCATGTAATCAAATTGGTCATAAATGAAAGTAAGGTTTCATACCAATATGATTATAAAAAATTCTCTTGTCTTCTGATACAGAAAAATATAAAAAGAGAGAGAGAGAGAATGAAAACTGTTATGACAAGTTTAGAAGAAATTGAGAGCCAAGAAAAATAAAAATATTTGAGAAAAACAGCTTAGTGAAGGGCGATCAAACTTCTCGCACTTCAGTAATATAATTCAGCCATTTTGGAGTACCAACTATATAACCTTCAAAAGATGTGACTAGCTCTGATAATTTCTGAACGTATTTTTTTAATTTCAGCATTCAATTCCATTATTCCACCAACTCAAAGAAGTCTGGGTATGATTACATGTTACTTTTGTATGAAGTATAGGAACTGAGGAATATTTTGCCTTCCTGAACTTTATTGGTTGTTGTAATGTTTGCAATAACTATGTATAGATAAAATTTAGATGACCTTTTTGAAAGCTTGACATGATTTTTTTGAAGATGGTTGATTTCACATTGGAATTGAGTGAAAGGTTAAGTCAGCTTTTCCATATAAATTACTGCATTTTGGTGAGTCATATGGGTGTTGGGAATTTGACAAGTTGTGAGGTTTTCTTCAACTGTGACACTAGAAAATATGACACCCAAAAACCAACTTGCAAGATGTATTTTTTCAAAAATCTTACAACTTAAGAAATGCTTCATTTCAGCATACTTCTAAAACTGTTTTAGAAATCAATTTTTAATTAATGCAAACTATTGAGTTTGAGAATTAGTCATATCTCTTGCTGTTACTATTTCATTTGATTACTGTTAACCTTTTGCTTGCAACTATTTGTTAGCATATCCAATTGGAAGAAAAAAACGTGAAAAGTAGAAAAATTTGAAATAATCCATTTTATCATTTTCTGGCATCTCTGGAAGAAGAGATTAAACAGCCTATGGACCAAATACCAATATGACAAATGTGGACTATATGTTAGAAGTGACCTAGAATCATTATAAGTGAACTAAGTAAAGTGTGTGCATGTGGTGTAGAAATACTCTCCCTTAGTATGCTCAACAGCATCAGTAAAATGAGACTTATGAGATTCTTCATAAGTCAGAGCCTCTTTTATATTTAAAGGGTAAGTTTATTAGAAAGAGACAGGAGAGGAAAAGACACTTGCATAGGTGCATGTGGGCAGGAAGAGCTGCCCCAAAAGGGACAGGCTTGCAGAGGGAGAGGCCTGCATGAGTGCAGGCAGACGGCCTAAGGAGTGAGCAGCCTCCGCTGGGGGAGGTCAATGCAGAGAAGTCCCAGCATGGTCACAGGCAGGTCTCCGCAGAGGGAGAGAGTGGGTGGAAAGAAGCCCCTGCACAGGCACAGGTGGGCATTGGAACAGCTGCCCTGTGCTGGTGGCGAGACTGCCCTGATATGGGCAGTTTCTCCTTGGGAGGGGCTCACTCCTTGTGAGCCTAGGTAGAACTTGAGAGGACTGGAGATTTCCTAATGAGCTTCGTCTCCATGTCCTTGTCTTTTACCTTTTGAGACTGAGCTTCAGGCACAGCCCCTAACAGTCTGTTATCTGCTGGGACCTCTTGGAGACATCCGGGCATCCCGGACATCCTGGACATCGGGCTTTGGTACCTGAAGACCTTGATGTTATGGCTGTGCCAGTTGTTGCACTAGCCCCTTCTATCTGTCCTCTTTGTGTGACTCAGTCTTGTGATGCCTCCCTTGCGTTCCTTCCTCCATCAATGATCATCTGGATGCCCCACCAATGTGAAGAGATACTATGAATTCAAGTTAGATTTGGGTAGGCAGATCCATGTTTGATCAATAATCTGCCTTATCACAAACCTTGATAATAAGGGAATTCAAGTTCACCACAAGATTAAACATTATGAAATGAAATTTTAAGGGCTTTTTAAGGTTATTTTCAGTAAGTCATAGATATTTATTAAATATGAACAAAGGGCACAATTTCTAACCATCGAAAACAGATATAGCTGTTAAATGTAAATTAATTTCAATTGTATGCATTTTTTCCCCTGTCTTCATGGAGTCAAATAGATAATTATCTAGTTGGTTGTCCCAATAAAGAATGATCTTTCTTACCTCTTTCATTGGCAAAATGGTAAATAGTGAGATTTCCACTTCCATTTCTGTAACCTTTTCCCTTCTTTCATTGTTTTTCCCAAGTAACCACACCTATTCACAATTCATGTCATTTTGAATAATTTATAAGCTTTTTAAATTTGTTTAAGTTTATGTGATTTATATTTATCTGTGTAACTATTTGCAAAGAAGTGCTTGTCTAAAAAATCAACATTTTCAAAAGTAACAATACCACGTTTTAAAAGATATTTCCAGGTCTTTTTATATTTATAAAAGTTTCATTACCATTTTCATTCTCTACATACTGTAATTAGTATCTAAACAGCATGTAAATGCTTTATACTAAAATTTTACATTTAAGATTTTCAATAGTCAATCTGTCAGATTTATATTCAAGACTAAAACAAAGTAGTCGTAAACTAGTACTAATACCTTCCTCTGTTCCCAAACTAAAAGCAGATGGCATCATTATAGTTTGGGAAAAGGAAATTGAGAACTCTTTTAATTTTGAAGGCCTCTCTTGGTGGTGAAGAATTTGGAACTTGCTGTGCATAAGTAAAAGGGAAAGAAAGAAATAGATGCTATTGTTATGAAGGAAACCAAATGAGTTCTTTTGTTAGGAAGATACAAAGGGAATCTAAAGCAGATTTGGTTAATTCTAAAAAAGGTAGCTTGAATTAAAAATTGATGATTACATATCATCCCATGAATATTATTTCAGTTTAGGTGACAAAATTGTTTACAAATACATCCTATTTTTCATCAGTTAATTCATGTAAAAATAAAAAAAATCAAAATTTTATTGCATCTTAAGAATATTAGAGTTTATAGTTAATTTGATATGTACCCACATAAATGGAACCAGTCATAAAGGAAATTGGGCACATACATGATTAGTATTTAAGCATGTTAAATTGTCCCATCTAATATGGTAAACCAAATTTTCTCAGGTTTTCTTTGAGTCACCATAAAAATACCTTTTTACACTATGAGTTTTTCAATTGCCTTTAACTATTATTGCATTTACACACTTATCTATATCTGGTACAATCACCTTTTAAGCTTGCTGAAATAATAACAATAATATAAATAATGATAATAATAAATTAAATACACAGAAATATAGCACATTTTGGTTTCCTAATTTTTTTTTCACTCTTAACATGTGGCTTTCTTAAATTTGAAGGGAGGGTGGAGAGTTCCTAAATGCTTAAAATTCTCCTGTCATTACTTCCCTGTCTTTCAAATTATATTCTTGTGTCCTGTTTTAGTGATTTGGAATATCTGAGTACATCACAGACTTTGAACATGAAAGAAAATAACACAGATACACACCCCTCCAAGAAATTTCTTTTGTTTCTACACAAATGTGGCCACCTATTTCCTTCTCATGTGACTTTTGGGTCACAAAAGATTCTTTTTTTTTTTTTCTCTCCAAATGTTTTTTATTACAAAGTTTATTTTTACATCATTTTGCACATTTTTTTTTCCATCTCAATTGTAATCCCCGTGGGTTTCCCATCACCAAATCACCCCTGTGCCACCACCATAGTCCCGTGCATTTCCCTCCCTTCCCCCCCCCCCCCATTTTTGATCCCATTCCCCACTCCGCCCCCACAGAATGTCTCTGGTATATGGTTGTTCATTATTTTTGTTATTTTCTCGCCTGGTCCATTATACTCCTGCTATGAGTGAAACCATCCGGTATTTTTCTTTCTCTTTCTGGCTTACCTCACTAAGCATGATCTTTTCCAGCTCCATCCAAGTTGCTGCAAAAGACGTGTGTTTCTCTTTTTTTGGTCGCTGAGTAATATTCCATTGTATATATGTACCACATCTTTCTAATCCAGTCATCTACTTTTGGGCATTTGGGCTGCTTCCATGTTTTTCCAGTTGTAAATAAAGCAGCAATAAACATGGGGGTACAAGTATCTTTTTCAATCAGTGTTTTTGTGTCTTTTGGATAGATACCTAGGAGTGGGATTGCTGGGTCATAGGGAAGCTCCATGTTTAGCAGCTTGAGGAACCTCCAGACAGTTTTCCATAGTGGTGTCACAAAAGATTCTTTACCCTCCTGCTAAGGTGATAGTTATCTGTTGCCTTGTATTTATAGGACTGTATTATCACATAATTCTTATTACGTCTAGAAGACATATGGGGTGTGAGTTTCTCTCTCCACAGACATATGACTAGACACAGTAAAATAAATGACAGACTTCTTTCAAAAAATATTTTTTTTGTTTTAGAGTGAATATTTTATTTTTTATTCAACATTTAGTTAACTTTACACAAGGTTCTTTTGTGTTACATCCATTTCTTTCCTTTTTTCACATCATTGTTCATTGTTGTATAATATTTGATTTCTCCTGTCCAGTGTAATCCCTATAAATCCATCACCACATCACCCATGTACCATCACCATAGTATGTTGTGCTCTTCCCTCCCCAGTTTTGACCACTCTCCGTATACTGTTGTATATCTTGGATCTATAATTTGCCTGCTAGTTTTGTCTCCTCCCTCCCCCGACTCTTTGGTTTTCTTATATTCCTCCTATAAGTGAAACCATCTAATATTTTTCTTTTTCCTTCTGGCTTATTTCACTGAACATTATCCCTTCCAGCTCTATCCATGTTGCTGTAAATGGCATGAGTTCATCTTTTCAGATTACTATGTAATTCCTTGTGTATATTTACCACATCTTGATTCAGTCATCTGTTTGGGGGCATTTAGATTGTTTCCATAGCTTAGCTATTATAAATAGTGCTATAGTAAACATATACTTTTTAGCTCTTCTGCCCATTTTTTGACTGAGTTGTTTGCTTTATTTTTGTTGAGTTATGGAGCTCTGTTTAGACCTTTGAAATCAGTCCCTTATCTGTTGTATATAGTGCAGGAAAAAAATAAATTTTGAATAAATAAACAAGCAAATAAATTAATATTTTCTTTCTTCCCTATTCCTTCTGTCCCCCAATAACAGTGTATGCTAGAAATTTTGGGAGGCCCAAGGCATAGGTTTAAATGAAGCATCTTGCCTGTGTGTGCAAGAAACGTAAAGGTGTAGCAGTTAACAAGTAGCCATATATTTCTGTGAATGTCTACCTAGAAGAAGGTAAATTCTAGTCTTGGTATCACTTAAAAGATGCTGTTAATTTTCCGTGTGGCTCCAAAATAGTCTTCTCTGCCCAGAGGTAGCAATTGTTTCATATCCCCCCCCACACACACACACACAGATCTTATGCTTACCAACTGTTACGCACACATATATAATGCTGTACTTGGCTTCTGTTTTCTTCTACTCCCAGTCAAAGCTCTGAATACAAGCACCATCTTCAATAAATCGATTTATTGATCAGCAGAGAGAAATTTCATTAAAAAAGATATTTCACAGGAGTAAACCTGAGTCCAATAATTAGAAAGCTAGGTGACATGAAACACCCGACTTTCAAGTCAGTGGATATCGCTGTAGATTCAACTCTGTTATGAAATGACAGTGAGTCCATAGTTTGCTGGGTCTCTTTTAACATCTATTGAATAAATTATCTCTTAGCTTGGATGCTCTTTGATAAGATTACTAATTTTAAGCATCATTTGCAACTGCAGAAATTTCAATTAGAAAATGGGTTTTGCTCCCTTTGCAAGTAGAAATTCTAGAAACAGTCACTTAGAGGAACAAAATCCTGGTTGCAGGCTTTCCCAGAATCTTTCTATTAAGTCTGATCTTGGCAGTTGCAGATGGCAAAGCATTTAGGATTTTATAGGTCTAAGAGGAGTTTTCGATTATTTCCAAAAATGAAGATTCCCTTTGCTTTATATTTATTTACATAGGGAAGAACATCTAGTGGGATGCATTTGAACTATTTGACCTTATTCCTTTTGTGCAGTTTCACATAGTTTAGGAAAGGAGTATCTTTAGAAAAATATTCTAAAGATTAATTCCAGTGTTGGCTTGTAGTCAGGAAAAATAATGATCTTCAAATTTTACATGAGAATATATTTTCTCCTTTAGTAGAATATGAAGGACAAATATATATTACATTTTAATTTAGATGCTCTTTGTATTCGAAAGAATTGGAGAGTTTATTAATGTAATGAGAAATATAAGCTTGGAAATCTATAATAAATGCAAGTAGACATTTGCTTTCCTCCAGACCATAAAATCTCTTACTCTTCTCTCCTTTCTCTGTCATTTTCACAACATATCTCAGAGAGCTAGAAATCCTTATGTTAGTACCAGTGGCATTAGAAAATGTAGACATGTGGCGAGGCAGACCTTTCCTGACCCGCCCGCTGCTCCCCTCAGCAGTGTACTTTGTGGATCTGCCTGTTCTGCTCCCCACTCTGTCTCTAGTGAAGCCTCTCACCGCCCCTGCACCTCTGGCCTGTACCCCAGTTCTGAATGCACAAATAAACAAATCTTTAAGAAAGAATAGAAAATGTAGACATGTGCACAGACCCATACAATGCCTCTGAGCAGAGAATGACAGAGTGCCAGTGCAGTAGATGGACTTGTGTGTTAAATGTTTATATATTTTATTTTTCATTAAATGATTATATTTAATCTATTCTGCTGCTATAACTTGCAACATTTCATGGTCTTGAAATGGCTTGAGGAAGAGATTTACTTCTGTCTATATATCAAAAATATTTTCTAAAAGTCATCATTGAAAAATATTTCAGTGGAAAAGGCATTTACCTAGTTAGGAAATTTGATCAGGTACTTTTAATCCACTCACTGTTAATGTATTTATAGATAATCAATATGATAATTACTAGCAAAATGGTACTAATTTATTTACTTGCATAAAATCTGAAAATTTTAATGGCAGTTTTATTTTAAGGACTACTTACTATGGACTTCATGTTACTTAGAGTGCCCTTCTCTGCTATTTTATCCCCCGCCCCCACCTTAGTGAGTGAGTATGTATGGAAATTATATAACTAGAAATTACATTACAATCAAGGAGATATTCATCTTATTAACATGTTCTGCTTATTGGTTGTTAACATTGTTTAATTTTTATCTGTGCTCACCCACTACCTCCAATAACACGTATGCCTTTCTTCCATGGAGCTCTGTGAGTTTCCTTCACATGTTTTTTTCTTAGGTAACAGATATCATCTATTCATATAGAAAAAACAAAAACACAGAAGGATTAATATTGGAACAAAAATTAAGTCATCAGTCTTTGATCCCTAATTATAGGTTTTGATAAAACAATGATATTCATTATACAAATGCTATATGCCTGCTATTATTCTAGGAGTTTTGTATGCATAGTGCTATTTACAACTTATGGTGAATAGTAGCAGTTCCTCTGCTTGCAAATGAGAAAACTGAGGTGTGGAAAGATTAAGTAACTTCCTTTAAGTCACAGGTTAGTAAGTGGCAGAGCTAAGTGTATAAAATTATTAGTCTTACTCTAAGTCCTAATTGATACTGCAGCCCTATCTATGTGTTCCTGGTTTTAAATTCACTGGTATGTTCCATTACATCCATTTCTTTATTTTTATGACAATCAAAATATTTAATATAATGCACATTAATATTTGAGTTTTGAGGTCTTTATGAGTGTTGGAAATGACTGGAAAGTGTAGTGTATTCCAGAAGGACAAAAAACCTACTTACAATCAAGGAGCTTTGCTATGTAAGCATCTTTGGAAAATTATCCAAAAAGATTTCATAAAAAAAGAGGGAGATCCCGTGGTGTAGTGAGTTAAAGTGCAGCCCTGCAAGCGAGCAGCAGACACCTTCAGTGGCAGACCTTTCCTCTCTTACCAATTGCTCCTCTCAGCAGTATACTTGGTCTATCT
>NW_004567124.1:28769857-28802580 GCF_000260355.1 Condylura cristata
GGGCAGGCGGGAATCGAACTCATGCGGAAGTGGCTTCAGCTTCTCAGTGCTGTGCTTTAACCCGCTGCGCCACCAAGGAGGGCCAAAAGATTTCTATTCTTACTCTGTGTATGTATTCCCTTTCACTGCTAATTTTGTATTTATAGTTTGATATTCTTTTTCTTAAGGAGGACACCCCAAGCTGTAGAAGTTTGTTGCATAAAATGTATGTTCTGCCCCTACTTACCCTTTGTATTTCTTGCAAATAAAAAACTATAACATCCACTTTAAAATTAGAAACATGCTGAACAAAAAGTGCCAGTGGGAACTTCTGTCTTTATAACCAATATCAGACTGCCTCAGATAATATTGCAGGTGGATATATTGAGGATAATAGGTGACTTACTGAAAATACCTCCTAATAATTTAGTATGATAGAAAATTTCCAGGTCAAAAAATAACACTTTAATGTCAATGTTTAATCCAACATCTAAATAACTTAATCAATGACTTTCAAATATTTTCCATGAAACTCACAGAATGAAATATATGTTACATACTTGCCATGACCCATTATCTATGTTCCTTTGAACTGCTGGGTGATCTTCACATGGAGGGATGGGCTAATGATTTCTCAGAATAGCTTTTTATAAATCACTAATCCCAGTGATGAGGGCTTTAACTTCATAATACCATCATGTTAGTGGTTAGGATTTCAAAATATAGATGTTAAGAGGACTCATTCAGAGCATAGTAACATTTAAATGAATTTCACAACTTGCTAATGGGTAGTAGATTTTAGTTCAGAAAAGAAAAAGTATAAGAACACACTGGCTCATTCAAATGAATATGCTTCCCCCCCCCCCATCCCTGTAAGCAGCACATATACATGGGAAAACGGACAATCTAGTTGTCTTCCCTTGTCCACTGAGAAATAGGACTTGTTCCAAAGGCAAACTGCCACTCACAATAGGAGAATTCAGTCATCCAAAGTACTGATGAGATTATCATTGGTTTGTTGGTTCATTTATTAATTGGGAGTGAGCCTTTCCATGACTTTTACTGCCCATTTTACACAGGTACCTCATACTGGTTCATCGACTACATTGCCTAATCATCCACAGGAGGCTAATTTAAATGGCTCTGCTATTGGTGATTAAGCCTTCAGTTGATGATGGGACCAATGGTTGTTAGTTTAAATTCCCCTCCAAAGATTTTTCCCAAAGTATTTAAATAACAGAAACTAACTCAAGATAGTGATTAAGAGAGTTGATACATTTGATAAAGAGTGATATTCCTCCACACTATGCAATTACTGAGAACAATCAGCATATGCTATCTAAACTGCACATTTTATGAAAAGAATGTAGAGAATTGAATAAATGTTCAATATCTTTGCTGGCACTACAGACTTTAGCAGGGCTTCCCTTTGTATCCTATGTCTTTCCAAAAATAAAATTCATTAATCACTCTAAAATACAGGCATCCTTGGAACATGATTTCATGAATAAAAGCTACCTTTTCATTTAAAGTTAACTGGCTTCTAGCAAAGGACCTGAATGTATTTATTAATTGGCAAAGTAGACTTAAGATGCACTTTCAGTTGTAAATTTAGCAGTTATTTCTTTTTATCTGTAATTAAGTATATTTATCAAATGTCAGCCACATGTGAGAATTTGGAAGGCAATAGAAAACAGCACATGAGTTGAAGTATTATATATGTGGAGAGTTTATTTGTAATGGCTTTTTTTAAACCAATGCATTTGCAAAATTCTTGTAACCATTGTAACAGCAATGGGGGGCAAGCATATGCTAAGCAGTTGCTTCCATTTGTGGGTGAGGTGATCAAAGAACCTGGTAGATTTCCTCAGTAAATGGAAGGTTCTGTTCATCACTAACAACAGTGCATAAAATATCTTAGCTCATGGCACTTGAAGTGTATCTTCCTAAGTGTATAATTCTTGAGCATGTGGCTACATAAGGAAAATGGTCATATAAATCCTTCACTGTTATGTGAGCTATTCTTAATCTTTTTCTCATCACCCCAACCTGCTGAGAACTATTCTTGGAAGCACTTTGTGCTCCAAAAGTTTGCTCTTCTGCCTAAATCTTTAGGTCAGAAACTAGCCCTATTTTTCCAGACTGGGTGAATCTTTCACCCAATTATATCTAAAGAAATACTCTAAAGAAGATGTAACTTGTCTAAGTCCCACTTGGTCAACCCTGTCCACACTGAGTAAGGCAAGATATTATTCCTGCATGAATAATGAAGAAACAAAAAGACTAGGGTAAGAATGGAAATTTCATTTATTGAATATTTATTTACATAAATATTTTGTGCCTTTGTCCTAGGTACTATGTTATATTTTTTCATGTTAGCATCTTATTTATTAAATATTCATTGATTTCCCAAATAATTTTCCTTATCCCTGTCTTATAGATGATGACAATTAAGCCCAAAGAAATAAATCACCTGCAAGATTTACTTAGGGTTAATACATAGAAGAATCAAGAAGTTTGTCTGAAGAAAGAGCTCACTGAAACATGCTCTTAGAGGTCCCAAATTCATCTGGGGACTGGTCTAGGACTAGACCCAAGCTTTTACCTTACTGACCAGTGTTCTTTTATTAACCTCTGCTGCATCATAACACAACTATGGTTCTGTCAACTCAGAATGAAATTGTCTTCTCAATATAGAAACTTGACTGATGAAATGGTTTAGGTGGAAGAATCAGAACTTTCCAAAGAGGCTAGACTTTCAGTTAGTTGTCCAACTATTTGTTCACTATACAGTAAACTGAGGTTCAGAGTCAATCAAAATTATTTCTCCTTTCACACATATAACCAGATGTTCTTCAAGGGGTGAAATTTGGCTTCATTAATTAACAAGTGACTGTGTAGTACTTGATTGAAGATAAATCAAAGCCAGCTTTCTTACTTCACAAAGTCATATTGAATGTCTTTAGGCATGTCTTTAGGCTTATTTCAAGTGTTCCTTGACTTTCAAGTGTTTTTCTTGACTCCCTAGCATAAAATGTTCCAAAAAGTGACTACTACAGAAGATTTGAATAACTGTTGTCTAGCTGTCTTTCCCTGAATAACATTATTGAGTCTCTGCTGTGTGGCAGTCATTGCTTTTTAGATCAGGATAGATATCAAAAGAAATCATTAACATTCTCAAAGCCAATTCCATTCAATGAAAACCAGGTCTGTACTGTATACTTGACATTAGATTCTAAAAGGGTTACATAGGTGTAGCATAGTAAGTGTTATATATCATATGTTTATCAAGGGAGAAAAATATGTCCACAAATAATTCATAAATCACACTGTATTATAATTGCATTATATACATGACTATCTCTTGTTAAGTTCAGCAATATATCAAAGAGGAGGAAATATTTGATCTGGATATAAAAGAAAAAGGGTATTTAAATAGAGAAGCAATTTGGATGATAGAAAGGGAGCATCATAGATGATTGAGAGAGCATCAAAGCTATGCTGATATGAAAACACATGATTAGAAAATACAAGTAGCATCATACTGAGAAATGAGGAAAGGCATGAGGTTGTTGAGATTCAGGTGGCAGAAAAACCTGGAAATTTTTGAGAAGTAAGATTGTTGAGTAGTGCCAGTGTGTTTTAACTTCATTTTGTTAGGAATGAAAAGTTTTTATGATAAATAAAGAAAGGAAGAATGTTCAGGAAATACAGCAATTTCAGATTAGAAATAATCATTGACCAGTTAAGAAATAGCAATTCTAGTAACCTCATTAAATACCTTCAGAGTTCAAACAAATTTAACCTAGAATTTTATGGCAGATTTATGGCAAATTTATGGCAGATACCGAATCAGCATTGTATATCAATATTCCATCTTGCTATTTGAAAATTACTCTGTACAGTAGAGTTCTAAATTGTTGCAAATGTGTGAGCAACACATTTTATCTAAAATACTTGCTGAGGAGAATGATAGCATGAAGGCAAATATTCTTTGATTAATAAAGATGATAGAAGAAGCTGTTATAGACATTATATTTTGAATCTCTGAGCAAAACCAGAAGGAATGATTTTCAAATAGTTGTAGAAACAGTGAACCTGTAGGAGCCATGCAGAAACTTATTTGTCTTTTTGAAAGATTAGTTCTACTTTAAGGAGAATGGTACTCTTGCCTTTGTATTGCTTTTGTAATAAAATCCAAGATTCTGAAACCTTTTAGAACTTGAGCAAGAAGGTGTCAGAGAACATAAACTGCAAAATAAATAAATAAATAGTGAATTCTCTTATTTTTGTCATCTTTAAGCTGCAAAAAGTTAGTCTCCTGGATTCTTTTACCCCCATATCAGTGTGACCATTTTAATTATATGCATTTGTTACTGTGATTTTAATGTGCCAGTGTACTCACATTACCATGGAACATTTTCAACCCTTCTCTTTTTTATTTACTTGTGGTTTAATTAATTTTAATCCTTTAGTGGTGTTTTAAAGGCCTCAAATGAGAATAATGCCAACTAGGGTGATTTTCACCTTTTTATTAGCAAATGTAAACCATGTGTAACTCATAATCACCACCTGGTTGTTCTTTCCCCATTACATCTGGAGGGCCATTTCAAGATTTTTGCTCTCCAAAGGCACTCTGAAGGAAATGCATGACTTAATCATTTAACTACAAATCAAGTCTAGATTTGATTATTACAGTTTTATCTTTCCTACTTACTATTTCCTAACCATCCTGGGATTTAATTTTACCAGGATTTAATTTTAGACATGTTCAGCTAAATGTCTAAATAAAAATGACCAGACATTAACAAAGACTTCCATCAGTAAAAAAATGTGTGATTCCATCAAGAACTCAATTATATTAATGTTTAGAGGGAGGCAGATTGCAGAATATTAATCATTTCTGTTTTAAAGAATGTGTGCATTGATCCCTCTTTAAAACATTTCCCGAATATCTGTAGTTATGGACAGCTGTATAGTATGCTAACTACAGACATGCCAATCCAGATGCCTTGCATAGGGGAATTAATTTTCCCCTTGGGCCAGCAAAAAGATGGTGATCAGGAAAACAAACAAACAACAAAAACAGCTTAAATAAAATTCTTTCAAATAATTTATTTTAGGATCATTGGTGATAGAAAATCATGAGAAAACTTTGAATTGCCAATTGTATAAATCTTTGTATACTATCTTTGAGGAAACTGATTCAGTCCTACATTTGGTCTATGTTTCTCCATAAAAATCCCTCTAGAATGCCTGATCAAATTTATGGAACTCTTTGTCTCCTGAATTTTTGTTGCTTTATTATTTACAATTTTTTTTTACAATTTTAATTACTACTTCCTGTCCATTGATTTTATTTCTGAGTTCACTGTAGGGTAAGTGAAGTTAATCAGGACTTTTTTAATGCCCTACTAGGCACCTGTGCTATTTGTACTTCTCCCTGGGCCCAGGGAATATGAGTGTGCACATGTGTAGGTATATACACCTGGCCCTAGCAGGGAAGGGATAAAAGGATGGCATCACTGTGAAGTGTGAGGGCCTCAAGTTGTTGTCTCCCTGCTGGCTGTTTTCTCTTGTTCTCTGTTAAAAACCTGTGAAGATGATGCAAGGGCTCTGTAATTATTTTAGGCTGCTAGAACCAGCAGTGAACCTATCTGGCCTACAGATGGTTGTACAACACTGTAGTGCCAGTAAGGCACAGGTTTTCTATGATCTGAGCAGACGGGTAAAGGAGGAGTCCTGGAGCCCTCAGCGGCTTTTCCAGGCTTTTAATTCTCTTTCTACATCACTTGTGGGGAAACCCCACAGGCTGGTAAGTCAGGGAAGCCAGGGGACCAGGAGGCTGGTAAGGCCTCCTAGTCTCCTAGTTCCCTAGTTACTCTTTCTGAGTTCTCTGGTGTTCTTTCCTGGTCTCTCCACCGGTCTCTACTGCACTTTGCTGTAGGGTCTTCTGCCCAACCCTTCTTCCCTTCCTCCTCCCCCCCCCAACCCCGCAACCTCACAACCCTCTTTGATGCTTCTATGTATTGTCTCTCTGCTCAGGTGTGCCTACTTACACATGCCCACAGCATACCCCACACCCCAGGTGCCCGCCACCAGGTATGGTTATAAGAACAGAGGTGTTGATCATAGATGCTAATGGAGGGAGAGAAGAAAAAACCTGGTAACTTACATTTACCCTACACCATACTGTTATGGACTGAACCATGCAGGCATTCCATTCCCAAATTAATATATGAAAACTCTGATCCCCAATATGACTCTATTTGAAAAATGTTCCTTAGGAGGTAATTATGCTAAATGAAATCATAAAGGGGGAAATCTAATCCAATGGAATTGATGTCCTTTTAAGAAGAGACACCAGAGAACTTATTCTCTTTACCATCGAAGGGCAAAGCAAACTAGGAACCAGACTCTAACCAGAAACCAAATTAAGACCAAAGGCTAACTTGATCTTAGACAGTCAGGCATCTATAACAATGATAAAAATTAATTGTTTGTTCTTTATGTCACTCAATCTATGCCAATTTGTTATGGTAGCTCAGTTAGACTAACTCAAATACTAATCAACACACAATTACTTTTAATGATTTTATTAGGAAAGTTTATGTATTTCATGTTATAGCAGTCGAGTGTTATGGTTATGTCACTGATAGTATTACTTGAAAGACTGGGGTGATGGGGAAAGGAAGAAAGATTCTATAAATTCCAACCTAAATTTTCCAGAATATTATGCTTTCTCTTCTACATATCTTATTTACTCTGTGATAGGTTCCAAAAATAGATAGCATTATGTGAACAAGAGACACCACCACCTTCATTATTGTTATAGTACTGCTATTTGTATTTTAGATGTTTTGGGAGAACACTATCTTCCAATGACATAATTTTCTGTGAGAGCAGGACAATGTACAGTTATGTGGTTTTTGAGTACCCCTTGGACTATAAGGAAGCAGATTAAGACTAAAATCATGAGCGTGAATTAATTCCTGTGACCCTCTGTGTATTTTCAGGAAGCATATACAGCCTAATAAAACAGAAAATAGTTAAATGTGCATATTTTAACTGAAGAACACCTCCAAACCTTTGTAACTTAAACTTTCTTTTATTTTTTCAAGGTGTGAAGGCCATAGGCATCAGAGAAATTATAGCTTATGGTTCATCCAATCATTAATATTTTTAAAATTATATTGGTAATGTAAATCTACATATTAATAATAGAAATCAATGGATGAAGCAGATAAACACATTGTTTTAATTAAGAACAGCTGTAGTATAGCAACAACATAGAAACTAGTTATGGTTTCACTTATTAAGCATATGTTGCCAATACATTTTATAGTATACATAATAAAAATCTATTAAAGAATGCAAGTACTTTCAATAAATGTTAATAATGTGCCCTTAATTTATAATGTTGCCATTATCTTTCAAGTGTCAGCATCAGGTTCTGATAAACACTCCGGGCATCAATAGTGCATTAGTGATTAGCAGTTTTCCTAAGGTGAATTAAACATCCTCCATTTTTATTACTTTGGAAGTATTCACCTTTTGAATGATTACTCCTTAGTCTCTCTGTGATCTTCTGGAACCTCAAAATAGGGAAAAAAATTCAACCCCCCTAAATCTTAACTACTGAGTTTTGAACTATGGATACTTATAACTCACTTATTAGATACTGATTATGGGTTGAATTTCTATGAGGGTTCCATAAGATTCAGTCAAATTCCCTTTAATTCTTAAATTACCAAATATACTTACTGGAAAAGAATACTTCCCTCAAGGTCTGGTGGAATCCCGTGCTTCATTAATTCCTCACAGACTCACCACTCAGCTTGCATTTTGCTGCTTCTACAGATAAGAGTCCTGAATGGAATGCCACAAAGGAAGGGCATTTGTTTATTTATTTATTTATTTATTTATTTTAGAAATTTATTTATTCATGCATACAGAACTGGGTACAGGCTAGAGGAGCAGGGTGTGTGAGAGGATTCATCAGAGACAGAGTGGGGAGCAGAACAGGCCAACTGACAAAGAACACTGCTGAGGGGAGCAGCGGGCGGGTCAGGAGAGGTCTGCAGAGCCATGTGGGTCACCTCCTGGGCCAGGATCAAACTTATGCTGAAGTGGCTTTAGCTTCTTAGTGCTGTGCTTTAACCTGCTGTGCCACCAGGGAGGGCCCTTATTTTAATTAATTATTTGTTTTACAAAATATCCATTTTTGAAAGTAATAGAGTCTTCTTTAGGTAGAATGTGCTGAAAATAGGCTACGATTTCTGAAATTACAGACTTGGGAAAGGCCTGTGCTCTTTTTGTGCTGTGAAAAATTTCAAAGACCTTGAAAACTACAGTTAAAAAGGTTACTAAGATATAAAACCATTAAAAATCACAAAATTAGCATCATTTCTCACCACATGCTGCAGAATAGAAAGCAATGAAAGATTACTATTTAGTTATAATTTTCTGACTTTTCTTAAATGAATTCCTAAAATGTGATTTTTTCCAAGCATGCCCACTTGCAGTGAAGTTGGTAGTTCTGAGGCAAGCAAGCAAGAAAGGTTGATACCGCCTCTCATTGTCAGTGAGTAAATCTATTAAATCCTCTACTTCTCCGTTAAGCTAGTTTCATTACTTCTAGTTTAAATTCTTTGGCTTTTACAAACAATCCAGTCAAGAAATGGGCAGACGAACTTAAAAGACACTTCTCCAAAGAGGAATTGCAAATGGCCAATAGGCCTATGAAAAACATTCACAATCCCTTATAATCAAAGTGCTACAATAAACATTCTTGTGCATATCTTCTGTTGTACAGGTGAGTGAATATTGGGGAGTATGCACTGAGTACTGAAATTACTGAATCATTGTTTCATCATTTTTGTTTCCTAAATATACATCTTCTCTTCATCTGAAGCACCATCACATTTACCTGAGTTGTTGTCATCTCCACCTGGTCTCCTATCATTTCTTCTCATATATTTTCTAGTTTCTTCTGGCACAACAACAAAAGTAGTATTCCCTAAAATGAGAATGATATTATTTTCTCATAGCTTAAAACCATCCCATAGCTTCTTAATATTTCAACAAAAACTACAATTTTTGTGAAAGCCCAAGAATTTATGCAAAATTTGCCCCTTTGTCCCCTTTCCTCAAGCCTCCTCATATTTCTTTTCTTCCCTCACTCATTATATTCCAGCTGTTGTGACCTACTTTTAAGTGTCTAATCCTTCTGCCCCCTTTTCCTACCTCAGTGTTCTTAGGTATGCATTTCTTTCTACCTGGAATATTATTCCTGCGTCTCAATGATCAAGCCTTTAGTCAAGTCTCTTTAAAGTTCACCTAGAAAAATGTTCCCTCAGCATCCTGTCCATCATTAAGTCCTGGTTTATTCTTTATTGCAAAACCCTTTGATTCCCTCATAATTTGTATCTCAAGTTTTTATGCTTACCTTTTTGCCTTTTTTACTCTGCAATACTATAAAATCTTAAAGGGCAAGAACTAATTTTATCTTCCTATAATGGCAAACAGACTGCCTGCCATAAACAGGTCAATCCATATGGAATTATCAATATGCATTACTTTTACAAAAAGACAGTATCAAATCATCATCTTGCAAGAACCAAGAACAGTTGGTATCAATAAATACTTCTTAAAGTATTTAAGTTCTGCCCAAATGAATGAGTAGATTGATGCACTTACTATCAAGGCAGGATGTTGGCACAGCAACACGCTTTGAGAATCTTAGGAGAAAGGTGCCACTTGTATTCAAATGCTTTTGTATTTTGACTCCACCTCTTACTACTCCACACAAAAATATTCAAGATTGAGTCACTTTGGCAAAGATGAACTTTCACTTTTATTACTTATTCGGAAGGCACTTAACTCAGTTAACTAATCTGACCTGTCTCTTTCTGCAACGTGGAACCCAGTTTTATAATTCCTTTTTATAAGCCTTAACTTAATTCACTGCCTTATTGCCCTCATTAGTTATAACTACCTTCTTGGGTCCTGTCCAGCTTCAAACAGATTTGTTTCCATAGTAGTTCATCAGACATATAGTCCCTTATTAATTTGGTTCATGCTGAGTCTAAGAATCAAAGTTTGCTGTGTTCTCACCAGTGATATACTCGTTCTTTTGAGCTCTATGTTTGGTCATTGTTTTTAATTCGTTTGTTTCTCCCAATCATTCATGAGTAACACCCTGGTCTAGACATATGGCTAGCTTCTTTATTGATAGTATTTACTCACTAGTACTACTTAGTGTTTTTTAATCCACTGAAATTTATTGTTGTGCATGGGTTCTGAATCAGATTTAACCTGTAGGCAATGAAAATTTTATTCCGAACCTCTTTAGACTTAAAAGCATTTAGATTTAAGTCATTCTTTCAGTCTTTTCAAGATATAATCCCTTACATGTGGCATAGTGATATGAAATTCCTGGTTCTCAAATCCATTCCCAGTCAGCTTTGCTCTGGGACAAAGAATGATGCAAATTTTTCCATATAGTAAGTTTACATGATATTTTTTTTTTATTAAAAAGTTTATTTTTACATCATTTTTCACATTTTTTTTTTCATCTCAATTGTAATCCCCATGGGTTTCCCATCAGTTTACATGATATTTTTACCAGAAAATATATGTTTTGGCAGGCAGCTTAACATTTGCAGCTGATCCATTTTAAAATTTTTGCCAAAATATTATACAAGTAACAAAAGTACTACATTGAGTAATGCATTAATTAGTCATATAAATTTATATTAATTCTTTTTAAAACTATTAAAATTATACCATGTGCTTAAAAAACAAATGTCAGAAAGTCTTAAAAGTTACCCAACTATAAAAGGTTTAAAGGAAAAGTACTATAAAGCTTGAGTTTTCAGTCTCTTAAGACATCTTTTCACCAGGCTGTTTTATATTGTGGTGTGAAGGTGAAGATGGGCATCTGGAGGAAGCATCTATCATAAACCATAAGAATGATTAATCCTCTGGGCCATATAGGCCCTATCATTTGCTCATGGGCATATTCCTCTTGAGCCTAAAACTAATTCCATTCATGCTCTGGGCCTGGAGCACCAAGCTTATTTGCATAGTACATTTTGCATTCACTGGATGCCAAGTGTATATTAATAGTCTGATTTGGAAAATAGTGAGCAATTGTTAGTGGAAAGTTGCAATTCTTACTGCTTTTGGGGTACCTGAATTACAAATCTAGTAACAAGGAGCATATTGATACAAACATGTTTGTGCCACACACACAAAAAAAAAATCACAGAAATACCAATATTTTAATTTAAAATATGGCAGTATTGTCCGACATGTACTGCCTATTGGCAGGCAATTCAGTGAATCTGTGAATGTAATCATGCAAATAATTGTTCATGATCACACAGAATCTCTTGACTGCTATTGTTAGCACCATCCACACAATGCCATAACAGGTTTTTGGAAATATTTTTGAATTTTTCTGAATGGAATGCATACCCAGGGGGCACAGAGTAGGGTTCAAATTGGGTTTTGTTTATTTTTGACTCTGCCCATTCTTCTCATACTCCATAGCACTTCAATTCAAAGCATATTTCTATGAAGTGTAAAACTGCATGGTTTAGGTGTTATTTGAGTATTGTTTATGTTAGACCAAAGAGATAGTCAAAATAGTCAATTATATTCCTATTTTTGGAAGTTCTAACAATCCTAACACTACCTATCACTAGTACTGAGCAAGTGTACGGGTTTTCTTTCTAATGTTTTTCACCCATAAATGATCTTTTGGAAAGGACCCCATGACCCCAACAATGTCATTGGAAATCACTAAAAAGAAAACATTTTGATTTAAAGAGTTTATGAAAAATGACACTGACACTTTGCTGCAGATTTTTTTTTTCCCCAAGCAAATTATAACTGTCTGTCACACAGACAAGGGTTGCCATGGTGAGTAGGTTTTTTGAATAGGTAAACCATATAAAAGTGAGATAGAGCAGGTGAGATATAAAAGTGAGATAGAGCAGGTGAGAAGCTTATGGGAAAGGGAAGTTCAGGCTGCCTGGAGCAAGAATAACTTCAGTATTTAAAGTCATGGGAGAACACAACACTCCTTTTCCCAAATGTGGTGCAGGCAAATGTCTAATTTTCTCCTCAGGCGCTTTCTTTCTAAAATGTTTAGCGAAGGAATTGCTAATGGCTAGTGTAGGAAAAGACTGAATAAGAGAAATATAACTAGTAGGTTAGGATTCTTTGCTTAGTTATTCTAAGAAAAGTGGACCTCTCATCTCTTTGGTATACATTGTTGTCATTGTGTCAGCTACGGGACAGAATTTCAGATACTTAGTCATCAAACAATAACCAAAGGTAGGGTAACACCCTATTTTGTAAGGTATTCTTACTGTTCTAATAATTTGAGAACTGTCTGTTGTACACAATTCACTATATGCTGTTTAACAAAATAGAGACATTGGTCAATATGTAGCAGTATGTATCATATTTTTTAATACTCCCACCCCAAAGATTTAAATGTTGTCCATATGCTTCTGGTTCCCTCATCTAAACATCGAAATCTCTGCCCCAGAGCCCCCTGTACAGATCTGTACATGTGTGTGCCTACAAATAACCTTACTTTCATGTCTAATGGATACAATGGGCTGAGTACGAGCTCACTTGCCCCTTTTTACATAATTTTCAGAAAATAGTAGATATACTTAGCAAAACAAATGAAGAAATTATGTAAAAAGGCTCAAAATAAGAAAAGGGAATACAGAAAAATTGAGAATCCCAAAGGATAGCAAGTAGGTAAAATTGGAGTTTTGAGTACTGGAAGCAGGAGAAGTAATAGGAAATTTAGTTGGGATACATCAGCCATAACTGAATAGCCAGCCAATCAACATTGTCATAATCTGAATCAAGCAGCTGTGATAGGGTATATCAGTATCGAGATAATGGAAGGAATGTCTATGCTTGGGTTGGAGAGATATGGTAGCATCCAGAGTGCCGAAATACCTAGGAGAAATGGATAGTATCCATCCTTAGAAATCTAGGTGCTGAGGTATAGCACTAAGGGACATGCCCCATGCTCTTCATATTTCACTGCAACCTAGCTACTCATCAGGCTCCCCTCTCCTTTTCCTTAGTAGGTATTAGACTCATGTCACACTATTTAATAGGATCTTAACTTCTCAAGGCTGGGCACATCATCAAGGATCACTCTCAGCTTAGCAAAATAAAAAGGGGGGAGATGTTGGGTCCTTTGCCTGGACAGACGTCCCCACCTCCCCCACAGAATCATATGCACACTGTTGTGTGGAAACAAAGAATGAGCCATGGGTGCTGGAACAGAAAAACACTTCCTGCCTCCTGTAGATAGCTTTATAGTGTTGTATTTTAATCCCTTGTGCCACCAGAGAGGCCCTGGCACACTATTGATAAAAGACAATATAGACATGAAAAACCAATTGGAGAACTAAAAAAAGAAAACTATACTTTGATTCAATTAGATAAAAGAATGTAATAAAAAAAAAACTGAAAAATGAATCCGAGCACTTGCAAATCAAGGTAATAAATTCCCCAAGTGCCTCTAGAAAGACTAAGGCATAAGGATATATACAAAACTTCTGTTATTCATCTTGTAATACTTTCATGTCAAGAGAAAAAAGAAGACCTTGACAGTGGCAATATTTAAAGAACTATTTAAGTGGAAAATTCCCAGAAAAATACAATAATAAATTCTTAGACTGAGAGTGTACACAGATGAAGAAGGACTGATAAAAATAAATAACACACATCTACCTATGTAGCAATTTAATATAAAATTTTAGAATAACTAAGGAAAAAAATCATTTCTAGAGGTAAGCTAAAGCAAGTTAGTCATAGTGGAACAAAATTTAGATTGGATCGACTTCTGGATGCAAGAAAATAATCAAGCAGTATCTTAGAGGAAATACAATTAAAAAGTAACTTTATGCCTACAATTGTATAACCAATTAAGCATTGAAATGTGAGGGTGAAGTTAAGATGTGTTTTAATAGAAATAAAGACATAAAAGTACACTGGGATTCATAAAGTTAGGCAACAGCAGAATTCTAAAAGAACATGTGAAACATGTGCTCAAGCAAGAGGAATGCTACTGACCTGTGAAATGTACTACTTCATAGACAGTGCTTTTGATTCCCCATTCTTAATTCCTGTCTCCCAGTTGTCTCTGTCTCAGCAAATAACACACTCATCCACCATAACACTTTTGGTTCATCTTTCACACATCATTTTCTCTCTTTGCCCACATTCAACACTTCGTCATATCCCGTAGCTTTCACCTTCAAGAATATTTTTTAATGATATATTTTATTTGTGCATACAGAACTTGGGTACAGGCCAGAAGTGCAGAGGCAGTTAGAAGAGTCACCAGAGACAGAGTGGGAAGCAGAACAGGCAGATGGATGAAGTACACTGCTGAGGGGAGCAGCGGGCGGGTCAGGAGAGGTCTGCCACACCATGTGGGTCACATTGAGGATAATTCATTTTCATCTATAGTCTTAGCTCAAATATTGCTTTCTCTACCCTCTCTAGAGGGTATTGTTTTCTGTATGTTATCACTGTCATTTATCACTATCTTTGTTTTCTTTCTTTTTTTTTTTTTCTATTAGGTGTAAGCTGAAGACAGTGATCCAACTTGTGTTTCGCATTAATTGTCCTTTGCTTTAAAATAATTTATTACAGTCTGGGCAGACAACTCCTATACTGACAGAAAATTCTTTATACAGTTGGACTCTAGGAATTAAGTAAGGAAGATCTTAGACCATACTAGGAATTGAGGTTCCCTACATGTGCTCATATAAAAATAGACAAGAGGATGTGTAGGTGGTAGCTCCAGACAAGCTCATATACAGGATAATGGATTCATTGGGGGAAAAAAAATTCCCTGTGAAAGACTGGTCAGATGGAACCATGGGGATTAAGGCTCTTCTCTCCTATTTTTTTTTCTCTCCTCAACATCCCCACCACTGGACATATTGGAGTAGAAATGATATGGCAGGTCTAAGCCATACTGGTATGGAATTTTCCTCTAAAAGAGATGGCCTTAAGAAAAGGGTTTTACTATAGTTTGTACAGGATGTGGTGGACAGCAGAGACTTAGGAGTTGCCTCTCTGGAGGAATGTAGTGACCCACTGGAGGTCAGCAAGCAGACAGTGCGAGCTTTGTAGAAGACTGAAGTGCAGCAGACAGGGACACCCATTCCCAAACCCACCTGCAGATTCTCCCACTCCTTGTCATGGTCTCTGAGGGAACATTGCTATTTTCTCTGAAACTGTAAGTTGATGGAGTCAGTCACATTACTGTAATGCTAAGAATATGTAAAATATGTAATGATAAGAATATGTAAAATTTTTGTGTTCTTGTAAAAGATATCAAAAAGGACTAGACATAGTCTCATTTATAGTTTCTTTTATGACTTTCAGAAATTCATCTTTTATCCATTTTTAAAAGCCACAATACACCAAGAAAACAATTTATAATACTGTATTTGATTTAGGGGTATAGTATAACTCTTCTTTCAGATGTATGTATATTACTAGCATATACCTAACCCCAAAGCACTTATAAATAATCCTTCACCAGTCCACTGAAGCCTCAACCATTTTGTCCCCCCATTCCCATTCTCACACTAGCCTGAATTATACAGTTAGATTTCTAGGGTTTGTTTTGGTTTCATTTTCTCTATCCCTTTGTCTTCTATCTTTAATTCTATAGATGAATGAAAACATCCAGTGTTTATCTTTCTGCTTGTGATTTGTTTATCTTAGCATAATTGCCTCCAGTTCCATTGAAGATGTCAAAATGGCTAAAGTTTATCTTTTTTATAGCTGGATAGTATCCCATTGTGTAGGTATAACATTATCACTCGTGTGACCTTGGGCACATAGGTTATTTCATATTTTTGATGTTACAAATAATGCTGCAATCACATCAGTGTTTTGTATTCTTTGAATAGGTATCTAGGAGTGAAATTGCTGGATTAAATGGTAGATCTATTTAATATCTTGAAAAATCTTGATATTGTTTTCTATAAGGGATGAACCAGTCTACATTTACCAACCACAGCTGCTTCAGTACTAGTTCTATCCCCCACCCTGGAGGTGATCCATGTGGTGTGGCAGACCTCTTCTGCCTTGCCCGCTGCTCCCCTCAGCCATGTACTTCGCCAGTCTGCCTGTTTTGCACCCCATACTGTCTCTGGTGAATCTTGTCACTGCTCCTGTGCCTCTAGCCATTACCCCAGTTCTGTATGCATAAATAATTTTTTAAGTTAATTTGCATTAAAAAATACATTTCCAGACTGTTTTCAATTTACCTTGATTGACACTTGTGACCAACTTCATTTTTGTAAAACTAGTACTTATTGCTAAAGTTTTTCTTTTCTGTATCTTCTTGGAACTCACTATAAGACAACTAAAGCTCTTTAAAAAAACAAACTCCAGAGTTAACAATGTATTTAACTCTGAATATTCCTTTTTATCCAGTATTATTGAGAACTAAGATAGTGCTGTTCAATGTATCCTGTGTGAAAACTCATGAAAAATTTGTGTTTGAGAAAGTGACCACTGGAGCTATTGTTCTCATGATACTACCTGCTTCAGACCCAGGATCTGAGATAACTGACTTAAAAACAACACAGACCCCTTTGACAATGCATAGTAAAATAGTTTTAATTACATTGTATAATGAGAAGTATGTGCATGATATAATAAACAAGAGAACCCGAAGGTTTATAGTCTATAGATTTCAAAATTAATCATCTTCAGTTTGTTTATGTTAATTATTCCACAATAAAATGGTATAAAATTAAAATTTTTCTATAAAAGTATTGTTCTTTTAATTTGATATTTATAATACCACCATCATGCTCTCTTCTCCCCTCATAATATTAATCTGTACCTGCTTCCCTAAAACTCCCAGTTTTGTTTGGTTTTGAAGCTGGTATTATAATATTTACTTCCTCCCGGTAAAATAGTGAAAAAGTACAGGCTAAAGATTCAACTTCAAGAGTCTGGATAACTCACCACACTTTCCAGAGCATTTGTTTGCTTGTCTTCAAATTGAAAATGATAATGTCATTCTTGTTTGTGAGGATTAAATGTGATAATGGATGTAAAATTATTCATAACTATAAAGTGGTTATAAATACAATTATTAGGCTTGTAGCAGCTGTATTAGAGGTGGACATGCTTCCCCAAGTTCTTTGTATACTTCTAATAAAAGCAAAATTCCCTCAATTCAGTTATAAATATATTTAGTGACATCGCTATGATATTTATGTTTCATTCCTATACACAGAATCCTGATTAAAACTACAGATTGTATTTTCATTTATAATCCCTATGTATCTGATGATAGGAATTCCCCATCTGTCTTTAACAGAAGGATAATTATTTGTGGTAGGGTGTAGAGTGTGATGTTTGGGAATCTTAATGTATTACTGTGTACTTGAATTCTAACAATGAAAATAGAAAAATGGTAGGGATTTCAAGATGGACTCTGAGGAGTGATCAGGCAAGCATGCTGTTATTCCATTTCCATCATTTTGAATTTTAAATCACCTTTTAAAGGGCACTAACGCATTCTTGCAAATTAGTCTGCTCTCCAATTAATGTGCCCAACATGACAATAAGACTGGTTTCAGCTTGGCTAAGCAAACCAGTCAACCAGGAGTGTGTGACTTGAGGACTTGGAAAGCTTGCATGAGTCTATATTTCCTCCCCCTTCCTCCACTGGGGGCTTTTTAACAGCTTAGATCTAATTAGGCCAGTTAATCTACCTCAAACCAGTGGATAGAAGAGTTTCTATCAAAACCCTCCTACTGCTTGTAACAATATGAAATTATGTTCCAGGATTGCCAAATCTAATTGCCACGTGGGAAAATGGCAGCACATTTTTTAATCCAGATCCATATTGTCTAACAGAAATACTTTGTTGGGAATATACGTGATTTTAAATTTTGTAGTAACCGCATCATAGTCAAGTTTTAAAAAGTGAAATTACCATTAGCATCATATTTTCTCACTATATCCAAGATGTTAGTTCCACAATATTTTATACTTTATCAATATAAAACATTTGTTAGGGTGATGTTTTACGATTTTTGCATACCTTCAAAATCCATGGTGTATTTTACACTTAGAGTTCATTAGAATTTAGATATTCAAGTGCTCAGTAGTCATATATGGGTAATGGCTATCATTTTGAAAGAATAGGTCTAGATCATGAGAATTCCTTCCTTGATAAGCCCATTTGAGGATAATTATTGATATACAGGTTTCTTTTTTGTCTTTTTGTTTTCCAGGCCATGCACAATTTTGACATGCATTAAATATTATAAAAGTAGACTGCAAATGATAGTGATGAAAAATGCCAGTTTTTATTACAAAAAAAGCATTCATAAATAGAAATGACTTTGTGTTTTGAATCAAAAAGTAAATAACACTTGCATAGAAATATGGGCATCAGATTTTTCCAAAGGAAAATTTTTATTATATACTTTATGAATGTAGAGATGTGCTATTTCCTAAATTCCTTTATAAAAATAATGATTCTAAATGGCAAAAAATGTTAAGTCATGGCACAGTATAATCCTTTTGTGGTGTTCCTATTGAAGATATATATACACATATATATGTATATACATATGAAATGTCTGCCATGAGGTGGTTGGAATAGAATATTATACCAACAAGTATTGGCCCTACCATATTTCACCTTATAAGTTAAAAATGGACACAGGAATGCAAATATACAGAGATTAATGGATTTCCTAAAATAACCACCCCCTTTCCAACTCCAATCTTTTTTTCCCTCAATTTTACATTGTTGAGGCAGTTTTCCATTTACTTATGGTTACTTAACTTGGTATTATATTGAGAGAATAAGAAAATTAGTAGGCAGACTAGTTGCCCAGAAAATCTTTTATATACCTGCAAGAGAAACTGTAGGCTTAGTATTTCTCTAGGTTTTCTTCTTTTCCATATCTAACATAGCATTAATAGACATGCCCAGTGAATACAGATTGCAGGGATACTATGATAGATAAAAATAACCTTAGGACTGCTAACATATCTGGAGTCAGGTTGAGTTTATGGACCTGGAATTCTAAGACACATTGTTTCAAAGAACCAACAAGAGAATCTTGTTTGTCTCCAGCATGCTGTTGGTTGAAAATGCATTTAACCATGGGATGGAGCATATTGTGTAATTGTTCCTCATGGCATTTGAAAGCTTAGTAATAGATAACCATACTTAATACAATAATTATTATTGCAGAGAAATTTTTAGGTATACATTTTAGGAAATTGAATCCAAAGGAATTAAATACTTAGAAATAAACTTAACAAAGGAAGTGAAAGGCCTATACATTTAAAATTAAAGACATTGTTAAGAGCAATAGAAGAAACAGAAATGGAAAGTTTTCCCCGCTTATAAATTAAGAATTCATATTGTTAAAATTGCTACATTAACAATATACAAATTCAATGTATCCTTTAACAAAGTTTCAGTGGTGTTTGTCAAGAAAAGAAAACAAACTTTACTGAAATGTATATGGAAACACAAAATACCTCAAATTTCCAAAGGAATTCTGACAAAAAAGGAAGAATGGCAGTATAACACTCCCATACTTCAAACTAATTACAAAGCTACAGTAATCAAACAGAATAGTTTTGGTATAAAAATAGACATGCAAACAGTGTGATAGTACTGAGTGTTCAGAAATAAACCCATACTATAAGGATATTTAATTTACAAAAAAAGTACCTGGAATATAAAATAAAGAAAGGAATGTCTCTTCAATAAGTGGTGATGGGAATCACATTCAAAGGAATAAAATTAGAGTACCATATCATGCCATACACAGAAATTAACTCAAGTTGGATTAAATACTTGGGTGTAAGATGTGAAACTATAAATATGTAGAAGAAAACAGACAAAACATGCCACAACTTTGGCTTTAATGATCTTTTTGGTGACTTCAACTACAATGGCAAGGTAATTAAAAGAAACTTAAAAAAAAAACTTCTGCACTGCAAAGGAAATCATCATTAAAATAAAAAGATACCCTACCAAATGGGAAAAAGTATTTGCACATCATAATCTGACAAGGGGCTAATATTTAAGTTCTACAAAGAACTCATAGCAGCTCAACAATAAGAAAACAAATAACTCAAATTTTAAAATATATATATATTTCAATGGACATTTCTCTGAAGAAGATATTTGGATGGCTAACAGGCACATAAAAAAAATGCTCATCACTTTATCAGGCAAATACAAATCACAACCACAGGAGATACCACATCACATGTGAGAGAATAGCCCTTATTGAAAAAAAAAGCAAAAACAAATGTCAGTAAGGATTTGAGTTAAAAGGAAGCCTTGGGCACACTTGGTAGGAATGTATACTGCTCCATTTCGTATAGAAGTGTGAAGATTTTCTTTAAAAATTTAAAAAACCCATCATTCGGAGACAACAGTTATATTCTTAATCATCTACCTAAAGAATGCAAAAATACTAATTCAAGAGGCTACATACACTCTTATGTTCTGTCCAGCACTATTTATAATAGTTATGAAAACAACCTAAGTACACACACATACACAAAAGAGTAGGTTAGGCAAATGATTTATATACACACTGGAATTCTAGTCAGTTATTAAAATAATAATTTAAAAAAACACCTAACTCTTGCCATTTTTTAAAGTATGAATGGAAATAGAGGTAACTATGCTTGTAGAAATAAGGAAGAAGACATATACCAGATGAATTGATCCTCAGAATTGGAGTGTAAAAAGGGAAAACAAAGCAACAGATAAAACCAAATCAAATTAAACCCTAGAAATCTGATGCTACCAGATTAAGGCTACCAGAAGGGGACTGGAGTATAAGAAACAAAAGAGGGTAGGGTCTCAATATACTGACTGTTGATATTTTGGTGGTGGGTGTGGTACTTCTAATGCTGTAGAGGTGTGAACTTACATTTCTATATCATGTGTATCTGCACCACATGTATATGTCATATATAAGTGCTAAACTGAAATTACCTCAATGAAAGTTTTTAAAACTTGAAAAATTATGTAAGTGTTGATCCAGTGTTTTCCCCTGAATTCAGAGTATATAAATATCACCTGAGGTACATGCTAAGAATTGATTTCCAGAGTTTCATTCTCAGAAATTCAAACTCAGTAGCTATGATGTGGGACTGAGGAAACTGAAAACCTTAAAACTGTCTCAGGTGACTTTAGAAAATCACACTTAGAAAGTCATATTTCCATTTTCATTGACAACATCAGAATAATATATACAAATGTAGTGATTGATACCTTTAAGTGGATTAATTATTGTCAACAATGCTGTTAAGTTTAAGGTCAAATCGGTTAATAAGTGTTAGTTCTTTGCGTAGCAGGATTTGATTAACTGGTGCTTTTAACATGTTGAGATACTGTACTGATAAACTCATGCATTCAGTGCCTTAAAAATCAATAAATAATTTGCATTTGAGAAAGGGCAATGAAATTTTTAATATAAAAAATATCAGTCATTTGTCATTAAAAATGCTCGTTTCTCTTTGAGTTCTGACTACAAAAAAAATAGAATAATAGATACTTTTTCTAAATGTAAATTAGACCTGAGTTTGTATTAGTATTTAGTATTCTTTAATTTACAATAACAAATGTTAGTATTGAAACCAAAATTACTGTCTTACTCACTAAAAATGGGACCATCTTTTTTTCATTAGATATCTTATGCAGAAATAATTATGTGATAGCTTTTATCAACCCAGCACCATCTGTCAACAGGTAGTTTTAAGTATATGATTCTATAGAATTGGTGGCAGACTCTGATAATTTGATCTTTTCAATGACAAAAGATGGTCAAAATTTGGAAATAAAAAATATATTTCAGAACATTATTGCTGAGCCTGACTGTACACCTTCATTCATTCCACAATTAAATTTTTAGTCATTATATTTTCTGAGAAATTATAAGTTGTGATGGTATGAATCATAGTGATTGAATATTCATACAATATTTTTCTCTATTACAGAAAATTATAATCCTTACTGTTCTCATTAAAGATAATGGAAATTAAAGTACATTGCTGTTCAATACATTACATACTAAAACCAAAATATTATATATAAAATTTAATATTTACATATGAGTAGTTATAGATTATTATATAATATGGAAGGTTCAAAATGGGAAAATCTATAATATTCCAGAAAAATATAAATATAGTTCTTATTATCTATAACATTCCAGAGAAATATAGATAAATATAGTTCTTATTATCTAAACTCCCTTTCTGAAATGGACCATATGCTGTAACAACATGTACCACAAAACTGAAGATACTTTTTTTCTATGAGTGTTAGGTTAAATAAAAAAATAGAACCAGGTTTATTAAGTTTCTTTAAAGTAATCAAAAATCGCAGATATAGAAAAGTGTATATTGCATTTTTAATACAGTAAATCTTTAATGTCATCTATAGATTCTTGGCAACTGTGACTTTTAGCAAAACAACATGTAACCAAAGCAAGTTTTCTTGTCATTTTATTCTGTGTTGGCTGGAATTTTTTTTTTCTTATCAACATTATAATTAAACAACCTTATCACAGGCCTGTTGTGCATAAAAAGTATGAGTACATATTTTTACATGATTCATATATAAAATTAATTGTATGTGCTACTTGAATAGATATCTATCATATAAACAATCTTATTCTTTCCATTTTTACTTCTTAGTGCTATATGTGATATGCCAATGAATTGTCCTGATTGGTTTGAGTACTTTGTTTTGGATAGTTAGAACTCCAGATTTTTATTGTAACAAATAATGCTTTGAAAAATACTCACATATAATAATAATTTGGCATGTTTCTTTAGGACTAATGTTACAAATATAGCAAAAGTATCGATATTTCTCCATAATGTATATGTATTGTTACACATATGATATCTGCTGCTTTCCATAAAGGCTGTGCTAATTTGTACTTATATCCTAGTGCTTTAAAGTTCTGCTTTTATTATACCTCAAGAGAGTGGCTAAATTTCAATATGTTTTGTATGTGAGAATACTATTGCAGTGGTCTTTAAAAGCAGCAATTAAGCGAGGTCAAAAGGAAGAGTCTGACTTAATCTGTGAAAAATATGACTTTACTGTTAATTAACTGACCCCAAAGCTTAGTGATATTTTTCCTGATTAGCTCTTAGACCCTGAACTTTTCCTTGTGCTTATGCAAGTCAGGCTAATAGAGAACATGTAATAGCAATCATTAATTGCACTGGGCATTTCAAGTCAGAGGTATAGTCAGTGTCCATTTTCCTTTTTGTTTTTTAAAATTTGCAATTTTGTAAGGGATTGACTGTGCTTGTTATTATCGCTTTGCCCTTGTCATATTTTATAGGAGACATGAATACACAGAGACATTTGCCAAAGATAAACTGGGCCAAGGACGTCTTTCTTTGGATTACCAAAATATAATATACAGTGTCCAGTGTTATTATTTGTTGATAAATTTCTTTCTTGCTGCCATTGTACTTAATATGTTGCATCTGATATAGTGATTATAGGAAAAAATTTTCAACTGAGTGTTGCCTTACCCTCTTGATCCACACTGAGGGTTTAAAGATCTATAACATTTAGTGTGACTAAATGAAACTATTAGATAGACCTTGTTAGCCCACATTGTTATTATTATGTCATGTTGTTTATTGGCATTTGCCATTTTGTCTGCTCTGACATCCTGATAGGACTTGAACAAATACATTTGGGGGACTTACATAAATAGGCATTAGATAAAACTGAGAAAATAGCATCAATTAATCATGATTCTAAAAGATCTGAACTCATTGGCCAATGATTGTATATACTATTGCCTTCTTGACATCTCCACTTGAACATTTTGTCCCAAACAGCATGAACTCTTATTCTGAAAGTTCACTTCACCTGAAACTTTATCCATCATTGCTGTTAGCAACTATATCCTCTCAAGTTTTAGCTCAATAACCTTGTAGTCATCCTTGACTTTTCTCTTTCTCTCATACCTGACACAATGCACAAAGGGATCCTATTAGTCCTGCTTTCAAAATTGTCCCAGAATCCTTCATTTCCACTCCACTCCTACCCTGATCCAAGGCACCACCAACTCTTTTATTATTGTCAGATGATACAGGTCATACCACTCCCTTCTCACAACTCTATTTGTTACTCTCTTTTATTCCAAATGAAGAAAATACTTGTTTCTAAGGTGATCCATGTTACTCCTTTCACCTCTTTTCATGCATTGACCCTCTATTCATTTAACTCTTAAGTTATTCTGTTCTCCTAATTTGATTTGTCTCTGGGTCACTTAGTAGAGGTTCTCAGTGCCTGGAATGTTCTTTCTCCAGATAATCACCTAACTAAGATCTTCAGTTTCTGGCCCAAAAGCCATCTTCTTAATGAATCCTATCTTGACCATCCTATTTAAATCATGATCCCAGTACTTGTATTCCTATTATTCTCTAATTCTAATTATTTTTAAAAGCATTTATCACTCTCTAACCTACGATATAATTATTTACTATTTCTATTATTTGTCTCCCACACTAGAAACTAAGCTATAGGAAGGGAAGAATATTTGTTTTACTTGTTTGTTAAGGAATATTCCAACATTACCTTACACATGAATAGGATTTGAATAAATATCTGATAAATAACAGCCCCCCAAAACATAAACTAAAATAAATAGAAAATCCTGAGGCTAAGAATTAATCCTTATAGTGTTCATTAGTTTTAATGGTGATGTAGGGAGATGGGGTTGTATAAAAATATGTATCTCCCAGGCTCTCCCTGGTGGTGCAGCAGGTTAAAACACAGAACTAAGAAGATAAAGCCACTTCAGCATGAATTTGATCCCTTCCCTGGAGGTGATCACATGGCGTGGCAGACCTCTTCTGACCCACCTGCTGCTCCCCTCAGCAGTGTACTTCATCAGTCGGCCTGTTCTTCCCGCCTCTCTGTCTCTGGTGAATCCTCTCACCACTCTTGCACCTCTGGCTATACCCCAGTTCTATATGCATAAATAAAATAAATCTAATAAATATATATATACGTGTGTATATAACATACGTGTGTATATGTATGTGTGTGTGTGTGTGTATATATATATATATATATATATTCCTTCCCCCTTTGTTTCTTTTAACTGCCTCTTATTCTCACCTTTCACCCTAATTCATACATCTGAATCTGTTCCATCAATACTACAGTAATTTACATCCTAAAAAATTTTCATCTTTTTGATTTCTCAAGTGCTGCAAATAGGTAACTCCTTGAAATTTTATTCTCCTGCATCATGGTATTCTTATGCCTCCCCCACTATCTTGAATCTCTTATGTAGGTCCCTTCCCTTAAGTACCCCTTTAAATCTGAAGAGCCACAGAACTCTACCCTGGACAAACTTTACCTCTTTATTGGTTGACTATTTCTGCAGCTTCATTACCATCTATTTATATCATTGCTAGATGTTTATTTGTAGCCTTGGGTCCAACGATATTTATATATTGAACTGTACTTGACATCAGCATTTAGATAGCTATTGCAACTGTAAATTAACAAGGTTAATACTGAACTCGATGTATTGTTCTAGTCCTTTTCCTAGTCCTGTGATTTCAGATCTTTTAGAATCATGATTAATTGATGCTATTTTCTCAGTTTTATATAATGCCCATTTAGGTGATTAATTGATGATATTTTCTCAGTTTTATATAATGCCCATTTAGGTAAGTCCCCCAAATATATCTGTTCAAATATATCTGAGTAAATGTCAATAACTACTACATAGTTGTTCAAGACAAAAAACATGGAAGTCATCTTGAGTTTTCTTTTTCTTGCATTTGTCCCTCAAAGTAAACCATTTTGAGACATTTAGGTCTATCCCAAATATACCCCAAAGCAAGTACTTGTTATCAGTCAAACTACTGCCATCTCCTGCTCACTTAGATGACTTCAGTCACTCTAGTCTGTAATTACTTCTGTTCTGGGTCTTTATAATTACTTGTCTACAAAGCAGGGACCAAATCCACTCATGAAACACCTCCACTGAACTCACACACACACACAAAAACATTCTATTGTATTTAGAATTCTAAAGTCTTTAATATGTTCTATAAAATTCACAGAGTACCTTCTTTCTACTTCTAACCTCATCTTATATCACTCTCTACTGTTCATTACACTTGAATCATGTTGGTCTTTTCTCTTTTTTTAACTGAATAAGTTTACTCGTTTGAGCCTATATATTACCCTTGAGAAAAGACTCCCCTGATCACTAACTCTAAAGAATACCTCCACTCCTTAACACACCTTCTTCAATTTTTCCTGCCTTCAGACTTAAATGAAAATGTAAGCTATACTCAAGCACAGATTTAGTCTTTCTCGTCCATTCATTTTTCTGCAGTGGCTTGTACAATTTCTGGTGGTTAGATGGCATGTAGCAAATACTTTTTAATAGAGTAGATAAATAAATAATTATATATAAATTTGCTGTGGTAGGTTACTTCACTTGTTGAACATTTATTTGGTATAAATACTATATTTGAAAAATTAGGTAGTTGTAAGGTCCTTTTATGTACATACACATGTGTATGTACATATCGAGATGTTGGCCAATGTGTATATTTCTAAGGTAATTGGATATTGCAGGGTTCCTTTTTGTTTGTTTGTTTTTGCAGTTGTAGAAATTGAGTTACAGATTGGATGTTCAGACTGGGATTCTCTGTCTAGGACCATTAAATATCCACTCAGAGATTATAAAGAACTTTTAGCTTCCCCTCCAGCCACTGGGCCACACTTCCTGAATGGAATCAGTTTGCTTGTGTCAGAGACCAAAACTGTGTGCACAACACTCTTAGCAAATTTCTCTTTTTCCTCTCTCTTTCTCTCAAGCTGTATGCTCCTTTACTTTCTTAGTACCAGAACTATAGTACTTATATTAACAGACTCTTTGGGGGTCTACAGAATGAAATTTTTAAAAAGAGATCCAAGGAGCAGATTGCCATTTGGATAGAACTTCACTATTCTGATTTTAGACATGTCACTGCCACTTTCCATGATAAAATGCTTTTCTTTATTCAGAGAATTTAACCCAAATAATTTCACAAAACTTTAACACATTTTACTTGCAAATAGGGGGACTCAACACTGTATTTACCCTATCAATGGCGATTGCCTTCTTAATAAAGTGAACCCAACCAGAGATATGACAATATTACTTGATAAGCTATTCATTAGCTATTTGTAAAGGGGAAGAATAATTAAAATAATCAAAGACAGGCTTGCCAAAATCACTTCAAGGGTGATCAGAGAGCCTATCTTCATCAGATGAAAGAATGTGGCTACTCAGAATTTACTGTTGCCAGAGACTGGGATAAAAGCACTCATTGGTGAGGCAGAAAATTTACCACAGAAATTACTGAATAGAAACATGAAAGAAAACATACTCAGTATCTAAGCCAAGACCTAATTGCAAAGAGGAACCATTCCATGAAATGCAATTAAACTTCTGGGGAGTTCAAAGCATTCTTAGACAAGGGAGGTGTAAGGGCAAAGAAATATTCCCTTTATAATTAACAGTCATTACCAAAATTTAGAGGAAAACCTACACTATCTCTTAAGATTGAAGAAAAAAGTGAAATAAACATATAGGACAGGTTGTTTGTTATGATGGCACAAGCATAAAACATAAATAAATGCAATTAGCCTAAGATACTCTAGCTAGTAAAATAAATAACCCTACATTGTAATTAAATGTCATCTAAAAGCATCTTTATAACAATAGTTACTTCATTTTATAATATTTTGAAAATTAAATTTACAACACTGAGCAGAAATGATTCATAATTCTCTGTTAGGCTCACATATAGACACAATATTCACAGACAATCATGCATTTGTAATTGCTAGTCTTTTGAATTGCCGGATGCACTTGAAAGACAATGAACTTCACTACTTCATGCAAGGAAAAATGGAGGAATATGTTTTGTACATAGGATATATATAGCAACACCTTTCCCACTGAGTTTTTCTTTCTCCAAATCCTGGTTAATTTGAACTGGATTTTTGTTGCCAGTTTTTCTTTAATGGGAAAGAAAGTAGATAGTAGATGGAAGTATAAGTTTTGTTGTTATTGTATGATTGTTGCAATAGAGGCCTAGGAGAGCTAACAGAGGCTAAGAAGCAGAGAATCTGTTTCCATTAGGAGAAAAGGAGAAAGTGGCATTTTTTCCTCCAAGTTACATTGTTATAGAAAAGATAAAAATTCATACTTTATGCACTGTATACTTCCTTTTGTATTTAAGGTTTAGGATATGGTAAAGGACTGGATGTTTTGGTGACAGTGACATACATCTGAGGAGGTATAAGCCTATTTCCTTAAATCATATACAATGCTATAAACCAATATTACCTTAACAAAAAATGAATGATTATTTAAAAACCATACAAGTTCTACCCCTTAAACTGAAATTTGGGGACCAGATTATATAGACTATGAGTTCTGCCATGTAATTTAAAGTACTGCTTAGCACATTCAGAGACCACTTGAGTACAGTTATAAAACTAAAATGACAATGGTCATAAAAACATGATATTTTTTAAAAATGAAATATACTGATGCTTATTTTAATATACATAAACCCTAGAAAGATACCAATAGCAGGGGAGCATGGATTTTCTCAGATCTTTAGTTCAGAGAAAAACTTCCTGGTATTCCTAGTAAAGTAACAGATGACCTTAAAAAAAATCTTTGATGAAGGCAACAAATCTGAGTTCTGAGTAAACTAGGAAAGTGACAGGTTTAAAGTCTATGAGTTTAGTAATAAGTAGGTTAAAATGAAAAAAAAAAAAAACTAGTATCCCAGCCAACTGGAGGGATTCAGTCTCTGCAATATTAAGAGTCTCAAGTGAACAAGGAGAGTGCCTGGAGAAGTAGGTACCCAACTTACATAGCATGAGGAGAAACTGAAGGTAATAGAGTCCATGTGGAATTATTGACTACAAGTGTACTTGAGTCCATATAGAATAAAACATGTATATATCTCTTTCCAGACTTTTTTGTCTTTGTAAAGTCCAAACTTGTTGAATATAATGTAGTTAGTTATATATTGTTGAATGTGAGATACTGTTGTAGAAATATAGTAGGAAGAATTGCCAACCACCTTTACCTGCCCTGAACACAAACATACATCATAGAGTGGGGAAGAGAATACAGGGAAGAAATGATTTAATCAGTATGACACAATCCTAGAGATGACAAAGTAAGCAACCATATTAATAAACTAGAGTAATTTTTTTTTCAAGTTGTAAGCCCCTTGATGGAGCTGGAAAGAAATCAAATGCCCTCAGGAGATAATAGGGAACCATTCACTCTAAGATCCAGAATATCTGTTTGATAATGGGTAAGATTGCTTATTCTTAAATATGTATTTTGACTATACCACTTCTGAAAATAACTATCTTTATGGTTGAGAGATAATTTACCTTCATTAGACAAGTATTAAAGGAAAATCACCAGTAATCTTTCCAGCACAGGTGGAGAAGACACAAGAAATAAAATACCTTCTTGAAGCAAAGGGTTTAAATTCTCCTAACATGGAAAACTCAACTTTGAAACTGAATGGTTTGAAAAATAGGGGTGCTGTTGACCAGGCTGAGAATCTGAATGTGTGAAGCTGCTCAAATGAGAGAACTATTTGGGGTATACTAACTTTTCAAATTTTGTTTTCAACGACCTTTCCATTGTTTCTGTTGATCTGAATTTGATTTTTAACTGAAACATGTTAGATCCTGGTCCTTTGACTTTTTATATCTGGAAGGAAGGCAGAATAGCAAGGAAAAGATATATTTTTCCCCCATCATCTGCCCTTCTAGACATCACAACAAAAAGAACATCTTCATCTCCTTAACAAATACATTGTAGCTTAAGTGTTTAGATAGTAATTGAGAGAAGTGAAGGACAAGACTACTATAATAAAATCATTAACAACGGCAAACCTAAAATATTTAAGAAGTTTTATGTAATAAATTAAGTAATACAAAAGATGAGCACTCTCCTAAAAAATGTGTGTGTGTGTGTGTATGGTGATGGTGGGGTGTGCAGTATGTGTGGGAGGGAAGGGTCATAAGGAAGTAATAAATGTTAAGTCACAAAGGTGGGTCCCTAATCCTGAAAGATTGATGTATTCAATTCATTTTTTTAATTGGGGTAACATTTGTTTATAATACTATATATGATTTAGGGATAAAGTTTCAAAACTTTTCAGCTATATAGTACTATACCACACCAATCACCTTCTCAGTCTTCTAACATAGTCCATGGGGATTCTACTCCCCTAGACTTCCCTCTTTTTCCCCTCAGCATCCTCAATTTTACAGTCAGATTTCTGGGTGTGCTTTGTTAATTTTGTTTGTTCCCTTGTTTTGCTTCTCTTGTTTTATATTCCCTTTGTATTTGTATTTTGTTTGGTTTTGCATTCCCTTCTTTGCTCCCTTGTTTTGTATTCTACAGTGAGTTAGATCATCCAGTATTTGCCTTTCTTTGATTAATCTTACTTATCATAATCCCTTACAGTTCCATTCATGCTGTTGAAAATGACAAAGTTCATTTTTATGGTATTCAACTGTGTATATATGACATATTTTCTAAAATCATTAACCTGTTGCATACTTACCTTGTTCCTAAAACTCAGTTATTGTAAATGGTGATGCAATGGACATAAAAAGGCACAAATCCTTTAAATTAGTGTTTTTGCATTATTTGGGTTAGATATGTAGGAGTGGAATTGCTGCAACAAATAGCAGATCAATTTTTTTTTTTTAATGTTTTGAGGAACCACTATACTGTTTCCCATATATATTGGAGCAGTCTACATTCATACTAACAGTATCGAAGGGTTCCTTTTAATTCACTTCTTCACCCATACTTGTTATCTCTGGTATTTTTAGGCCATCTACACAGGTGTAAGAAGACATTTCATTATAGTTTTTACTTGTATTTCTAATTATCAGTGATGGCAATCCTTTTGCTTGTGCTTTGTAGCCATCTGTATATCTTCTTTGAAAAGTGTCTATTTCTGCTCACTTTCTTTTTTGTTTGTTTAAGTGTTCTATAATTTATTTATTTATATATATATAATAGTTTATGTGTACATATTGTACACTTTTTTTTTTCATCTCAATTGTAATCCCCATGGGTTTCCTGTTACTGAGTCACCCATGTGCCATCACCATGGTCTCATGCACTTTTCTCCCCCCTCCCCATTTTTGATCCCATTCTCCACTCCACCCCCACAAAATGTCACTGGTATATGACTGTTGTTATTCTTATTATTTTCTCACCTGGTCCATTATACTCCTGCTATGAGTGAAACCATCCGGTATTTTTCTTTCTCTTTCTGGCTTACCTCACTAAGCATGATCTTTTCCAGCTCCATCCAAAATGCTGCAAAAGACATGTTTTTTTTTTTTTTGGTTGCTGAGTAATATTCCATTGTATATATGGACCACATCTTTTTAATCCAGTCATCTACTTTTGGGCATTTGGGCTGCTTCCATGTTTTTCCAATTGTAAATAAAGCAGCAGTAAACATGGGGGTGTAGGTGTCTTTTTGAATCAGTGTTTTTGTGTCTTTTGGGTAGATACCTAGGAGTGGGATTGCTGGGTCGTAGGGAAGCTCAAGCAGTTTTCCATAGTGGTTGTACTAGTTTGCATTCCCACCAGCAATGCAGGAGAGTTCCTATTTCTCCACCTCCTGGCCAACATTTGTTGTTGCTAGTTGTTTGAAGATGTGCCATTCTCACTGGGGTGAGGTGGTATCTCATTGTGGTTTTAATTTGCATCTCCCTTATTATGAGTGATGTTGAACATTTTTTTATATGCTTGTTGGCCATTTGCATTTCCTCTTTGGAAAAGTGTCTTTTTAGCTCTTCTGCCCATTTTTTGATGGGCTTGTTTTATTTTTGTTGAGTTTCGTCAGTTCTCTGAATATTTTTGTGATCAGTCCTTTATCACTACTTTTGTGTGAGAAAATTTTTTCCAGTTTAGTGGGCTGTTTGTTTGTTTTTTGTAATGTCTCTTTTGCTGTACAGAAGCTCTTTAACTTGATGTAGTCCCATCTATTTACCCTTGGCCTTCACTATCATTACATTGGATGCTCTATCTTTAAAGATGCAGCTGAAGGGTATGTCATGTAGTGTTTGGCCCATCTTTGCTTCCAGGCATTTTATGGTTTCCCTTCTTATGTTTAGGTCTTTAATCCACTACAAGTTGATTTTTTTTGTATGGAGTGAGGTAGTGTACTCCATCAAAATCATCTAATCAAAACCATCAAGCAGTTTAGCAAGGTAGCAGGATATAAAATCAACACACAAAAGTCAGAGGCTTTCCTATATACAAACAACCAAGCAGAAGAAGCAGAAATAAATAAAACCATCCCCTTTTCAATTAAAACAAAAAGAATCAAAACCTGGGAATCAACCTAACAAAAGAGGTAAAAGATCTCTACAAATAAAATTGCAAAACACTGTTTTTTTTATGCATGTACCGTCCCAGTTTTCCCAGTGTCATTGGCTGAACAAACTTCCTTTGTATCTTCTTTGCTCCTTTGTCAAAAATTAGCTGTCCATAAACTTGTGGGTTTATATCTGGGTTTTCTATTCAAATCCACTG
>NW_004567124.1:28806506-28864861 GCF_000260355.1 Condylura cristata
TTTTTTTTTCACATAGCTGTCCACTTTTCCTAACAACATGTGTTGAAGAGACTTATTATTCTTCATGGTATAATTCTGGTTCATTTGTCAAGTGTTTTTCAGATCTTCCATACAAATGTTATCAATTATTTTATCAATTGTTCAACTAATTATTTAGAGGCTATTAGAATATCTGTAATTATGGAGTTGTTCATTTCTTCTTGCATTATACAGTTTTTATTTAAGCATCATGATACTCAGTTACCAAACACTTAAGTTCCTGTATTCACTTAATAAATTGACACAGTTAGCATTATAAAATAAACTTCTTGGATGCTAAGAATATGCCTTGTTCTGAAGTCTATTTTATATCATATTAATATAGCTAGTCCAGCTTTCCAATAATACTGTTAGCATGGTTTATCCTTTTCTAGACTTTAGTTTTACTCAATATCTCTCTAAGCGAATTGTATCTCCATTAAGTAGCATATGATTGTCTTTTTTTGTTACCAGTGTTACAATTTCTACCTTACAATTAGATTTTAGGCAATTTAATTTAATATCATTATTGATATTGTTAAATCTCTAGACTGCTATTATTTTCTCTGTTTCAACTTAAGTGTATCTCCTTTATGAGCTTATAGGTTACAACTTTTACTTTGTATTTATTTGCATACAATAGTAAACATTTTTAACTTATCTCATATATTTTGTATTGATATATATCTTCACATGTAGAAATAGAACTTTGTGAAATATTACAATAGTATACTTGCACTTTGTCCCTCCCTTTTGTACTCACTGTTATATATTCTATGTAGGTTATGATTTTTATTTATTAAATAACCAATTATTTTTTTAATAAACAATTAGAAATAGAATATACTTACTATTTTATTTACCACTTCTACTCTTTGTCATACTTTGTATAAATTCATTTTTAAACTTTATTTCATTTTCCCCTTCCTGAATAACATCAGTTATCAAATATTTTACTTCTGGTACTTTTCTTTATCTTTGCATGTCAAGAACTCTTAATTTTACTTTTAATTTTGAAAACAATCTTTGTTGGATATATTATAGAATCCTGGGAAGTTTCTTCTCTGTTGTATTTATTTCGGTCTGAAACTGATGTTGTCATCCTTATTTTGTTTCACTCTATGTAATGTGACATTTTTCCTCAGTGCTATTGAAATTTGCTCTTAATTGCTCTTTCAATAAACTTTATTATAGTGCACTTGTGTAATTTCTTATGTTTTTTCATGCTTGGGATTCATTGAACTTCTTGGTTATATGGATTTACATTTTCTTTAAGTTTGGGGAATGTGAATCTAGTCTTTCAAACATTTTTTTCCCATTCCCATACATATACTTCTTTTTTGAAGTAGGAACTTCAGTTACATGGACAGTAGGTTGCTTTAAGTTGTTCCATAGCTCACTGATGTTAATCTTATTTTAAGAATTCTTTCTCCTCTCTTTAACTTTTTTATTATTAGTTTCTACTGCTATGTCTTAAAATTCAACCAAACAAAATTTTTAAAAAATTAAATTATGAAAATAAAATGGTTACCAGAGGAGAAGAGAGATGGGAAGATGCACAAACCAAGTAAAAGTTATCAGTTGTATGATATATACAGAAACTAGACCTTGGTGGGTAATCGTAGTGTATACAGATGTTGAACTATAATGCTGTATACTTGCCTATATAATGCTATAAACCAAAGTTACTTCAATGAAAATTTTTAAAATAATATATAAAGTACAATTTTGATTCCTAAGTAAGCAAAGGTGATCAAAGAGATTTTATTCTCTTTGATTCATAGTATTAAATCATTTTACCAAAGATATGCAGATTAAAACAATATGGTACCATTTAAAAAATCAGTCAATTTGACTAACACCAACATCTAAACATTATGAGTCTATGAGAAAATGATATTCTTATACACTGCTATCTAAATAGATTTAACACTTTTGAAAAGACAAGAGATATTTACCATATATTTACCATATATATATATTTAACATATCACCACTAATCTTACAAAAATGCTGAAGAGATGGAGGTGTTATCTAATTGTATTACTATACATAATATATGAGAGTTGAATTATATACTTAAGGTCACATAAATAGTATAATTAAATTTTGTACCCAGGTCTGTGTCTCTAAAGCTTTTAGTTTTTATTACATTACTAATATTTCTGCTTTTTGAGCATGCAGTTTCCCTTTTGAGAGTTTATCTTAATCAAATTTTAAAAGTTTATGATCACATACATATTTGAAATAGTGTGGAATATAATAAAGACATTTTAAATATTTGTAAATTATTGCAAAACTGTAGTATATTGGTAAATAAATCTTGATATATACTCTTACTGGGATATTGGCTAGTAGTCTTTATAGACTGTTGTGATGTGGAGACATATTAGAACTTAACATCCAATGGGAACTCAATTTAAAAACCTGTTAGTTCTACTTTTGTAAATACCTAACAGGCATATGAAAATGAGGACTATGATAAATATAATTGATGACAGTTATTGCAGGACATGGAATTATGATGATATTTTTCTCTTTTTCAAATACTTCAATGTTATTTTATTACAAGTTATTTGTAATTATTTTTTTAGGATTTATTTTTATTTATGCATACAGAACTGGGGTACAGGCCAGACATACAGAGGCAGTGAGAGGATTCACCAGAGACAGAGTGGGGAGCAGAACAGGCAGATCAAGGAAGTACACTGCTGGTAAGACAGGAGAGGTCTGCCGGGCCATGTGGGGCAGGCACTTCTGGGGCGGGGGATCAAACTCACACTGAAGCAGCTGTGGCTAGCTTCCAGTGCTGATTCCTAACCCATTGGCCCCCATAAGGGCCCTGTAATTAAATTTTTATAGATAAGAATCAGTAAGAGAAATTGAGAGAGGACCCAAAATAGTATAAAACAATGAATAATCATTGTATCATAGTTAGATTCCTAAAAGAAACTTCAGCCTTGAAAAAAATGAACAAAATTTTGATAGACTAAATGCTGAGTTTTGCTCATTCAACTCTATGAATTAATCTAAAAAAAAAAAAAAAAAAAGAAACAATTCACTTTATACCTTTGCCCTCTGTCTGTGGTAGGAATAAGGTTGGCTTGGAGTTTTAGAAAAGGCAGTAGAGGAGAAATGATGTCTCAAATTTTCATTCTGGAAGATTTTTTTTAAAGATTTATTTATTTGTGCATACAGAACTGGGTAGAGGCCAGAGGTGCAGGGGCGGTGAGAGGATTCACCAGTGTCAGAGTGGGGAGCAGAACAGGCAGATCATCGAAGTACACTGCTGAGGGAAGCAGCGGGTGGGTCACTGCTGAGGGGAACAGAGAGGTCTGCCGCACCATGTGGATCACCTCCAGGCAGGGATCGAACTCAGGGGATCATGGCTTTAGCTTCTTAGTGCTGTGCGTTCACCCGCTGCACCACCGGGGAGGGCCCATTCTGAAAGATTTTAATTTTATCATACACCTCTCCTGCCTCTTCATCTGCTCTCTTTTTGCTTCTCTGAAAGGTAAGAAATGTGGTATTAATTGGCTTAAAGGATGGTGCAGAAAGGAAAACAATACTATCAGAACATGCTCCTTTCTGTTACCTAACTTTAAGTGATAATTTGGTTCTCTTAATATGTATCAATCATCCCTAGAAGTAGATATTCAGAATCACCTTAATATGCCTGGGCTGAACATATGTCAAGGATGAATTTATAGGTATGCCACATTTAATAAATACTGTTCCATTTCCCAGGATAAGTGTTAAGTGAAATTAGCAATAATAGATTTTGAGATCAACATCCAGACTTATATGGTGCATACTTTCATTAATGTATGTATGCCTTTCTAAATTTATCTATTTTACTACAACAAATAAGTCATTTTTTTTACTCTAACAAAATGCTAAAATGCTGTGCCTCTTGTGTTTATGAGTGGAATAAAAAGCAATTAAAAGGCATAGTGAGGGAGAAAGTGGAATTGTCATGGATGCTTCAATTGACATGTTGATAAAATGTGTAAATAACATCATAATTATTTCTCTCAAATCTCCACATTCATTGAACAGCAATAGAGCAGTATGGCAAGTGGGTTGTTTGTTTTTAAAGCAATATCCTGGAGTCATCTCTATTTACCATCTGTATAAAAATGAAAAGAAACTAGAGACGTTATAATCACTGCCCTTTAGGGACCATAGACTATTTCCTACTCACCCATATCTCCCCACCCACTAAATAAAATAGCAATCATGGAATGGCCCTTTTCTCTTGTTTAAATTTGGTTTTAAAGTGAAGCATAACTTTCTGAATAATTATTGTGGGCTTGTAAATGGTGTCTCTCTATAACCAACCAAGCATATAACAAGAAGATGAAGATGAGACTTATTTTCACTTCATTTCACTTCTTTGTAATTGACAAGCTCTCGCTGGGTGTCAACTTTAAAAGATGACAAATCCTAAATCTTAGAGGACCTGATTCAATAGTTCAGCTTTCTAAATTGTTTGCAAATTAATCTACATTTTCAAATGAGTCAGGCATGAAATATAAGATGACATCTATATTACAAAAATATTAATTTCCTTGTCTTTCTCTTTTTCCCAGCCAAAGACAAAAGGTACATCTGAACTGTTCATTTTGTTAAGAGATTGTGAAAATGAACATGTAGTATGTTTTTTAACAGTGCAGCTTTTTCTATTTTTCATACTAATTCATCTCTATCTATTTAAAAATGAAGTTACTCTATTTGTAAATGATCTGCATGCTGATGGGACAAAGATTAAATTTGTGAAGTATTTTCAATACATTATACTTTTTAATGGAAGTTCTTTGGGTTCAACAAGTGAAAAGATAATTTGAGATTTGCCAATTTAAAGGCTAGCCTGAGCCCTCTTCTCATATAGTCCTTACTTCTGTTTACCCAATGTAAGTAAATGCCCCTGTGGTATATGCATACAAGTTCATTAATAGGTATACAGAGTTTGCATATTTTTGTAATGATTTCCAGCAGAAATCTAGGTTATCATATTATAGTTACTCATGTAGATGCATATCTTCTCTCTTAGATGCTCTTGATGATGTGAATTTCTCCTGCAGTATGATTTATTGAAGATTATGAAATATAAGATAGACATTGTAGAATTTTCTGTCCCTATAAAATGAAATTTAATTTTTAACTATTATGATTAAGCATATATTTGAACCTAACAGTAAACTCCAATATCACTATCAAAAGGAATTGATCTAAATTAATTAATGATCATTAGGAGATAGTCATATCATATTTCTCTTAAGGTTTTCACATTTCAGATAACATTATTTCTTAGTACTTTAATGTACTCCATTAAGGAAGACTAGAAAAATACTGCCATTGCAGGAAATATCAAGGGGAAAAATATTCAAGTTGCTTTAGATACTGGATCCTTTCTGAATAACTCAGAATTATCATCATCAAATATTATTGGACATAAAATTAATACAAATAAAGTAAATTAATAAAAGCAAACTATACATTTATATGAACAGGGTCATTACCACTCTGGGATCGGAAAACTGACTATTGGAGCAGTCACACTTAAATTCAACAGAGATTTGCTTATTTAGGAACATCATATAAAAGCATTATTTTTAGAACCTAGAGAAACTTTCAGACTCCATCGAGCTATGTAATTATTTTTGTAGAAAAACTGAGACCAGGATAATCTATTTAAATCCAAAATTTAAAAATACTCTTTTGTATATTATACACACTGTGTATACTTAAGAATATAAACATGATTTTTGGCATATTAAATGATACTGTCTAAAAGCAAAACTGTAGCCTTAACCATATGTCCCCCCAATTCAGCCTAGTAAATGAAGGCCACCAAAGTTCTATTCTTGAGTTGCTGATTCAGCCGCTGCCATCAAAAGGGGGACAGAATTTTTATCTGATGTAAGTCAATGAAGGGAATATAATTTAATGCAAAACTCTAGTATTATAGAACAGAGGAAGAAACCAGAGACTCTAATTTTTGGTTCCAAAACAATTATGCATGAGTCCTTCTTTGATTTCAATGGTTCTAATATTACCGTTTCACTAATTAAAGTTAAATTTCTTGAACAAACATACTTCATTGAACTATGTTGACTGTATTTCCAAAATGTCTGTCTCACACTGGCTATACTACACTGATAATTTCTACATCCTGCCATTTGGACATGGTGTCTTGAATCCAGACAGTGTTAGTTACACATATTGGTTATGATAATTTGTCTCTTCTGCCTTCATGCTTGATCCATTCATAAATTCTAGTAGAAATCTCAGTAATCATATTATAATATAATTACTCATATAGGTGTGTATCTTCTCCCTTAGATTCTCTTGATGGTATGAATTTTTCCATAATGCTAAATAAATGAGCACAAAAAACAAGGTAGGTGTCAAAACAAACTGAATGAATGAAAAACGTTTCTGCAATTATAATTTGTTCTTGAACTCTGCCAGCTATTTATCTTCCTTTCCCTTCAATCAGAAAGAAATACATAAATAGGGCTCTCCCTGGTGGCACAGTAGGTTAAAGTGTAGCATTGCAAGCTAGCCACAGCTGCTTCAGTGCAAGTTTGATCCCCGGCCCCAGGTGATCCACATGTCTCCACAGACCTCTCCTGTCTCACCCACTGCTCCCCTCAGCAGTGTACTTCCTTGATCTGTCCTTGATCTCCCTGTTCTGCTCCCCATGCTGCCTCTGGTGAATCCTCTCATTGCCCCTGTGCCTCTGGCCTGTACCCAAGTTCTGTATGCACAAATCTGAAAAAAAAAAAAAAGGAATACATAAATATGTCAAGTATGTTGTCCTCTTTCTCAGCCTTCCTTGAGACTTTCTCTATTGGGCTATGTCTTCTTTGAAATACTTCTAAGTTGCTATACAACTTAGCAGCTATTCTGCAAAACAGTTTTATATCTGATTCACTATTTGGCTTGAAAGAACTTCAGGTCTGATAACAAAGGAAGTGAAATTATCTAAAAAAGCAAAGGCACTACAATGCTGATTGGTGAGATTTTTTTTTAAGTTATTACACAATAGCTTTCCTCCATCACATCAATGAATCCTTGATTGTTCATGATATTATCACTCCAACTATCTATTCTTGGAATATCATTAAAATACATCATTAAGATGGTCATTCATAGATTAACACCTAGTTGACTGCTCTATACTTTTGAGAAAGTAAAGATTTATTAAATATATGATAGAGGGCCCTCCCCTGTCACCCTTTGGTGGCACAACAGGTTCAGATGCAGCACTGCAAGCTAGCCTCAGCCACGTCAGTGTGAGTTTGATCCCCTGCCCCTGAGGTGACTCACATGGAGCAGACCTCTCCTGACCTGCCAGCTGCTTGCCTCAGCAGTGTACTTTTTAGATCTGCCTCATCTGCTCCTTACTCTTTCTCTGGTGAATCCTCTCACCATCTCTGTGCATGCAGCTTGTACCCCAATTCTGTATGCATAAATGAATAAATCTTGGAAACAAAATCAGATAAAGGTGAAATAATTAGGGATTTGCTGCTTTTCTCCCAATATGTACATTCTTCCTCTACCTCTGATCTAAGGTATTGATTATTTTTCTTTAAAAATATTATGGGGATGGGTCCTCCCTGGTGGCACAGCTGGTTAAAGCACTGCACTAAGAAGCTTAAGCCAATTCCACATGAGTTTGATCCCCGCCTGCCCTGGAGGAGATCCACATGGCGTGGCAGACCCCTCCTGACCCACCCACTGCTCCCCTCAGCAGTGTACTTCGTCCATCTGCCTGTTCTGCTCCCCGCTCTGTCTCTGGTGAGTCTTCTCACCCTCCGCATCTCTGGCCTGTACCCCAGTTCTGTATGAATAAATAAATAAATCTTAAAAAAAATATTATGGACAATAACCTATCCACTCCACTTTACTAGGATTCTATTTTTTACTTAATGTTCATCATTATTTCATGATCTCTGTATTTTACCATCATTACTTTTCAGGATATAATCTTTTTGCTCTGGTAAAAATACAAAACTAGATTCCAACTCCATGCAACTTAAAGTATCTTTTATTTTTTTAAGAACTTTAAATCTATTACAATTCACATATACATTTAGCCTTAGTTTTACTATAATTATGGATTAATGATTTTTTTTTCTTGTGTGGATGAAATTACAGAAAGTGAAACTTTTTAACATATGTGAAGCACATGTCAAACTATCACAAGATTATTTTGGTGGTCATTAAACTGGAGATTATTCAAAATTCTTAAGCTATTTTTCTTGATAATGGGAAGTTTAAATATAATGAGAAGTTTAAATATGAGCTTTCTGATGAGATTTCTCAAATAAATTCTTATCAAGGTTGTCAAAACACATGTTCATTTTATATTAAATAGTTTCTGAGGGCATATTTGCCTTCATTCTATCGATATACTAGCATGACATTCATTTATCCTTATCCTTAGTCAGTGATTCAGGGATCCCTTATAGTAAGCAAAATTACAAACAACGAATTCTCCCTTAGTATACCATTTCTAATTAAGAATAAATGAATGCTTCAAAGTACTGAGAAGTTTAGTCTAATGGTTATGTTAGAATAAGTGATAATGATTCTAATCATAGCTTTTCAGTTACCTCTGATCATTTCCAGGCAGATTTTACTAGTTTCTCAAAGTCATGAATTTCTCTTTAATGTATAAAACTGCTTTCTAAAAAAAGAAAAAATAGAGCAGAAGCCAGGAAGAAAATGGAGTACACAGCAACTGAGCTGTGAAATGTGAAGATCTATTCAACTCCATTAACTACAAAATATACATCATCCACTAACGTACTGGACAATGAATGATTGTATATGAAGTGCTACATGTCCAAATTACTGCGAGATTACTACAAGAACACTTTAGTGAAGGTTAGATACTACAGATATCAGTTTAGATATTTTAACAGAAAGGTAAGCAATGGCAATCTTGAAGTCCCTTTACAAGCTTGATCCCCTCCAATTCTAAGGATCTCTCTAGGAATTTTAGAATATTTTCTGAGAATCATGCATAACCTTATTGCCAGAATAGAGGAGAATGAAATTGTTCGTAACATATTTCATTTTAGAAAACTTGTAATCCATATAAGGTTTATTTATTAAGCACCTATTAATGCTTCTCATGTAAATTTTACATAAGTAAAGGGAGAAAACAGGAGGATAAATTAATAGCCTTCCTTATATAGCAATAAGCTTAGTAGCATTTTTCAACCTCAATTTAGTATTATTAAAGGGACATGACCCAGAGCTTCTAGTTTAAATACTACTCTAATTATGATATATAAGTATTTAGGAATCTCTCACAAGTTTTATTTTCTGAAGGTTTTTTATTTATTTATTTTGTTGCAAAATGGATATTTTCTGAGTTTCCAAAGAGGAAAAATGCTCAACTTGAATATATATCATCCTACACTCAGCAAAAATGCTTATATGGATAATAGATGACAGTATTAAGACCACAAATGGTTAAAAAGGGTATCAGATCTCTCTCTGAAGTTTATATATGTAAATGAAGTTTATGTATGTGTATGTGATTCAGGCATTCATACATTGAACAATATATGTATATTGGGTATTCATACATAGAACAGGCATAGATATCAGGCTTTCATACATCTGAACAATAATTCAAAACAACATAGTCAAAGTGACAAGCAGTAACTGAAATTAGTGAGTTAGGAATTGAAAAATACTAATATATTCATTTTAATAATTAGCTTTCACTTTGGTGTGTTTACCAGGTGCTCAACACTGTTCTGTTATTTTAGTGAATCATTTATTTCTCCTAATGTACTTATGAAATAATTTCTATTATTACCACATTTTACAGATGATGAAACTAAGAATTAGTGGAAAGAGGGAATTTGCCTCAGTTCACATAGCTATAAAGTAGAATAATAAGCATATAATCCTAAGCAGTCTGAGTCCATACTATTTATTGCTAAGCTGTCTTTTCACTCTTCTGGTTACAGACTTTTGCTAATACAAGGGCCCTTGACTTTCATATGATTGATTTTGAAATTTCTGTATCATTCATCTTCTAAGATCCTTGACTAACATGATTGATTTTGAATAGGTAAGAATTTCATACATTTCATATGACAACTCTAAATTACATACACAAGTTATATTTTTGAAAATTCATTTAATAAGTAAATATTTTGAGTTTTCATAGCACAATGCTTGCTCTTATCAAGTGACTTGTCACCACTTTTGAGCAGCTGAATTTTGCAATTATTGTATTTTGCTCTTTCATCCTTAGCTTGAACCAAATTCTGGAAATGGATATAATACTATATCCTACTTATGAGAGATGTCATAAAGTAAAAATTGATCAAAGTTGGAAACCACTATTAACCTAAATGCTACAAGTCTTTAGTCTCATTAATATTTTCACTGAACTTGAGCCAATTAATTAAATTATAAAAGAAAAGATAAATATTTGTTATCAAATATGAAATCCTGGGTGTGTGTCATCACAAACTATGCCTACAAGGTAATCACAATTAAGAGTTCTATAATGTTAATTTTGGGGAAATTTTCTCTTAATCATCGGTTTGTAAAACTTAGGTCTATTGTTTACCTCAAATGTTAGGGTTTTCTGTGCTGATTTTCAAAAACTGTTTTGTATTAAATTTATGAAATTGTTGTGTAATGCTGCAATATTTAATTTTATATGTTCAGATTCTACTTAAGCCTTAAACATATTTTCATCATTTGTCCCACTTGAAAAAAAAAAGTTCTTTCCCATTTTTGATCTGTGTATTTATTATCTAGCATATGAAGCAGTCTTGTGATGCAAGGGATAGCCTCTTAGTAATTAGAATTTATTTGTGCAGCTGTTGCCAACTTCATATTTAGGGAGAAATAAAGAATGATCAGTCAAAAATAGGCACATGATCGGTGCATTACTTGTTTTGAGAGAAATTTCCAATTCTATAATTGTGATCTAACAAAAATACTAAGAACTCAAAGGTGTCTTTATCTGAGAAAAATAAAATTATCTTTATTAGAAGGCTGCAATTATTAAAATTATATAATTATGAAAATCATTGTTCCCTATTTTCAAATTTTCCTACAGTAGCCTGAGAGAGTTAAACTAAAATTCAGATTTGGGTATTTGGTAGGAATAAATGTATAGAATTTTCTATTATTTAACCCACAAACAGGTTTTCATTTAAGAAATCTCTGTGTCTCAGTATTTCAGTTGGTAAAGATGTTATATTTGCAATGTTCTGAATTAAAACTACTTACTTAGTTGCTATAATTTATTTGAGATGAATTTAACTAAATGGATTTGGAAACCACACAATCATTCCATATCCATTTTATCAATACTTCCTACAATGCAATTCGACTTCAGACAGTTTATATGGAATCTTAGTATAGCATCTGAGTAGAAAAATAATGCAGCTTGAATTTGATGACTTTCTCTTCACCAATTCTTTGCATTATAATTCCTATGTATTTCAATCAATCTCTTTAATGGCACCAATCATTTTTGCAGGGTCAGGGTTTTGCTATAACATAGATTAGTATGGTGTAATAATTTTTCTTTGTTAGTGCAGCATAACTAATTAAGTACTTCCTTTTAATGTTTGATTGAATTTGGTAAAACCATAGTTCAAACAAATGAAGGTGTGTCACTGACCTCAAATGGGGCCTGTGTGTTTAAGGAAATCATTTGATGGAGCAACTGAATTAGTTTTTTCCTCACTCTATTTTTATCATGATATAAATACCTCAAACTGGTTTTGAATAAAAAAAGTACATTTGTAAAATATTTATTAAACTGTGAAATTTCTATCTCTAATGCAAAATTTTAACACAAACTATAATTTTCTTTATATATTATACATATGTGATTTATATAGAAATTTTATAGATTTTTTTTCCCCTTTAAAATGTATTAAATCAAGACAGCGGCTTGTTGTCTTCCATTTGTCATAGTGCCACTTTATTTCAGTGTTGTCATGTGAATAATAGGCAATCAGGACAGAAAGTTTTCAAATTGAAGTACTCTAGATGTTACAATTAAATTAATTACAAATCCAGAATAAACAGCTCTTAATCACATAAAACAGTTCTGCTACACTATACACTTTTGTTATGATGTAAATTGAAAGTCAATGGAATATTTTTTTAAATAAATAAAGCCGTGTGTTCACAAAGCTCCAGCTTACCCTTCATTAATAAGCAGATGCACTGAAAAAGATGTGCCCCAAACATCTGCTTTTGCTAAAAATGACATCTTATTTTTCAATTTTAATATTAGCAATTTGACAATCTAAGTGGTACTTATTTCAAATTTTTAGGTGAACAATCGCCATCTAAACAGTTCTTTAGTATTTTATTCATAGGCTAACCAGCTTGATAAAATAAGATGCTTTCATGAAAGGTTCAAAGACAATGGCAGTCGAGGTATCTTAGTCCAATAGGCTGCTAAACACAAAATACCATAGACTGAGCAGTCTTAAAAAACTCAAGTCTATTCCTTACAGATCTGGTGGTTGAGATCAAAGCACAGGAAGATTCTTTGTCTGGTGAGCCACTGCTTCCTAGTTCATAGGTGGCTGCCCCCCCCCCACCACCCCCTTTCATTTTGAGGACAGGATAGAAAATTATTTGTGGTCTTTTTACAAAGGTACTAATCTTATTCATGAGAACATCAGCCTTATAACCTAATCACTGCCCTAAGACTCTACCTTCAATTACACTCACATTGGAGATTTAGTTTAAACATGCATTTGGGAAAAATACAGCATGTAACACAGAGGATGTTAGATCTTACAGCTAGTCAAGGAGAATTACATGAAGACCCAGATCCTCTTGTGTTGGAGTTATGTGCAGAATATGATACACTGAATCATTATTCTGGGTCCTATTTCCTGTGGCAGATAGGGAGAGACTGAAAATAGCTGATTAGAGGAAGGAAGAAGATGAAATGAAAAGAAATTGGCTCTATCAGCAACTGGTGATGAGACAGAGAGAGAGATGCAGGGGGACAGGTAAAGAATAAAACTGAAATTGTGAGAGACTTACTAATAAATCCTTCAGTGACATCATATTGTTAAGCAAAAGAACTAGGACAGCCTTTATGCAAGATCTAATAATAGCTAAGAAGAGGTCAAATTTGAATTGGGTACCAGTTTTCCTAAGATTGTGATTTATGCTCTTAGCCACTACCTGAAGCAGAGATCCAAGACCTTGTTTCCACCAGCATCCCGTGATTCAGCATTATTTTCAGTCTCTGAACAAGGCAGATTTCCTTCAAAACAAGGTTTATTTTATAGCTATTTTATATTTAGGTTTATTATTTGTTTTCTTCCATTTAAATATTCAAACACAAGTCTGCTTATCATGGTGGTAGTCAACCTTTACTGGTTATCTGCTTGGTTTTCTTATATGCTCCTGTGAGGGAGTCTTGGTTTCATTCTTGTTTTCATTAGTTCATATATTCTGACAAATGGAGGCTGCTAAAATATATAACTGGGGCAACTACTTATGAGCCTTAATAAAAGAACATTTTGTAAGTGATGCTGCTTCTTTGAATTTGAATCCTGTGGCTACTGGAATTTAAGCTGAAAACATTTGGGGGAGGGAATATTCAGTTCAGATATCTTTCTATTAAAATATCTGGAGATGCTTCTAAACATTAGGCTTTCAGGAAGGGGCTAAAGAATTAGTTGAGGATGACAAAAGCTATATTTTGCAGTAAGAAATCTATTCTGTATGATGCAAAATACTATCTTAAACAGCATTACATATTACAAACTATAAAAAATATACAATCAAGCCCACATATAAACATTAATTTACCTCACTATTATAATGAATGAAGTCCTCAAATCTGTTGTGATCTTCGGATGCTTTTATTTATTATTTATTTCTTCATTTAAGTACATATATTTTAAGTAAATACAGATGCTGCCCTAAGAACTAAGGCTGAATATTACTATTCCTGCTACTAAAAGTCTCCCTTTCTACTGAAGCCACTCTGGTTATCTGTGTCATGTTAAGTCAAGTAAAGGGTCATCATGGGAGTTTATATGAACTCAACAGTACTCAAATCATTTAAATACCTTGTGAAACTAGAAAAGACTTCCTAGAGAAAATCTAATAGAATTTGAAACAAGGAGAAAGAGCAAAAATTACCTGGAGAAAATGATGATGAAAGAGTGTTTTTGGTAATGCAAGTAGTACCTTTAAATCCCTATTTCAAGGGATCTTCTTGGAATTTAGGTCAAGTAAATCATTTAGATTTTACTTTAAAAGAGTCTTTATTACTATCTACAATGATTGTATTTCCTTCTATTAAACTATGCTGTGCCACACTGCCTTTTCCTCTTTTTTTCTTGGGAATGATAGATGCTAAATGGTGTTTGTTTTTCTTCTGCGCTCTTATATCTGCCTGAATACTTAGAGTTCTCTGCTGGTTTCTCTATTATAGAACGAAGAATAAAAAGGGTAATAGCCGCAGTCTCTGAATATTAATTAAGACAAAAAATTCTCAAATGTGGGGGAAAATGTTTTGATATATCAACAGCTATGGGAGATTTTCAGGAACAAAAGACTAAATTCCAGAGTGGAAGACAAGGTGAAATGTACAATCTACTGATAACTTTTGTGTAGACTAGAGGACATTTTGTTCAAAAATTTCAAGAAATTTTTGAAATAAGATTTTTTTTTATTTTTTTTAAAGGATTCACCAGAGACACAGTGGGGAGCAGAACAGGCAGATGGACTGAAATACACTACTGAGGGGAGCAGCGGGTGGGACATATGATCTCTCTAAGGGGGATCAAACTCATGTTGCAGTGGGTGGTGATAGATAGCTTGTGTCTTTAACCCCTGCATCATCAAAGAGACCTCAAATTTCAAGAAACTTTTATACAATTATTTTTTTTAAGTTAAATGGAATGCAATGGAGGATACTTGGGACAGTGGTAGTAGACAGGGTGTGAAAGTATTCATTTGTAGGGGCTGAACCTCTAACTCCTAGAGCATAAAAGCATAAGCCTACTTTACCTCAATAAATATAATTTGGAAAATAAAGAATCTTGTAGAAAACTTATGTGATATTACATATGTCCAGGAACCACTGTCTACCCAATCTTGGAACATTAAATGATGTGTAGCCCTTGTTAGGGGCCATTGACCTAAAAGAGGTCACTGTCAGTTTTAGTAGCACTATACAAACTAAATTAAAAATATCATTTATTTTCCAAAGCATACTTTCTATATTACACTAAAAGTATTTAGATTATAGCTATGTTTAGAAGACATTCCACACACCTTTCTATCTGTTCTTTACTGACGGTTGTTCACTTTTTTTTTTTTTCTTTAAAACTTTTTTTAATAACTGCTTTGTTTTGATTTATGTGAAAGTTTGTATTTTTTACTCAATAGTATTTATCAAAATATCTACTATTTAACTTTACTCTGCTAAATCCTAGCCTACAACAATCCTTAAGAATTCTATATTTTACCAGAAGAAATAGTCGTGAAAACAAACAATTACAAAATGCTGAAAAAAGATATTCTAAGGGAAGGTCACACATGAGTATTAGTTTATTAGGTAAGGAGAGATTTTTAGAAAATCTTCCAATGAATTAAATGAGTTTTGCAGGATATAAAGGCATTAGAAAAAGAAAGTCTGTGTCAATGAAATAGCATGCTGGATGACTCAGAGTAGAGAAAGACCAGTGATTTAAATGGATCCAAATCAGGAAAAGCTTTCTAACTATGGAGTTATGAATAACTATTAAATAACTTTAAGTGAGGGAATATTAAAGGCATTAAGGAATGTGGTGGGTAAATTAAGGGAGGAGTCAGGGCACAGTAACTTGTGCTTTGTTTCTGTCCCAGATGCTACCAGTCATATAAAGTTAAACAAGATATAGTCAGTGACCATATGCATAACAATTTATTGACTATGTTCTTGTTCATCCCTTTTAGAAGATAATTTTAATGGCTCATATCAAGTTAATTGGTATTTAATTGAGATTAGGCAGGTAGAATAGGTAACAAATGCAAATAATTACCTAGATTATATAGAAGCACATACCAAATGCAGGCAAGTTGCTTAAAATAATTGTTCTAAGAGAGCATAACAAGGACCAATTCCAGCTGAGGTGATTAGAAATTCATTAAGGGAGCAACACCAAGAAAAATATGTTCTTAAAGAAGGAAATGTTATAATTTTTATTTTGAGATTATCTGAGTATCCTAAGCACTTTCTATTTTAAAATTAACCAGATATCTGGAAAAACAAGTAAAAATGAAATTTATGAATAAGGGAAACATTTTTTAAAAGTTCTGATGATTCTTAAGGTGATTCTTACATCATGCAATATAGAATTTATAGATGCTTCTAGAAAGGACATTTTATACTGAACATTATGAACATTCTCTAATTTTTTCTAAAATCCCAGTTTTGTTTCCCAGTTTTATATTCATTTATTCTTGATTGATTTCTCTTGCTCTTTCTGAAGGTTTGTTATACCAAATGTCATCTCAGTGATCTGCCAAATACCAGGACCTTAACCATGGAATTCAAAATATTTCCACATTTTATGATCAGGAATTTTCCTCAGTCAGCTATTGCATTGAAAGGACTAGTGATATAGAAAAGTAATATTGAACTAGACTGAAAAATAGGAAGAAATATAAACTCAGCCTCATCAAATTTCTTTTTCCTAATGACAATGAATTTTGACTGGTTGATACCTCTTTTTTAAAAAAGGATACTGTTGGGCCCTCCCTGGTGGTGCAGCAGGTTAAAGCACTGCACTAAGAAGCTTAAGCCACTTCCTCATGAGTTCGATCCCCCCCTGCCCAGGAGGAGATCCACATGGCACGGCAGACCTTTCCTGGCCCGTCTGCTGCTCCCCTCAGTAGTATACTTCACCGATCTGCCTGTTCGGCTCCCCACTCTGTTCCTGGTGAATCCTCTCACCCTCCGCATCTCTGGCCTGTACCCCAGTTCTGTATAAATAAATAAATTTTAAAAAATTTTGTTTTTGAGAAACAAAATTCTCCTTTAGTGAAATAATTGAATTAAATGGCAAACACCACTAAATGATGCTTTTGCATAGAAACATCTGTATGGTAGATGTGTTTAAATAGGCAGATTAGCAGAAGGGAATATAAACATATCTTTCTTTCAACTACAAAGATTCATTTGTTTTTCAAGAACCAGAAGCTTATATGAACTTCTTAAAATAATGTATATTTGTTTAGTGTATGCTCAGCAAGAAAAGTAATCCATCTGTTAAAAACAGTTAAAATTTTAAAATAGGCAAGATAAGCAGTATACCTACTCACAATCAAGAGTAAATCCAGGCCCTCCCAGGTGGCACAGCGGGTTAAAGCACAGCACTAGGAAGTTAAAGCCACTTCTGCATGAGTTCAATCCCCGCCTGCCCAGGAGGTGACCACATGGTGCGTCAGACCTATCCTGACCCGCCCACTGCTCCCCTCAGCAGGGTACTTCGTCAGTCTACCTGTTCTGCTCCCCACTCTGTCTCTGGTGAATCCTCTCACGGCCCCTGCAACTCTGGCCTGTACCCCAGCTCTGTATGCATAAATAATTAAATAAATAAATCTTTAAAAAAAAAAGAGTAAATCCAAATAAATTGGATTTTAAAATGAATGTTGCAGCAGTATACAAAGAATTAATGGGGTTTAATTTCATCTGAAATACTATATAGTGCTTTACAAGAACTGATAAAAACATATAATATTTCAAATAAAACTCTTACAGAGACACTTATACCATGTTGTACCTTACATTTCCCCTACATTCTAAATCTAAAAGCCTTAAGGACATTAGCTATGCAAACTTGCTGATCACTCAGAGAATTCAACTATTAGATTTTTTTCTTCCTATATTTTTTTCTACAGTAACTTCATATGAAAATATGATTAAAAAGATATTAACCTAAATATTTAGCCATGAAAAAGGGGGATAGACCTGTATCCCTTCACTTGGAAGAATAAGCATATTACATGATTGAATTTAAAAAACATTGCAAATAATTGAGTACCATGTAACTATGATTGCATTTTTTATAACTCTCAATTACATATGTAAACAGTTTTGTGGAGTACTATAGCCAGATTCCCTCTTAAGACCACCCTCCGATTGCTGAGATTATTAATTGGTGATGGCTTTGCATTTTTTTAAGATTTATTTATTTATATTTATAGAACTGGGGTACAGGCCAGAGGTACAGGGACGATGGGAGAAGTCACCAGAGAAAGAGTGGGGAGCAGAACTGGCCGACTGACAAGGTACACTGCTGAGGGGAGCAGCAGGCAAGCCAGAAGAGGTCTGCTGTGCCATGTGGATCGAACTCATCCTGAAATGACTTTAGCTTCTTAGTGCTGTTCTTGAATCCACTGTGCCACCGGGAAGGGCCAGGCTTTGCGTTTTTTCCTCATCCAACATTCCACCTCACTTCTCTGGTTGCCAAATATCTGGCTATTATGAGGTACAAAGTCCCATCCCATTCATTCATTTTGGGAAAATTCTGTAAAGTCCTTGAAGCACTAGGACTTCCTAGAGGTTGATGAAGCCTGAGTCACAGCTTCATTTTGATAAGCTTGTTTCCCTCCCCACTGATGATTTCCCACATTGATTAATATTGTATTTTTGAGGCATCTCATCAGATCAATTATTTATCCCCGCTAAACTTTCTGCATCCATCTTTAGAGAGCTCAATCTAAAACAACACATGTGTTTGTGTATATTTATAGATATGGAGGAAGAAGCATTAGAAAAAATACATAGCAATTCGTTTATTATAGATAATCAGGTATATAAAGAAGGGCAGGAAAGATTATTTCACCTTATTCATTATTTATTGCTTTATGAGATTGTGTCTCTTGTGACTTAATTTACTGAGAAAATAGTTTGGGAAACATTATAGGTAATGATTCCATATTAAGGTAAATACCTACCATTCCCAACCTTTTATTTCCCTCATTACTTTAAAAAGAAACTTGGTAAATGCTTCTGTTGAACCTTTCAAAAAAGAAGTGATCAGCCTTCCCAAATGGGCACATTCTATACTTTTAATTTTATGCCAGTGGAGAATTTGATCAATAAATTATTTCTGTTTGTGAAACATTTACTTCCATAGTTCTAACATATTTTAACTCGTAGGGTTACCAGAATGGTTTTTTTCACATTACTTGACAGCTGAAATTAAACAAATCCTGTTCAACTACAAGACTAATAGAAGGTTTACTATGTGTGTCATTAGCACCATCCATATAAGGTAACAGAAAATATGAGGTGTGGATTTTTAAAATATGATAAAATGAGAATACTGTTAGATGCACAGGAAGGTGTGACTTCAGGCCTGGCATTTTCTTATTAGAATAAAAATGCCTCTATTTTATTTTACTAAAATTATCAACATTGTGTTTTGAGTTGACATCTTTCAAATTATTTTATCAAGTCAAAAATATATACCTTCATGGAAATATATTTTAACTATCATGTTATTTTAATATAATATGTGACATAAAAGATTGCTATACTGAACATTTTTATATCGACAAATATGGTTAGAATAAAGAAACTATTTGATTATATATTTTAGTCCTTGTACAACATGATTTTTATGCTTTAAATGGAAGACTTTTGAAAAAGTATGAAAGCACATAAAATTGCCCCAAATATTGTGTGAAAACATATACGTATATATTTGTATGTAGATGTGTATGTGTGTGTGTGTATACACATATACAAATCCATACATGTTATTCACAATCATGAAATGCAGATTTATCACAGAGGGGCAGACAGTAATCTTAAGATTGCCTTTTTCCTACTTTGCATTTATACAACTTCTTTCATTCAGAGATACTCTACAAATACTCAAAGAACAAGGGAGCTGTGTAGTCTCCCTCCAGCCAGGAGAAAAAGGAAGTCTTCATTCCCTATTTAAAATAAACAATTTGTCAAATGTCGGTGAGCTATATAACTATTAAGGGAAATTACTTTTATTTATAATTCTATTTATAAGTGGTAGTTAGTGTATATCTATAACTTCATCAAATGCATGAAATAATGAAGTCTAAGTATGTGAAGTTGTTTCTAAGAAAAATCAAAGTGATTCATGTGTTAAACTGAATAAAAATAAACTGCTTTTGCAAAAAGTCATTGTGCATTTAAGGTAGGTAAAACAACTATAAATAACTAAGAACAAAAATTGCAAGACTAGAAAATACACTTATATTCCTTTACAATAGTTTTTGCACCATCTAAATACAGTGAAATATGAGACTGTAAAGCAGACATTATGGATATAGTTCATGAATTTCAGTTAGACAACCTGTCCTCAGAGCAAACAGCTGTATGTATGTAAAATATCTATGTGTGTGTGTTTGTACATATATAAAATACATATATACATATATATCAAATGTGGATAAATTTTTGTTCATATTTTTTAAATTGGAGGAACATATACATATATTTTGTAAACCTTTTTATGATTCTTTATCTAATATATTCTCTCTTGAGTGACCAATGCCTGCCCCTATTTCATAAGGCTTCTACTATAGCCAAATATTTAGGCATTAGACTAATCAATCTAATGCCCCAATCAAGCTGCAGCATTTAATGTATTTGGGCTTGAGGAAATTATTTAACCTCTGAGTCTTGGTTTCTTCATCTATTAGAGTAGAAGCATATTTGTATCAGTCTTATGGAGCTAGGTGAAAATTAACTGTATCCTCAATGAGTAAACAAGGCCCAATAATCAGTGAATACTCAGTACTAGTTGGCATATAATAGGAGTGGACGACTATGAATCTGTATTTGCTATTGTGCAATAATTAGGAATTTTTCCTTCACAAACCCCAGATGTTTTTAAGCAAAGGGCTACATATTAAAAAGCAATGCGATTTAACATAATTTTACTTGTATTAGTATTTAGACTGTGAAATGTTGGATCTTTGTACTTAAGAATACTCTTAAGGCAGAAAACCAAAAAATGCAAATGTGAATAAATTGTATTTTAAATATATACTTATTTCTGCATCAAAGTTCATAATATGTGAAAATATACCATAAAATGTGTATCATTTGTTATTTATATGAACTAATGTCATAATGAAGATGAAATTAGGGGAAAGGCTGTAAAGTCTACCTTTTATGACTATTTCAGACTAACAGAATTTTTCATGGTATGAATCAAAAGGCATGTCCTATGTCCTATATCTTTTTTCATTAAGACAAGTATCCTTAATATCTACTCTGTTCATTCTTCAAACATGAGATGGGACCTATAGAGCAACGATAGCATACCAGACTCCAGAAACAACATGCAGTAGTAATAGGCCCTTACATTACACAGTGCATGACTTTGGAACACAAGTGTCATTTTTAGGCACCGAGTTCATCATTTGCAAAACAGTAGTCATTTGTTAAAAGTGTGATTCGCTCTAACATTTTTTGGAAGTGTGGTAGTTCCATCCTGATTTCAAATACCAGCAACACGTTATCTTTTTCCAGATTGAACAATAGTATTTTTTGACTTGGGTGACAACACTTAGTACTCTAGTCTTATTTTTAGATATGATTAAGGAAGAATTTTTATATACAACATTTTTTTTTCTCTAAAGATTTATTTATTTGTACATACAGAACTGGGGTACAGGCCAGAGGCTCAGGGGCGGCGAGAGGCCTCACCAGAGACAGTGTGGAGCAGAACAGGCAGATCGTCGAAGTACACTGCTGAGGGGAGCAGTGGGCAGGTCAGGAGAGGTCTGCCATGCCATGTGGTCTCCTCCGGGGCAGGCGGAATCGAATTCATATGGAAGTGGCTTTAGCTTCTCAGTGCAATGCTTTAACCCACTGCGCCACCAGGGAGGGCCTTTATACAACATTTTGAAAACAAAGTTGTCCCAGAAATTAACAGAGTTTTTTGGATTTTTTACTTAATATTTCTGTTCTGTGTTATTTCAATTTTTTTTTAAAGCAAGAAGTCTGTAATTCCAGGATGTTTTAAATTTGTGCAGTTTAGACTCAAAAAGATGAATGTTGTCTCTGTTGTGTTTGGTAATGTGATTTGTTTTTATTACTCTTTACTCAGTATGTGCTAAGGCAATTATTCTTGTTGACATCATTCTGCTGTATGTGAGAGGAAAACAGTATATTTGTTATGTCAATTGAAATAATCCTAAATTTAGGCTATCTATGGATTCAAAGGAAAAATGTCCAGTTAGTGCATTATTTTGTAATCTTTCATGATAGCATTGATTCTAAAGACAAGCTTAATGCTAAACTGTTACAAAAGAATAAATCTTTAATTTTAGTTTTCTGGAAGAAAAAGCCAACTTTCCTGAGATCATCAGATTTTTTTCCCATTGCACAGTGTTGATTAAATAATATAAGCTTCAATAAATAATGATTTTCTTTGGAATCATATCAAACAATTGTAAATATATAGCAGTTTTATCCTTATTCTCTTTTCAAGCATAATAAGATGGAGAACAGATAGTTTGGTAATGAAAAATTATTTTCTCTAAGTAAACATCAAGATTATTCAACTCAATAGACTCATTTTCTTGGCCAAAATTAATAATAACTATGATAATAGCCTTGAAGAATAGCATACAACCATTTTTGTTATGAGCTCTATTAAACTAGGAAAATACGAAGATATCTTCATCCATCATTTCTGATTACACTATTTGAAAGGCTATTTTAAAGAAGGGAAAACTTGAGAAAGGAACCTTATTTATTATTACTTTAGAAATAGTATAGATTAGTCTTAAAAAAAAAAAAAACTACCCTGTAAGGCCTTCAAACACAAAGGTAGTTCAATTTTTTTTTAATTTTTAGCTGAGAAATTATTTTCCATAAATACCATAAATACACACCTCATGTTAATGCCTGTGCTCTATTGTAAGGCTGCATTTCCCTCCCATGATGTCACAGAAAAACTCAGAGTGTATTTGTTAAATCAGTTTCTATCAGTACCACTACCAGTATCGCATCATATGGTTGAAAGTGCTTTCTAGACTTCAGTGTGCTATACCTAGAATGAATAGCTCCCTGTTTAGAATGATAAAATTAAGTACTTACCAAACTTTAACCAGCATTATAGATGCATTACCATTCTGAGAATCCCTAGAATCTATCAGAAAATTGGCAGTCTTTTTCTTACAGATGGGACAGCCTGTGGTATGTTTAAAATATATATTCTTAGTAGGTTTTGGATTAGAAATTGTCCCAGGAATCTAAATTTTCTTTATTAGTCAATCATGTGTGTCTTAGTGTCTGTGTGTGGGGTTTATGTGTGTGTGTTTTACTGATCACACTCTTAAGGGTCACAGACAACCTGCTACTCTCCCACACTGCCCAGGCTTTGGATAATTTTGGAGGTATCACACCTCAAATGATGCTCCTAGATTCCCTGACAATTCCTTTGAATATTAATACAGTTAGTACTTGATTTCTGGATTTACCCAATAAGAATTGTATTAATCCTGTCTCTTCTCCCTGTTGATAACATATGTTGTCACATCTGAGCAAGTCAGGTAAGAACAAGGTCACAAAGTACTTTTTCTCTGTGCTCAGTCCTTGGTAGTGAAATTGTTATTAGTAAAGGATCTTGACCCTTTCCCAAACTTTTTTTTTTCTTATAGAAATTGTAGTGTTTACAAACTTGGTTTAAACAATTGTAAGATAACAGCAAATTTTAAGTAATAGTTTAGTTATCTTAGAGTTGCCTAAGAGGAGATACTTTTAGATATTTGTTGAATTTCAGAGTTGATATTATTTCACAATTTAAAATAATTCCAAAAGTAATAGCATAGCTTTAAAGGAGAAAGAGTACAAAAATAATTTATTATGAAACAAGTAGATGCATTTAAAAAGAAAAAAAGCATTTAATTACATCTTAATATATTTGCAGTGATTCATGATAGCTATTTACATCAAATGATTTTTTAAATATTAAATATTAAATCCATTTAAATGCAATAAGTTGTATGGAGAATTTTCATCTTTATTTCAGAGTCATGCTACTTTAAAATTCGTCATTAGAGTTAATAAGAAATTATATTGGAACTACTCTGTACATTTAAATGAAGCATAAATCAATTATTGAAGCAAGGAATTTTTTCATCATTGTAATGATTATCGAAATAAATTTAGTTCTTCAATGCTGCCTAATGATATCTTCAATAACAAAAAAAATGCATAGACTTAATTTTTACTAGGAACTCTTTAAATGTGCTTTTAATGTCTTTTTTTGGGCAAAAAATATTTTAGAGAATTCTTTAGCAGTATTGGAATGCTCTAAATGCCAGGCTCAGTTATCCTCAATACCCTGGAAACCAAAATTAGATTCAGAATCAATATACTGTACTATCCATTTAACATCTAGTACACCAAACACTAACAACATTTGTGAAAGAGTAACAGACTCAAAAAGGTTAAGCTAGTAAAACCAATCGATACAGCAAGTAGTAAGTAGAATTATAGAAAGGGGAATTTTGTATGTCCCTGACTTACTCATGTGTGACCCTCAGAGGCTAGTTTGCTTTTGGAAGAATATCCTTTGAAATTCACATGACAATCCCTTTAGTCATGCATGAGGCACAGGCACCTGCTTGTTATATCCTGCACTTTGAACTTTTTGCCTTTTATGGAGAACAAAACAGGGCAAAATTTAAAATCATTGTCTGCCTTGCTGTTTAGCTCCTTGTGTGAGTTAATAGAATTGTATAATAAGCATTATTATTACTGTTGTTACTAAGTGTATAGTGGTGTGTCAGGAATTTGAGAAGCACTTCATACACATTATCTCATTCAGTCTTCACAACTTTCTTCATCATCATCCAGGCCAGGAAGCAGACCCTGAGAGGAAAAATGACCTACCAGGGTTACACTGTTGGGAAGTGGCCAAGTTAGATCCCCCACTCCATCTACCTGATGGCAAAGCCCATGACAGTAACTGTACATACCCAGTGTGACTTGTAGACTTCCCTGGGATTCAAAAGTCTTTCAGTAAGAACATAAAATGAAGTAATGATATTTGACATTATCTATCGATACAAAAATACTTAAGATTGATCATTAAAGTACATACACACTTCAAATTAGTCATTAGAATAGTAAATCTTAAGATACTTAAGATTGATCATTACATACACACTTCAAATTAGTCATTAGAATAGTAAATGTTAAAGTTATCATTATTGACCTAATCATAAAAACTTTATATATACACAGACCAAAAAAAAAAAAAACCTGGTTTGTCACATGTGTTCATATGTTCAGTGACTTGCAGTCTAGGTAATGTCAGATAACAAAAATGTTGAGAGTTGACTCTCTTAAGGTGAAATAGTCACTGAAATAGTCACCTCAGCTGCTAATCTATTCACTGTTCCTCAAACAGGTATGTATTCTCTCCCTTTGAGACATGAATGCTTCCAACCAATGTCGTTTTTTGTTTGTGTTATTTATATATACCATTATATTATTTTTAGGTGTAGAAAATAATTTGAAACTTAACATACATTTGAGAAATGATTACAAGAAAGCAAGTTAATATTTATCACCATGCATAACTACAAAAATTTTTCCCATATGGTGAGAACTTTCAAGATCTATATTCTTAGCAAGTTGCAAATATGCAGTACAGCATGATGACTAGTTATGTTGTACACTACATGTTTTGGAATTTATTTTATAACTGGGATTTTGTAGTTTAAAGCTCTTCACCCATGATGCCCATCTCCTAACCCTATTCCTCTACAGCCAAGAAACTGTTCTTCATATCTGTGAACTTGTTTTCCCTTAGAGTCCACATCTAAATGAGATCATAAGGCATTTGTCTTCTCTGACTTATGTCTGATATGTTGTTACAAAAGGCAAGTTTTCATTTTTCAGTAATGGATACTATTCCATTTTTTATGTTTCTCACATCTTTAGCCATTCATAGTTCAGTGGGTGCTTAGAGTGTTTCTATTGAACATAGGGGTACCCATATTTTTTTGAGTCAGTGTTCTTGTCTTAATTGTATAATTACCTACAGATGGGGTTGATGAATATATGGAAGTTCTAGTTTCAGTTATTTGAAGACCTCCATACTGTTTTCCATAGTAGCTATGCTAATTTCCATTCTTGCCAACAGTATGTAAGAATTCCCTTTTCTGACACTTCTCTTTTTGATAATTCTTTTTGTAATTCTAACAGATGTTAGGTAATGTCTCATGGTTGTTTTTATTTGTATTTTCCGGTGGTTGAGCATCTCTAAATAGGATCTTTTGATAGGCATTTTTGCTATCTATATGCTCTCTTTGGAAAAATGCTTATTCACACGTTCTACCCCAATAAAAGTTATCTTAAGGTTACCTTGCTGTAGCTGATCACTATGAAGTAAGTTGCAGAGACTAGTTGATATACTAATGCTTGAAAATACAGAGGGAACTATAGAACAGAGACCTTCTGTAAGGGAGAGGATCAGGATAGAAGTGGGAAGAGCAAAGGGACAATGGTTATGGTGCACAGGAGAATTGTTGGTGGGAATTTCACAGTAAAATCATGCATTGTACAAAGATGAAGGATGGTGTATAAATATATTTTTAAAAGAAAATACAGATGGTTGGAGGATGGATGGATGAATGAAGGATGGATGGATGGAAGGAAGGGTGGATGGGTGGATGGGTGGGTAAGAGTTTATTTTGTTATTTTAAAAATAAAACTCCCATGCAGATATGCTTTCTTGGATGTGAGAAAAGGGAATTCCTTTAGGGAATTTACTTGCTGAGAATGTCACTGATACTAATGTTATATATGTTTTCTGCATTAGGAGAAAAGTTTTCCATAGCTGCTTAAGGAAGATGCAATCAAAATAAGACATTTTACATTTGGACTTGGAGAATCAGCAAACTTGCTCAGATATCCTCAAGAAGAAATCAAGGTAGGACATATATGTATATTCATTCATTATATTATGTTATCTAAAGCTATCATACTTAAATTTTAAATTATTCTTTTATTGAGTTCAATCTAGAAAGACTAAGAAGACTTTTTCTTTTTTGGCACATTTGCAAAATTTTTCATCTAAGTTCACATGTTTCTAAGAAGTCCAATTTGTGAATACATATTAATCTTTATGAATATCTATACATATGTATAGATATATATAAATATGATTCTCTTTGGGACAAAATACAGACTTATTCTCATGAATGAATATGTGTGTGTGTATTTATACACATGGGAATATAAGAATACATGCATTTATTAATTTATTAATATAAGAGTATTCATATTAATTTATATACATGGGACTACAAGAGTACATATGTATATATATTCTTTGGGGAATTTACTTATTAGAAATATGTCACTGATATTAATGTTAGCTTATAAGTGTTTTCTGCATTAGGAGAAAAGTTTTCCATAGCTGCTTAAGGAAGATGGATCCAACCAAGCCAGGTTGGATCACTTGGCTGAGTAGCCTCTTAACATTTTGGTTCTCTGCGTTACATTTGTGCAAAATGGAGGTTAACAAATACATCACATTTCTAAAATTATCAATCTACTTTAAATTTTAAGTTGAACAATGTAACATTTTTAGGAAATATTTGAATGTTTTTACTTATAAGATGATATTTAATAAATTTCCTTTCATTCCATTTTTCACCCAAAGCCAAATTTTGTGTTCATGATAAAACAGCAGAAACCATGATTTTGAATAATATGGGTATATTTACACCACACATTAGTTTCTCAAAGAAAGCCATGTCCATTCCAAATATAAGAGAACTGAGGCTTGGCACTTCTAACATTCCTGGCTTTAAGCAGCTTGTAGAGATAGTGAGCAAATTAAGATTTTAGTGCCTTCTCAATTTAGAGCTATAAAAATACACTATTTCATTGGCCATTCTTATTTGTCTCCCTAGATCATGAAATCTGGAAGTCCCCACTCTTTCTCTTCACTTAGCATATTTTTAAAGATTTATTTATGCATACAAGAACTGGGGCACAGGCCAAGAGGTGCTGGGGTAAGGATTCACCAGAGGCAAAATGGGGAATAGAACAGGCAGATTGATTGAAGTGAGCCAGACAGGAGAGGTCTGCTGCACCATGTGGGGTCTAGCTGGTGCCACAGTGGCTATGGGTAGCTTTATAGTACTACACTTTAACCCCTTGAACCACCAGGGAGGCCCTCTCCACATAGCATTAAACTCAGTACCAGAGACAGCATAATAATTGTGACTTAAGTTTGGGGAATTTATGCACTGTGATTATAAGGAAAAATCAGCTATAACTTATGATCTGCAAAGCTCTTCTGTCTTAAATACTGTGCTTGATTGAGTTGATTTATTTATGGACTTTGGTTGGACAATAGTGATTGGTAAGAACAGCAGTGGAAGAGGAAGCTCTAAACTGGAAAATGTTACGAGCTTTCTATCTCTCAAAGTTATTAATCTCTTTCTCTAATCCAGTGAGTGCGCAAATGTCTTACATGCCAATAAACCAAGCTTTACAAAACAAGAATCTCTTCTATTGTTTTTCTGAGGGCTGATCTCTCAGTTGCTTTTACAATAGGAGCAACACTTTGCTGAAGATTCCTATATTTATATACAAGTTCCTCTTTATGCTGAACTCACTGTCCTAGTTCTGTTGACTATACTTCATTTTATTTGCTTGCCATTGTCTACATAAAAAGCATGAGGAGTATAGATTTGGCTGCTATTCCAGGTTTTGAGTAGCCTGCTAATATTAGGTGGAGAATTAGGAATAGCAGGAAATGGAGATGCAGGGTTATACAGGGTTATAGCAATTTATAAACATCTATATCTACATCTACTGAAAGGCAGGTTTTTATTTTTATATATTTTTTACTTTAATTTTTTCAAGTTATGAGTATAGAGGTAACGCTGGTACAATAGTGTATATGTTTTGTAGGGATAGGTTCACATCTTTATAAATGTATGGTCTTACACTGTGCACACCTCCAAAGCACCTGTAATCATCTGCCATGGTCTGTTTGGCCCCTCCCCTCTTTGCTCATTCTGGTAGCCTCAGTTCTGCTGTCAGATTTCAAGGGTTTGTCTTGGTTTATTTTTGTCTGGTCCTTTGCTTTGCTTCTTTATACCATGTACAAATAAACTCATTGGTATTTGTTTTTCTCTTTCTTTCTTACTTTGCTTAGCAGAATCTCTAGTACCATCCATATTCTCATATATGATGAGTTTTCATTTTTGTTTTAAATCCATTTTGTGCGTATACAACATCATTTCACTTCTTTATCCCCTCATCTGTTTGGGGGCAATTGAGCTATTCTGATAGCATGACTATTGTAAATAATGCTGCAATAAACAGAGGAATGACTGACCCTTTAAAAATATTATTGGATTCTTAAGTAAATACTTATAAGTGGAATGGTAGATTTATTTTTAATGTTTTGAAAAACCTCCACGTGGTTTTCAATAAAGGTAAAACTAGGCTACATCCCCGCCAGCAGCATAAACAGTTTCTTAAAGACAGATTTTAAAAATTCAATATGATGTATAAAATTACTATAGATACTGGTTTCACAGACGTCCTTGAGTATTGATTTGCTCCCATCTCTAATACAAAGAAAACTAGTTGTCCTTGAATTCACAATTATTATCCTATTGTTTAATGTCTAGCTATTAGTTTGGCAAGATATACTATTTTAGTTAATTGAATTAGCATTATGAAAATGTAGTAGAGTGTCTGGTACATGATAAGTTTCCTTCTTTCCCAGTCACAGGGAAAGACATTTTGCCATAATAACAGAAAACTTTACAATTTTAAAACACTAGTAGTCCACCATTATAAAAATAAAACCATACACTGTTTAAAACTTTTATACAGCTTCCAGTGCTGTTTATTTCAACCAAGCAAAAGTAGATATATAGCATTTGTTGTTTATAAGTATATTATAGCACAAATCTAAGTACAAAATTGTTTTCATGTATCTGGCTTTCTATTCCCAGACTTTGGTAATTGGGTAGAAACTGCATTTATAAAATTTGCCATCTACCAATTTGTCATAGTTTATATTTATATTGGTTGAAATTTAATCTCATAACAATCTCATAAATCCTTAAATGCCTTCCTCTAGTTTTATTATACTAGTTTGTCCTTATTATTTAAGCTACTCATTCTTATATGTACTAATAGTAACCAGATTAACTCAATAGAGTTAGCTCTAATAAGAATAATAACTTGAAATAAATAATAACATATAAATATGCTTTGAAAAAAATTAGTATGATACACTATAAAGTTTTCACACTTTAGATTAGTTCACTGTCAGTGTAGACACAGGACATTATAATACATTTAACATTATAGTTATCTGAGATTCAATGATACATAAGTTCAAGCCACCTTAGAAGAGAATACTAGTAAGAGTGGGATTTTTGTACCAGCCTATTTTGTCATATTCCATCTTATGTTGGTTGATATCTTGGTTATGAAGATTTAAAAAGTCACTATACCAAAACTCTAGTATCTTTGTACTTTGACTATAATCTCATAAGAACACACTGGATGTACTTTATATCAATAGACACAAAGATTCCCTTTTCCGCTCATTTTCCTAATAGTTGTGATTGTCATTATTGTATTTATTACTCATCTTAACATTGGTGGTAACTTCCATTATCTTGCCTACAGACCCATTCCACTTAGCAAGAACACCCAAGCCTGATTAAAAAAAAAAAATGCAACAAATGGCAAGCATGTTACTTTTTGCTATGGCATATTTGTCCTTGGATATAAATAGAAGGAACCTCAAAAAACTAAATTGTGTAAAGATCATTATAGGTAGGTAATGAAAAAGAATAAAGATTCCTTTCTTGATATCAAAGACAGGTATAAGGAATATAAAAGCTGCACATAAAAGAAATATCCTATAGTTGGAAATGTTATTTTTTTTAATCTGCCAAATATCATTCAACTTTTTATTATATTTTTCATAGGTTCATATGTTTTCTAAAAGACATCTTTATGGGAAATAACATATTCAAATATGAGTGTTTTTTTCTTCTGTTGAACTTGATTATTCACTTCTTACCATATCTAGTTAAATTGTCAAATTTCTTTCAACCCATTGCTCAGGTGGAGAAAGAAAAACATTGAAAGACAATAATTAGGTCTGGCCCTAGGATGATACAAGCTATTGAAATTAACGTTCATAATTTGTTAGTTTATGACCTGATTCTTTGTACAAAGGCTTCTTTGATATAACACATCTCATAAAACATTGTTTTGCCATGAAAAGAAACATATCTAAATTAAATCATTGTTATAGTCAATCCCAGTAGAAATGTTTTGTCAGCAGGAATGTTTCCGTATCTGATTTAAGTTATAGAATGCAGAATTTTAAGCTGAAAGGACCAGAGAGATAATATAATCCACCTTCCAATATCTCAGGTGAAGAAACCAATTTCCAGAAAAGTGATTCAGATCACCCAAGGTGACACGGTTAATTCATGGAGATGAGCCGAATCTCCTTATTCTAAGGTTGTTGTTTGTTCCAGTACCATTCTGTCCCTATTCCAAAGAAATATTTAGAATTGAAAACATAGACTCTAAAAGACCCCAATAGATACTTTATCCACTAATATACTTGCCTTTTCTTCAATGTGACACTCTCTTTCATACTTTGTACCTACATATGTCTCTATCTGAAAATGTCTACTTTTCCTTCTCCACCTATAAAAGACCCCATAATACTGATAAGCCCAACTCAAGTGTTATGGTTGGTATGATGACTACTCTAACCCCATCAGGCAGTTCTTTGTTCTCCTCTTTATAGTCTGTTGTAACATTTGTTGGTATATTAAGTGACTTGTTTGTGAGTTTGTTTCCCCTACTAGATGCATATAAAGACTAAAACCAAATTGGCTGAATTTTTTAGTTTCCAAATAATAAAACCCTATTTGAACTAACATTGACAAATAGGGTTTTGTTTTGTTTTGCTTGGCTTTGTTATAAGAATCCATAAGCAGGGCAGCCCATTTTCATGAACAGGCTGAATGCCAACACTGAGCATTGTAAGAAACCAGGAGGGCCTCTTTTTTCTAACTTTTCCTCCTCTTTGTGTATCTGCTTCATTCTTTACTCTTACTATGTGTCAGCTGCTTCTATTTCCCAATCTGCAGTGCTGGAAATAAGATACTGCTGATAATGCTCCAGTTGACATGAATTCTACTTAAGAAAACTAGAGAGATTTGGAATATACTAGTCTCAAATACTAGTCACAGAAATATCTGAGCCTGCCTGGCTGAATGCCACTATTCTACCAATCAGTGGTGATGAGGAGGCAGGTCCACTGCATTTGTTCTGACAGTAACTCTGGGGGTGGTAGAGAAGAATGTCCAAAGAAGGAACACAGCAGACTGATCAGAAAAAACTGGGTTTTTTTTTCTATAGGTATCTTATTCATCTTTGCATTCCTGTCTCCTCTTATTTAATACTAACATACCATCTCATGATGAATTTAGGTTTTGTGACCAGGATAGACCAGTGTTTTGAATGAGTTAACTTAAAATATTTTACACAAGCACATATTTTTATATGTCAGTAGATTGAGAACCAAAGAGAAAAAAATAACTCCTTGAATGATACAGGGATGATTAATAATCAAAGGAAAACTTAGATGTCTAGGATATTATTGTTAAACTTTTATTTAAGCATTTTTTAGGTACTTATTTTGCACCAGTTAATTTGCGAAGTGTTTTACCAATATTATCTTAATTTACCCTCATAAAAACATTGTGGTGACAGCTATTATTATGCAAGAAGGAATCTGAGACTTAAAGAAATTAAATAACTTAAATGGATTAGAGCCAAGACTCAAAGCCTCTGACATGGCACTACCCAATGAAGTAAAACGTAAGCTATGTATGTGGTTTTATATTTTCTAATAACCACATTTTCCTAAGTGCAAAAAATAAACAGGTGAAATTTTACTCTTAATGATACATTTTATTTAAACTAAAATATAATCATTTCAACCCCCATTCATTATACAAATTATTGTATCACATTCTTTTATTTGATTACAACACATTCCATTTTAAACTAGGCACAATTTAAGTGCTTAGTAGTCACATATGGCAAGTAGTTACCATATTGGACAGTGTTTTCTAAATGACAGTGCAGTTCTGTTCAGCTATGTAGCTTACATAAATTTTAATGCAACATAAGGACAAAGTGTCAATCAGACTTTATTATGACCAACCTTTTCCTGTATATCATATCCTATATTGCACTGTCTGATCCAAGGCACTAATTTGAAATCTCTTGCCTCTTCCTCCAGGTGAGATACCTGCAACACTATTCTAGGCACAGTGCAAGACCACCTGACAAAAGTTCTAACCTGAAACTCAGACAGTTCTCTATCCTCCTTTCAGTGAACTTTTCTCAAAAAAGTTGGCTTAAAATCTGGCCTTCACTTTGTGCCTTATCAAAAGAAACCAGTTCAGTCTGTTACAGAAGAAATTCAAGAACTCAAGTAGTTCAATATTACCTTAATTTTGGTTCTCTTTTCAAAGTGCCCCTTGCACTAGATAACAAGCAGTAGATGTGTTTTGACTTAGCTGATTTTCCAAGTTTGAGTGTAGACCATTAATAAGAATGGTGTAACCCATTTAGATAAAGGAGGGAGGGCCCAGCATTAACCATACGTTAAGCATCCATCTCTGCCTTATTTCTCAGACTATGAGCAGCAATTAACATCACCAGCTGACAGTGCTTCCCCTCTTTTCAACACCATTCTCAGCAACACTGGGGAGCAGCTATACATAATGAGAAGAAACGGGAATATTGTTGGGAAGCCAACTAATACATGAGAATACATAAGGTGAAAAGTGAGGGAAGATAATTATGTGAGCCATATCCAAAAGTGATAAAAAAAATAACCAGTGTATAAAACCATGAACTTATAGTTCTGTGTTATCTTATTACTGTTAATTTCTAAAACATATTTATATAAATCTGGGTTTAGATTTCATTGTAAAGCAAATGTAGAGTTTGGAAACTATTTTAGAATTTGAACATTTAAAAATTAAGCACGATGTCTACTATGTTTCTATATTTTAAATTTTCTAAATTTTAAAATACAGTTTTCATAAGCTCCCTTCTTATATATATACCTGTTAACACTGGAGAATTCAGAACAACTCACATTTCAGTATGTTAATAGGTAGTAAAATGTATTAAAATGAAAATGTGTACATCATCACACTCATTTCGAATATCCATATCTATTTTCTTCCATGTGGAGTAGCACTCACGTGCAAGTTCAATAGATTCATCATAAAGACACTAGTTTTTTCATTTTGTTAAGTTTCTATCACATTCTTTTGTCACTGATAACATTGTAGAACAAATGAGAAGACTTTAAGACAATAAACAGTACCTTTTAAGAAGTATATAATTTAAATTATATTTTTGAAAGACAAGGACAAACAAGATGATTTACTGTATGATTCCAATAAACACCAGTAAGTAGGGGAGAAGCAAACAGAAGAATTCTGCTTATTGATTGAAGACAATGAGATAGAAAATTTGAGATGCCTGCCTGGAGAGTTCTAAGGCCAGGATGTATGACTCAAATTTTACAAAAGGATTTTTTATAAATGGAGATGAGATTAAAAGAAAAACCAGTGGTTGACATTAAGAGAAGATTGGATAAAATTTACTTTATAAAGCAAGGAATTGAAATTTTAGAGAATAGTAGAGAAGAATCCAAAATACCTAGGACATACTAAGTCTTCAAGAAATGTTTACTAGATTAAAATAAATGTGGGAAATTGTGGAGATAATTCACAAGAAGGCAATGGATAATATTAACATGGTGGTTGTAATGATTCGAGAATTATTTTAGTTATAATGATTTAGATTGAAATTGACTGGAATCTGTAAAACCAAGAATGGAAAAACAAGTAGAAGGATCTAGTTGAGGGAAGGCAAAAAGGAATGGGCAAAAGTAGAACTATGTTTTGGAGAGACAATTACCTAATTGTGAAAAGTTACCACAAAGTATTGATGATTTAATGAAATAACAAAATGGTGAAGTCATTGTTTCCTTGTCTTTATGGATACAAATACAGACTGATACTAAGATCGGTCTGTTCTTGAATATAAACATAACCTGCATTTAACATTTTGTTGAGAGAAAGAGAAAAAGAGAAGAGAACTGTTGTGGTTTTATCTATAGTGTTGTACTAAAAAGTTCTTTTAAAATCTTTGAATTTTTTTAAAGACAGAATTATATAATACCAAAATGATATTCCCTTTTCTGTTGTGTTTAATGCAAATCTCATACCATATTTTCATCTTTTTCTTTTCCTCTGTGTTCATAGAACTTTCTCCCCCTCAATGGCCTAATTCAGTATAAGTTCCATTTTTCAAAAGAATGAGCAAGGATAAACTCTCTAACTAGCCATGCTAACTTGACATTTTGTACCAAGAACACATTTTGTAAATTTTATCTTTAAATTAAGGCAAAAAAACTGCCTAAAATAATTCCTTCTTTTTTAATTATAGGGATTTATAATACCTGAGATAACGTTCTCTTTCTAGCCACTTTTAGCTTTATACTTAACCTACTTTTAATGATTTTCCCTCATTTTGTTGTCTATGTGTTGCTAACTATTCCAGTTGCAAACGATTCCTAAATCTAATGGTTTGAAGTAAACCCAATCAGTTAGCCGATAAGTGGGGGATGTGAGCATAATACTATGGTGAAGGCTCATCTTTCTCCACTACTGTCAGTATTGCTCATTGACTTGACTGAAAGTTAAAGTCACATGTTCAAAAGACTTATGCAGGGTAGGAGATAGAGCTGTAACCATGTCTGGAAAGTACAATTGCCAAAGATCAAACTTTGTCCAATTTTAAGTGAAGAAAACAAACTTCTGGGACACTCTTTGTCCCAAATTGCATTGCTCAGGAGCCCTCTTCAGAGATAACAAGGAGTGGTTGAGGAAACAGAAAGCAAATCACAGCTTTCACAGCTCTGGAGTCTATGCTGTGTCCCCAACAGGTCACTCAGTACATCTGTTGCAAATCAAAGAACTTCCACTGAATTGATATTCATGACTTAGCAAATTACAGATTCCATTGTTCTCCCCTACTTCACTAAATCTAGAGAAAAGCAAGAAACATGTAGCTTACAAAACCAGATTAAAGTAGACAATATACACTACCAGGGAACAGATGTTTCTATTGAACATCATTTTGTGAGAGTTGCCTGAAAGGATTGTGTATTCCAAAGGCTAGATGAAGATAATACCTGATTTTGGTAGGCCCCTAGATCAGATCTAAGATGCCATGTGCATTGTGAAAGAAACAAGGGCTCTCAAACAGAGAGATTTAGGTTATAATTCAGTTTTACACTGAATTGTGTGATCATGAACAAATCACTTAATCCCTCTGAGCCTCAGTTCCCTTGTCTAATAAGCAGGAATAATAGCACTTACATCACAGGGTTGTGGTAAAACTAAATAAAAGAATGTAAGAAAGTCCATATATGAAGTGGCCCTAACTAAACAAATTCTCTTCGTCACTTCTCTGTTGCTGATTCTGAGCATCTAATTTTCCCAAATGTCAATTATCCTATTTCATAGCAACGGAACTAAGCTCAATTTGACTTCCGTGACTCAAGCCAGAAAGTTGATGGCGATGCCAAGAATGATGTAAATATATTACAGTCTCAAATATATAAAATGCTCTTCAAAAGCAAAGGATATATAAATATAGTTAAACCCTATCATCATACTTTCCAAAAAAATAATAAATCTTCCCACAATTCAGACAACTGTTAAAAGAATGATGGTGTGTGTGTGTGCGTAAATGAGGAGTCTCAAAAGAAGAAACGTACATAGCAATCTGTACCAGAAAGCATGACTGCATGTAGATTTTTATTATTCAAAATAATTTTGTTTGCTGTATATACAGTTTAGTTTGAGAAAAATGTTCTTTCAGTGAGGAGGGCCTTAGAAAATGCTGTTTGCTTTAAAGTCTATGGAGAATTTAATTATATTTGAAAAGAAAATACCCATGAAGTTTTTCAAATCTATTATTTATTCTCTATTTATAGGCTGACCTTTTTCTGTATCATTAACACATCTTTGTGTTTATGATTAAGATAAGAATGTTGGCAATATTCACATATATATCATGCCATGAACCTGATGGAGAAAGAGTGTAAAGTTTGTAATATTTGCCAAAACAGACTGGAGTCACTTGCTGGGATGAGTTAAAAAATAAGCAAATAGGCCCTCCCTGGTGGCGCAGCAGGTTAAAGCACTGCACTAAGAAGCTTAAGCCACTTCCGCATGGGTTTGATCCCCGCCTGCCCTGGAGGTGACCACATGGCGTGGCAGACCTCTCCTGACCCACCTACTGCTCCCCTCAGCAGTGTACTTCATTGATCTGCCTGTTCTGTTCCTCACTCTGTCTCTGGTGAATCCTCTCACCCTCCGCATCTCTGGCCTATACCCCAGTTCTGTATGAATAAATAAATAAATCTTAAAAAAAAGAAAAGCAAATAGCAGAACGAATAACAAATAACAGAAACTATTTTTTGATTTAGATGATGTCTCACTAAATCCAGACTTCGTTTCACCAGAATGCCAGTTGAAACCACTTGTCTAGTCTTTAACATAGAACAATTTCTCAGTATCACTTAAATATCCACTGTCTACTTATTTTTATTTTATAATCATGGCACCATATTAAATCCATATCAACATAAAACAGTTTTCTGTGGTATTGAAAAATTTGAATTTGTGGTTTGGGATGTATTCTAGATATTCTGTGCTTTCAGTTATTTTCCATTTAAGTCATTTTAAATTGAGAAACTGGCCCAAGGGAACATTAGTTGCCTTATCAGATCAATATTCGATTAATAATAATTAAATCATGACAGTCAACCTAATCTGTGAAGAGACCCAGTTTCCTCATCTAAAAAATATGTTATTATTTCACAAGATTGCTATAATGATTGGATGATAAAAGATTTTTTTTATTATTTTTTTATTTTTTTTTTAAGATTTATTTATTTATTCATACAGAACTGGGGTACAGGCCAGAGATGCAGGGGCGGTGAGAGGATTCACCAGAGACAGAGTCGGGGGCAGAACAGGCAGATCCACGAAATACACTGCTGAGGGGAGCAGCGGGCGGGTCAGGAGAGGTGTGCCACGCCATGTGGTCACCTCCAGGGCAGGCAGGGATCGAACTCATGTGGAAGCGGCTTTTGATTCTTAAGTGCTGTGTTTTAGCCGGCTGCGCCACCAGGGAGGGCCGATAAAAGATTTTTATAAGCATTTTACAGACTATTAAAATGCAAGGTGATAGAAAAGGGAATCATATTCAATATTCTGAGAAGTTAAGAGAGTCCTGGGAGAGGCAAGTTCTCTCAGGAAAGTATTTGGTCAGGACTTATAATGAGTGAGGGAAGCATGCTGGGGTGAGAAACTTGGAACTCTACTCAGGTCATCTCAAGAAAGGTCATCTCAGGTCTGGAACCCAATAGTTGAGGACCATTGTGGATGTACCAACGTCCAGGCACATGGTTTTAAGTACAGAGATGTAAAGACTGAGTTTGCATTCCAGCACAGGCAGCCTAGAGAACTATAATCACATAGTCACCATTTTTATATCTTTTTTTTTTTATCTAGTCTGCCTACTTTCCTCAAAAAAAAAAAAAAAGTTTAAAGTTGTATAAAAATTTAACATTCAAATTCCAGAGAACAGCATAATTTGCTTCAGAACTGTCCCCACTGATGTCCACCTCCAATGTTTTATGCACACTTTGGATGATCCAACTTTCTGATAGATGCCTAGCAACCCACCTCCAGTATTCTCAGGAGGGAAATGCCGCCCAGAGTCCTCAATGCACCCACCTTCAGAGAATACTTTAATATTTCTTAACATGGGTAGTTTTTCTTCAATCCAGTCAAAATATAGTCACTTTGTATATGCTTCCCTTGAACATTTGGTCTCTGTTTACTTTGTTTTGTTTTTATAAATTAATTTCTTATATATATTTTATATCAGGTGTAGTCCCCATGGAATTTCCACCACCAATTCACCCATGCACCATTATTAGTCCCTTGTGCTCTTTCTGCCCTCATTTGATCTTTCTTCCTCCCACTACAGAATATCTCTGGTTTATAGCTGCAATTGTTGCCCCTATATTCCTCCTATAAATGAAACCACCCAATAGTTTTCCTTCTGACTTATTCCACTGAACATAATCCTTTCTAGCTCCACCCATGTTCCTGTGAATGGCATGAGTTTATTCTTTTTGATTGCTGAATTGTACTCCATAGTATATATATGTACCACATCTTCTTGATCCAGTCATTTATTTTTGGGCAGTTTGAGTTGTTTCCAGGTCTTACCTATTATAAGTAGTACTGAAATAAAGATGGAGGTTCAGGCATCCTTTTAAATTAATGGTTTTTTGTCATTTGGTTAGATTCCTAGGGGTGGAATTGTTAGGCCATTTGTAGTAGTCTGAGGAATTTCTACACATCTTTCCATACTTGTTGGACTCGTTTACAGCAGTGAGAGAGTATTTCTTTTCACTACATCCTTTCCAACATCTGTTGTTGCTATTTTTTTTTTAATATGTGACTCTGAATGGCTATTTTGTATTGGGATATGAAAATATGTTTAAATAGTGGCTTACATGTTCATTCTGTTAAATAACAATTTTGGCATAAGAATTTTTAATCCCATAAAATCAAAAACATGATTAACCTCACAGTGTAAGTTAGTAGTGGAAGTGAAACTCTATGTTTTCAGATATCTGCTCACAGGGTAGCACGCAGAAAGAAATGAACATGTGGGCCATTTTAGTAGTGGGTACTTCATGATGTTGCTAACAAGGGCAGGTGGTAGTCATTCATTTGAATACCAACATATATGCAAATACTTTGGGGAAAATGATATATAATTCTCTAGTTATTATGATTTGCTGAACAATACAGCTAATGGTCTGAGATAGTGCATATGATTACCATAATATTAATTCATTTGACAAATATTTATTGAGCATTTACCATATGCTGGGCACTGTGCCAGGTCTGGAATATACAGTGAACAAGAAGATACAAATCTAAGAATTCAAATAAATAATTTGAAAAATGTGTGGTTGTATGAAGGAAGATACAGGGTAGTAAGAGAGCATAATAACAGAGAATTAAGATTTGGATTGAAAATTAGGAAGATACTCTCTAGGAAAGTGTTCTAAAGGATTAACTGGAATTTGGCAAGAATTTTCCAGATGGCCTGAGGCAATAATCAAGAAAGTGAGAAGAAATGTCAAGTGTGAGGTCCTGCAGGGATGAACAGTGGACAAAACAGAACTTTCTGTAGGTCTTGTAACAAATTTTGGATCTATTTTAGTACAAGGAAAGATGTGGGGGATAAATAAGGGTGATTTAATTAGCAGAATGGCATGTTTAAATGTAAAGCAATCATTCTAATTTTATTGAAATAATTTTAACAGGGGTAGGATAAGTCAAATAGGCAGGTAAGAGAGGGAACACATTAGAATGGAAGCAAAAACATAAAGAAAAGATGATAGATTCAAGATATATTTTATAGGCGATTCTGAAAAAGTTAATGATTGATTGGGGATGGAGGACTGTGTGAGACAGGGGCGTTGTCAGGGACAGCTTTCCTAACATCAATAAAATTTGATGGTTTTTTCCACAAGCATAAAGTACAGACAGTATGGATATAGCTTTACCTTCTAATATTTAATGAAAATAGCAATGCAATCACCATCATCATTTGAATGTATCTATGTGTCTGTATATGACAGTGACTGTGTTTGTGCTTTGTGGCAAAGAGGACGGGGGCTTAAAAAGGAAAATTGCAAACAAGTCTGTACCTAAAATAATGAAAAAATGATCACTGACTAGTATAGATGCTGCTGGGGAGTCTTTCTGATGCAAATATATACCTAAGTTAGCTCTGCTTTCACCTCAGGAACAAAAAAAAAAAAAAAAAAGGAAGAAGAAAGAAAAGAAATGCAAGGTTTAGAAAAGAAACACTGCCACCACAAGCTACAGATTCCATTGTTTCTAGAGAAAAATTCATTTACATCAAATATCTGAAGCTGTCAGTGCACACAAAGACTTTGAAAGCATTTGTTTGGAGCTAATACTGTACTTTCTATTTATATTCTAATACCTCGTCCACCCCCTTATGATTCTTTGTGAACTTGCTCAAGTTTTGGCTCTACCACACTTTTATTTTTTTTTTTCCTCTGAGACACACTTGTACTCTTTATAGACTAGTTCCAAGAGCAAAGAAACAGATCATTAAAGAAAGAATAAAATGTCATTTGAAAGCTTGCTGCTTTCTTCTTTTTTTTTATTTTTAAAGATTTATTTATTTGTGCATACAGAACTGGGGTACATGCCAGAGGTTCAGGGGTGGTGAGAGGATTCACCAGAGACAGAATAGGGAGCAGAACAGGCAGATCTACGAAGTGCACTGCTGAGGGGAGCAGCGGGCGGGTCAGGAGAGGTCTGCCGCACCTTGTGGATCACCTCCGGGGCAGGTGGGGATCGAACTCATGTGGAAGTAGCCTTCTATTCTTAATGCTGTGCTTTAACCCACTGTACCACCAGGGAGGGCCGCCTGCTGCTTTCTTTGTGGAGAATAGATTCCCATAGCCATGTAAACTGGAGAGGCTGCATGCCTTGGTTATAATTAAGGACTAGTGTAGATCTGGTCAAAGTCAGAAAACACATGTTCTACCTGCCCCATTCCAAGACGAATTCTAGAACTGCATGAAACTGCATGATAGCCCTAATTGATTTAATGAGATCAATATTTTTGTGACCAGTATCAGGAATGATGGATGACCTCTGAAAATGAAATCTAATGCAGACAATTGATTCAATATCTCATAAAATAATTTAATAACAATAAAAAAGTTTAATAAAAATAAGACTAATAAAAAATCACCTCTGAAATAGTGAGACATTGTCTGACACTGTCATTTGCCACCACAAGTTCTGATGATAATCTGGTAGAAAATATGTAAGATATTCAGGGAATTTTCAAATCTTACAGAAGAGCCTGTATCAAAGATAGATTAAGAGTATCAGGATTAGTAATAAAGGAGTATAATAGGAAACCAAAGAGGTATCTGTTCATAATTGGAAAGAAAGAAAGAAAGAAATAGATGAAAAGAAAGAAGGATAAACCAGAAACTAAAGAGAGTTATTCTCTGGACAGGATGGAAATGGAAAAGTAGTAGCAAAAAAAAAAAAAAAGAGGAATAAGAATGATTAGATGTGGGCCCTTCCTGATGGTGCAATGGGTTAGGTGCAGCACTGTGGGGCAATCAGTAGCCACTGCAGCATGAGTTCCATCCCTGGCCAGGGAGGTAACCCACAAGGTGTGACAGACTTCTCTTGTCTCACCCAATGCGCCCCTCACCAGAGCGTTTCAATAGATCTGCCTGTTCTGCTCCCCACTCTGTCTCTGGTGAATCCTCTTTCTTCCCAAACCTGTGGCCAGTACCCCAGTTCTCATGTACATAAATAAATCTTTTAAAGAAAAAGTATTAGTAGAGGTAAGAAGGAAATGACAGCCCCATGACTATACCATTGCTTATAATTTTAACTTGTAGAGCCATAATACCATTTTGCATTCTAAAAATAGTTAATTAAAATAAATTATGATGTGGGAAAACTGAAAATGGGATGTATACTATTGCAAAAAAAAAAAAACTGTGTAATTGTGTTTTAAACAAATAACACAAACATACCCAAAAGTGGGAAAGAAAACAACTAATTTATGTAACTGAAGAAAAAGTATCTTTTCTGGTTATTCTAAAGCAAAGGACCAAGCAAATATATAAACCACTGTACTCAAGTTAATAAATGTGTTATTTAATAGGAAAATAGGTCAGCAGTCCTAAAACTGCCTCATGTGTATACTAGAAAAAAAATAAGTGAATGTTTCTCATAGGTGTAAAAAGAATTCACAAATAAGAAAAGGGGAGAAGTAGAACATGCCCTCTGTTACTAAATTTTGATCAAACAGTATGAAATTATGTTTAATATACACACACAGATAGGCATAAAAATATAGATGTGTGTGCAGAAATGAGTTGGTGTATATTTATATTTTCTTCTATGTTCCTTGAGAAGTTCTAGAATAGTACAACACCATCAGTGCAAAGCTGATTACTGCAGCTTTGTAGTATAGTTTGAAGTCTGGTAGTGTGATACCTCTATTCTTTTTCGTCTGGTTGCTTTGGCTAAATTTAGGTATTTTGTAGTTCCATACAAATTTCAGAAATGTTTAGTTTCTTTAAAGAATGCCATTGGAAGTTTTAAAAGATTGCATTGAGTCCCTATCAAAACATTGCTTTGAATAAGATGGATACTTTAACAATGTTAATTCTTCCACTTATAAAGGGAATATCTTTCCATTTCCTTGTATCTTCTATTTCTTGTAAAAATGCCTTATAATTTTGTTGTACAGTTAGTTTACCATATTCTTTGTTAAGTTCATTCTTAGGCATTTAATTATTTCTAATGCAATTGTAAATAGGAATGTTTTCTTGAATTTTTTTCTTTTCCAGTTCGTTGTTTGCATCCAGGAACACAACTAACTTTTCTATGTTGATTTTGTAGCTTGTCACTTTATTGTACTTTATTTATTGTTGTTAAGAATTTTTAGTGGAGTTCTTAAGACTTTATGTGTGTATTATCATATCATCTGCAAATGGTGATACTTTTTCCTTTTTCCTAAGATATATAGATAGCCAACAGGCACCTGAAAAAATTGACTGGCATCACATACCATCAAGGGTATGCAAATTAGAATGACAATGAAATGTCATCTCACACCTGTGAAAATTGCTCATATCAAAATGGTCAGAAACAAACAGGTGATGGAGAGAGTGTAGAAGAAAGGAACCCTCATACACAGTTGGTGGGATATAAGTTGGTCTAGCACCTATTGAATATTGTATGGGAGTGTCTCAAAATATTTAAAATACATTGACCAATATATAAGTAATATATATGTTTACTGAAGAATTATTTACAATAATCAAGTTATGAAAACAACCTGACAATGACAACTAAGTAGATTAATAAGATATGGTATATATATATACAATGAATATTACTTAGCTATCAAAACAACACCCAAAAGATGAACTCTAGGTGTTTGAGACAACTTATGTGTAATTGAAGATTATGCTAAATAAGTATGTAAGGAGAAAGACACATATTGGATGATTTTACTTATATATGCAAGGATGCAAGGATGGATAAAACTAAAGCAAAACAAATCCTAGAAGTCTGACTATAGAATTGAGATATCAGAGGGAAGGGTCTGAGGATAGGTTCTGTAGCAGTCAGTGCAGGTTTGATAACATACATCTGAAGAGTTGTGAACCTATATCTCTAAATCACACACAGGGTTGTGAACCAACATTTCCTTAATGACAAATAATACAATAAAATATTTAATAAATAAATAAATAAGCAAATTGATTAATAGTTTCATAATACAAATTTTGAGAGAGATTTATCAAAATGGAATAGTTCCTGGAGTTAGACACCTAAGATGGAAAACATGAATGTGGTAGAAGAAAATGAATTTTTCTCCTTAAAGAGTCACCTAAAAAAAAAAAGAAAAAGAAAAAAAGGGGGGGGCTAAATAAAAGATTCACCTAAAAACTTCTGTGCTGTTACTAAAGAAAACAAGCTAAGAATAACTTGGTACTGATGACTGAATGTTTCCGTATATTTATGTCCTAAACAGCTATATTCCCAGTTGGTCTTTGTTCATTGATAGTTATCCACTATAATACACAATAAAGATTAAAAAGATGTGTCAAAGGAATAGAAATTTTTTTTTAAAGAGAAGTAGCTCCTTAAAGGGAAAACCCCTCAAATTTCATGTTCCAGTTTTTATTGTAAAAATAAGAAGTCTTATACTTGCATGCAAAAATATTTGAGTTAAAAAGAAGCAAATTAGAACTTTTACCTCATAGATCATTTGCTTCTCAGGGCTTCGGGACAGAATAGAGATGTGATTAATCATTTATTTAATGAATAATATTCATTAGATTTATTTTAGATTGATTTTCTCACAAAATCACTCAATCAGTCCTTTAGTGAGAACAATGGTTCATTCAATGACCCTTTATTACTTGATACATGCTGGGAAACCTCATAATAGAAGTAGTTTCTATATTTGGTGTGTCATCTATTCCCAAGATATTAAAGCAGGATATATATATATAAATAGATAGATAGATGATGGGAAAAGATGAGCAGAGAACACAATCCCAGATGACTTTTCTTATCTCTCTAATACCAATATAAGAAATAAAAGGTTACAGGAAGTAGTTTCCCCACAGGTAAGAAGTGTGGGAAACTAACTGTGGTAGCCACAGAGGCCTATGGAATAACAAATCCTGCTTCCAGAATTGATTATTGTAAGACAGAGACCCTCAATAAAGGACTATTTTATCACTTGTAAGATTTTTTCTCTAAAAGCTTGACTGACTTCTTGCCTGATGAGGGGAGCAAACTACAATGGCAAAAATAATAGTAAGTTTGTGTTGACTGAATTTTTACTCAATACTAGGAACTATTATAAGTGATGTTAGGCATTATTTCATTTAATCCCCAAGTTACTAAAGAAATAGATATTTTTATTATCCCCATTTACAGATGAGTAAACTGAGGAAAGAAGAAATAACAAAATGGAGGCAGCAAAGTCCTTTTTTCCTTAAAGGAAGCAAAAATAATGCCTTTATTATTAAGTGAGACTGCCATCAGCAGGGAAAATATTTTTGTTTTTATTATTTTGAAATAATATATTTCCAAATGCTTATACTTGTAGAATTATGTTATCTGGGAAGCACTGACAAATCAATGATTATTATGGAACTCATGTCACAGGTACTAATCCTGATGTAATCCCTTCAATCATAGACCTTACTTCCAAAATAACATATGGATGGAAAGTTATTGGATGAAAGGCCAAAAATGTGCATAGGAGAATCAGATAAACTCATTATTGCAACCACAGAAATTTATGTGTCTCATGTTTCTGTGTGTAATGAACTCTTAATTTCTTGTGCACTACTTTTCCACTTATTCATTTTTAAAATTTGTTGTTGTATCATGTTCATTTCATATGAACAAAAAAATCAGAAGCAAAGTAAATGTAATTATTGAAATTTTGTAATAATGTTAGAAGAAGCAGTTTTCTAATACTAACACCAGGTACAAAAATGAAGATGAGCAAGAGTAGCAAATAGTTCAGAATGGCTAGAAAACCGAAAACATATACAGGAGAGCTAGAGGAAACCAAAATGCTCTGCAGGATACTGATCCTAAGGGCTTTCAAGATGCAAAAGGGTATTATTTCATGTGTGTGTGTGTGTGTGTGTGTGTGTGTGTGTGTGTGTGTGTGTGTTGTGGACAAGGAGATTTTAAAGACAGTGCTACCATATTATTTTGTTTTATAAGTTCAACCCACCTTTACCTTGAAGAGTAGATTAAAGTTATTGAAGAATGGAGCCGTATAAAAAGTTCACCCAAAGAAAAAAATGATTGGGTTAATTCTGATAGGTTGGTGTAAGTGGAGATTTCTATAATCTGAATTTGGAAAATTTTAGAAGAATACTGATAATCAGATTGAAGAAGATCAAAACTTTGAAGGGGACTGGGAGATAGTAGCAGAAGGCAAAAATGGCAGAAAGAGAACTAAGAGAGAGTAACTGTAGGCTGAGTAAGCAAGGTGCTTGGATTTTGACTTTCATTTAAGAAAACTATAATGTCTTGGGCACCCAGGATATAAAGAACTGGGGTTGAGATCCCTACAACTCGTGGAACACTAGAAGTTTCCATTCTTAGTGAAAGTTAGATTAGGAAAAGAAAAACAATTTCTCGTACCACTTTAGTGATACCACAGTTACTAGTATCTTTTAGCCTTGTTTCTGGTGAGATAATAGTCTCTGTTGAGACTACCCCTATTTGGATTTTCATTTGAATTGAACTATATAGAGAGACTTAAGACTTTCAAAACTAGAAATTAATATAAAAAGTGATCTCCAGTCATTGATAACAAAAGGCACCTTAGGAAAAAGGTACCCTCAGTCCCAGAAACAAAACAAAAGAAAAGGACTACTCTGTGAAGATGAGCTCAAGTTTATAATCCAAAATGTGTACTCACCCGCACATGCTAACTAACATACACAAACACATGTATACACACAGAAATGAAACAATGTATCATAAAGGAGGAGCAGGTTGACTTTTCAGGAAGATAGTATAGCTCCAGAATTTATCATGGTAGGATATCAGAAAAGGACTTTAATATGGATGGTGGAACTAATAAACTTAGAAAGGGGGGATGTAAGTGGCAAAAAAAAAAAAGACAAAAAAAAAACAACAAAAAAAAAAAAAACAGCTAAAAAAAGAAAAAAAAAAAAAAAAACTCACAGTGTTGGAAACTAAAAGTTTAAGTGTCAGACAGATATGTAAACAAAAGTTAACAAAATTAAGAGAAGAATAGACAATTAGACAAAAGATCTGAAGAAGTCATCCCAAACACCATGTAAGTAAATAAATATATGGAAGTTAGGAAGAGAAATTAGAACACGGAAGCTATCAATAGAATGTGTGAGAGACAGTAATTGAGCGAATAAAAATGACTGAGATTTTTCCAGAACTGATAAAAGTACTGAATTTTCAGATTCAGGAAGTAAAAGGGAGGTAAGAAACTTGCCTAGTGAGTAGCTTGGTTATAAAGAGGAAAATCTAGATAGACTATTTTTCAATTGAAAGACTTTCTTAAAGATATGTGAGATATATGCTTTTATACCTCAAGCAAAAAGTCACTAGAGGAAGAGATGAAAATGAAAGTAGAAAGTAACTTAATTATCAAAAACAGATAAGTTAAAGTCATGTGAGTACAGTGTCCCTAGCAGGTGACAGTAAGTCCAGGAATTATGATGGAATCCAGGTTTTCCTGCTTACTGTTACTTGCCCATAAACTTTGAAATCTGATAAACCTAGACTCCATTCCTGACTCAACCACTTTTTAGCAGTATCACTTTGTGCAACTAACTTACCCACAATTTATATCTCTGAAAAATTATACAAAGTCTGTATAAGAGCCTGAGAAATCTGGACAAAGGACAGAAAAATCCATACATAATAGGCACTCAGTTAAAAATAGCAATTATTCTATTTTTAATACCTGGTACTATACTAAAATAAATCTTTGTTCATTCCAGAGTCTCCAGTGAATCCAAGTTTGTTAAGCACACCAGTTTAAAAAGCACAGAAAGGAGAGTTTATCAATATATTCTGCTAGTCTAACTTCCTTTTCCTTCCAAGAGTTATCCAAAGCTTCTAAAGTTCTGAGATGTTCTATATTTTTCTCTACTCTCTGTTTCTAAACCATTGGTTTACTAAATATATATAAATAAAAATATGTGTGTGTATATGTACATATAGTATACTTTTATATACATATTATTTTAAATTAAAGCTATTTTAACTTAGCCTGCAATCAATTCACTTAAAATATTTGTATGAAGATTTTATTGATAATTTTTGTGATTTTTATTGAATATATATAAATACATATATATATAAAAAGTTTAAACTGTACAACATTATAAATCAATGTCTGTCTAAACTACGTTAAGTTCATCATTAGAAGTCTAATTCTATAGTTCACCATACAACTGACCTCTTTTACCTATTTTAACCACTCTCTTCTCCAATCCCTTTTGGTAGTGACTAATTTGATATTATAGTCTAAAAGTTTATTTTTGTTTTTTTTATTTATTCTCTTTCTTTATGTACATGAGTGAAGTCATACATTGATTTTCTTTCTCCACTAAGCATAATACCCTCTATGTTCCCTCCATGTTGTTGCAACAGTGGAATTTATCTTTTTCCAAAGTTGAGTAGTGTCATTTGTGAGTAGGTACTACATCTTCTTTATCCAGTCACTTGTCTATATAAGTACTTTGGTTTTCCAAATTTTGGCTATTATAAATATTGCTGCAATGAACATGGGGTACATATATTTTTTTTGAATTAGTATTACTAAATTTTTTATATTCTTTGGGTAATCCCAACAAGGGGTTAATATCCAAGATATAAAAAGAACAATCTAGTTTTTAGAATTAACAAAAATGTTTATGGTACATACAATTAACTATCAAAACTGCTATCACATAAAATTTGACAACAAAAAAGCAAACAAAAACCAATCAGATTAAAAAATAGGCAGAGGATCTGAATATACTTCTTCAAAAAAGAAAAACAGGAACATGAAAAGATGTTCATTGTCCCTTATTAGGGGAATGTAAATCAAAAACCACAATGAATTATCCAAGATAAGAAACAGCAAGTACTAGAGAGGATGTGAAGAGAAAGGAGTCTTTGTATGCTACTGGTAGAAATATAAAATTATGCAGCTTTATGCAAAACAGTATGGAGATTCCTCAAAACAATAAAAATGGAAATTCCATATGATCCAGTTATCATTTAGAAACCCTTAATATAGATAAAATCCTATGAAGAACAATGGTACCCATTTTATATGTGTGGTAGGATTTATTATGACAGCAGCTTTCATAGTTAATGCCCATACATACCATAAGCAGATTTAGAATAAAATCAGCACCTTCATTAAACAGATGAATAAACCAGAGAAGCTAAGCAACATGTTCCTGATGCACAGCACTGAATTCCCAGTACAATTTCTGGAATGTGTTACCATGTGTATATCTTCCCTTGTTTTATACACAGACAGCTTCAATCAAAACAGGCAATTGTATCCCAAAATTCATAAAATAGACAACAGCAGAAAGTCCTTTTTCTTTTTTCACACCAGCTATTAACACCACCTTTGTATGGATAATTTCCTTACTCCTCCAAGGTAGATAGGAAAGAGGGAAAATTCATTTTATCCACAGTACCTGGAAAAACGATTGACACTCTACTGGGAGCTGAATCTGAGTTTACACAATAAGTGAACAGTACATCACAAGTGTAGGTCACAAACTAAGCAGGAGTCAGAAGCTAAGAATTTGTCAACTTTATGTCATGAAGACAGCTCATCTGAAGAATTAAAACAATAAACCAGTTGTTTAGGGATGAAGAATATGATTTGAGACCTATAAATCAATTGCTTAATGAATCTAATACCTCAGGCTCTTTCAATCCTCACTTTAGGTCATCCTTTGTCTAAACTTGCTTGCAACTGTAAGTCTGAAATGTAGAGCACTTTTATGCAAGTAAGAATAAACGTTGACTGCTATCTGTATGACAGTATTTTAGCTTGTCATTGTTTATGTTTCCTTAACAACCTTTTGACTTTCCTCTCCATTTTTACCATCTTCTCTTGATAGTAACAGGGACTTACATAAAATTTCTTTGTTCCATTGTTTGCTATTTCAAGTTCCATTGTTTTGCTATTATCTTAAAAGAGGTACATGATCTCTAAAGACTTGTAATGATAATGTTTTGACATTGTAATTTAGCATGGCAATGTGGTCTCAATAATCTTTCAGTGACATTGTTTTACCATTGTCTTGACATTGTAAAATGGTCTCTCTAGACTCACATTTTGCCATCGCCTTGACATTGTAATATGGTCTCTATAGATTTGCATTGAAATTTGTTTTGTCATTGTCTTGATATCATAATGTCCTCTCCATGGACTTCTCTTCACATATATCATCCTCTCCAAAGACTTGCATATCAGACCCATTACAAGAGCAATGTGTACTGTTAACTTCCCATGCAGGTGGCTGGGAATGATTTTTCATAGTTTCTACTTAACAGTAAGTATCACATCTCATCAATGACTATTTTCAAACTCTTTTATCTCAACTCTTCCCAAATCTCCTTCCTATTGCAGGGTTTTTCCCAAAAAGAAAAGTGGACAAATTCCCATTAGATAAAATCTGCCTGCACATTTGTCATTTTTAATAATAAACTCACTCACTTTATAAGCATAAAAAGGGGGCGATCATAAGGGAGTTTGCATCTTTCTGACACATAATAGAAACTATTTCACAGAATAGATACAATCTATATAATATCACAGAAAAGTACAATAGGAAGAGATATACCTTCACTACACTCAAAATTCCTTGGCAAATTCTGTCCTGTTTTTTAATATCATCACTTTTAATACTGCTTCAGACAATTTCCCTGCATGTATTATCATTCTCCGTTATCATGTACCCTAAAAGCACCATAGGTGCTTAACACCATCCTTTCTTCTACATGTGTACCTCAACTAAATCATTATTTCTTAGTCACCAAATGCAAGTTTATAAACTGGGATTACTAATTTCTTCCAGAAAAATAGAATCTTTTCATTTGAGCCCTTTGGGGAGAAGAAAGGACTTGAGTGGGATTCTGATAGTTGGAATGTGCCTAGATTTCAGCTCCTGCTAGGCGACTGATCATCCTCACTACTGTTGGAACACTAGGAAAGCGTTTGACAATGCATTTCTACATTGTGCGAAGCACTGTGCCAAGTAGTTAATGTGCCTAACACCGCACTATACACCTATCCACAAATTCCCATTATCATTTTTCCCCTTTTAAGTCCTCTTCAGGGACTTAAGGAGTCTAAATGACTTGATAAGTCACAGATGCTATGTGCTAGCCATATGATTTAAAACAAGTTCATCTGGATACCTGACCATAGGTTCATAATTCAAAGTATATTTTAAAGGGGAATCCTATCTGAATTTTACTAGTTTCTAGCTGAAATATATTGTTTCTTTCCATTTTGAATTCAGGAAATAATATACAGTGACATTAGCAGTATGTGTGACTTTAGAACTGAAAGAATGTACAGACATTTTCCTATCACATAACAATTGCTGCCGATCTCTCAAAAGAGCATTTATTCTTATCACAATTTCAAGCTTGTAGTTGTTAATAGCCCTGCCTCTAGAGCTAGTTATTAAAAGCTTAAAGGAGCACATATTATTATATCATAATTTGTTTTTCTATTGTTTTGATAACTGTACTTCAATATAATTGGTTTCCTTCTGCGATTTTCCCATGTCCGCAAACCAACTATATTTTTACTAACATATTGTTTTCTTTAAACAAGCAAATGTTTAGCTCAATGAATTCATTATAGAAGTAAAATTATAACAAATTATTTGTAAACATTAGAATAAGTATATAACTTCAAATTTTTTTAAAGATTTATTTATTTGTACATATAGAACTGGGGTACAGGCCAGAGGCTCAGGGGCGGCGAGAGGCTTCATCAGAGACAGAGTGGGGAGCAGAACAGGCAGATCAACGAAGTACTCTGCTGAGGGGAGCAGCAGGCAGGTCAGGAGAGGTCTGCCACGCCATGTGGTCACCTCCAGGGCAGGCGGGAATGGAACTCATGCTGAAGTGGCTTTAGCTTCTCAGTGCAGTGCTTTAACCCGCTGCACCACCAGGGAGGGCCTATAACTTCAAATTTTAATAAGAAGGATATGTAGCTCACATTCCACGTTTTAGGAAATGCAATCAAATAAAGTATAGAATGCCAGGTCTGGCACTGTCCTTACAAGAGCTGAAGACCAATTATCACTGAATGATCAGGAGTTGTTCCAAGGGCCACGTTGTAAGAGCAAAGCTGCTTCTCATAGCTCTCCTTCCTGTATAGATAGGCTGCATGGGGCAATTTCCCTCTGAGGTGCAAAGAATCTGACCTTGAAGCCACATTGTGGTAAACATTATTTTTAGTTATCTGCTAGCTGTGCAGTCTTGGGTAGTTCTCTCAACCCTGTCTGATTTACCCAGCCTATGTACAGGAATCTAATAAAGAGTATGACCCTAATTGTTCCTCCACAAATTAGTAACAAAGGAATTCAGTAATGTTGCATGATACAAAATGCAGTTAGTTCCTGTGTTTGTACAAGTTGTCAGTGAACTGTCTAAAGGAAATAGGAAAATACCACTTAAAATAAAACCAAAACAGTAGAATATTTAAAGAAGTGTTTTACCAAGGGGGTAAAAAATTTGTACACCGAAACTATAAGACATTGTTGGAATTTAGAAAACACAAGTAAATGGAAATATCCTATATTCTGGATTGGAAAAAAAATAATTATAATGAGAATACTAATAATACCTAAAGCTATCTAAAGACTCAGTACAATTCCTATCAAAATTCCAACGCCTTTTTTCACAGAAATAGAAGAAACAAACCTAAAATTTATGTGGAATCATAAAAAAACTAAATAGTCAAAGCAATCCTCAAAAAGAAGAACAAAACTAGCAGCATCACACATCCTGATTTCAAATTATACAACAAAACTACAGAAATCAGAACAGTAGAATGCTAGTATAAAATAAAAACACAGACCAGTGGGTACAGTCAAGTAATATTTTATGTGGGAGCCAAGTATATGCAATGGATAAAGGATAATGTCTTCAATAAATGGTTGGGAGAACTGGATACTCACATGAATGTGAGTGAAACTGGACCCCTACCTTATATGATATATTGCAGTTAACTCAGGGTAGATTAAAAACTTTTAAACATTAGTCCTGAAGCCATTAAACTCTAGGAAAATAATTTTGGCATTGAACTTGTCAATGATTCTTGGGAGTCTGACATTAAAAACACAGGATATGAAAGAAAATATCAGCAAGTTGGACTACATCAAGCAAAAGAAACTTTTGCATGAAAAGTAAACCACCAACAATGTGAAAGGCAACCTACAGAATGGGGAAAGAATGCAAACTCCATATCTTATAAACTGTATAAGAAATGCATACAATTAAATCAGCTTAGAGCTCCAAACAATCCAACTTGAAAATGGGTATAAGACCTAAATATATACTTTTTCAAAGGTTGCCTACAAATGACCAATGAGTATTTGAAAAGGTGCCTAAAATCACTAATCATCAAAGAAATGCAAGTCAAAAACCACAATGAAATATTATCTTAAACCTTTTAGAATAGCTATTATAAAAAAGGCAAGAAATAATCAATGTTGGTGAGTGTGGAGAAAAGAGAATGTTATGCACGTGGTTTTATACACACACACACACACACACACACACAAATACACACACACATATATATATATATATATTATTGTAGCCACCATGAAAAGCACTATGGAAGTTCCCCAAAATATTAAAAGTAGACTGCTATTTGATCCATCATTCCCATTTGGGTTTATATCCAAAAGAATTGAAATCAGGGTCTAGTAGAGATATCTGCATCCCATGCTCATGGCAGCATTATTCATAATAGTCAACAAATATGTAATATTTGTGTAAACACCTATCAGTGTTATATATGTAAATATATTATACATGTAAATATAACGGACAGCATATATTACATAATAACATCCATATCGTTCATAACATGTATATACATATGTGCCTTTTTTAAAGGCTTATTTCCTGCCTTTATTAAAGAGAGAAATTCTGCCATTTGCAAAAATCTAGGTGAAAGTAGATGGCATTGTGCTAAGTGATATATACCAGACAGAATGAAAACGACTATATAGTATCATTTATTTGTAGTGTCTAAAAGAAGCAAATTAATAGAAACAAGGTGATTGTCAGGGGTGGATAAAATGACCAGATGTTGGTCAGAAGGTAAGAACTTTCAATTGTAAGTAATTTCTGAGGAGCTAATGTATAGCACACTAACCATAGTAAATAATAGTATATGGTATACTTGATACTGCTAATAGCTTAGTTAGCAAATGTTTTAGCAACACAAATGTTGGTTAACTATTTTTTGCGTTGATGGAAATGCTAATTAACTTCATAATTATTGCACAGTACATACATCTATCAAATCATCATGTTGTTTACCTTAAATCTATACAACTTTATTAGGGAACTATTTGTCAATAATTCTGGAAGTAGGGAAAGAGTAAATAAAATGCCATTTGAGGCACCTGATCCTGTAGGTACTTGAAGAATGTTTGCTCTCTGCCCCCACTCCTACTTTCACCACTCCTCTTGGATAGGAAGATCAGGAGAAGATAAAGTTGAACAGAAGATGTAAATGATTTCAGTGACATGGTATCACTGTACTGTGTCTGACTGGTAGACTCATTTTTGAGAGGAATCTAGGGTGGTGGGAAATGAACCTGATTCAGAAAATCTGGATACCTGTGTTTACACATTTCAAAGTGACATTAAGCCAGTGGACCTCCTCGAGTATCAAGTTTTCTCTTCTCTACATTAGAATGATGTACAATGTTTTGGTGCAGTAATTTCATGAAACATACATGCAAGATAATTTCTAACATAGCCATTACACACAGAAAAATCTTGCAGTTATCTACCCAGTTCAAAGACATCTAAATTTATTTATAATTTCCCTGCCTTACTCAAAACCATATCTATAAGCACTCATTTCTTTGATAGTAAACCAAATTATTTCTATAATGTCTATTTTCTACAGTATTGAGCTGTCAGTTGTTCCTTTGACACTGACATTAAATTAACACATTTAATCATTGCATCAATTCTATGATCTCTAATTTGTAGAGGAAGAAGCTAAATCACTAAAAGGTTATGCCCAAAGCCACAAAACTAGCAATTGGCAAAGCCAGAAATCATCTAATGCAGTGCAACTCCAGGATCTCTGTTCTACTCACTATATTATGCTCTCTCTCAAGACAGGCAATCATATCTTCCTTTAGGGGGTGTCTGTGAAATAAGTACATCCCAACAACAGTAAGGAAATAGAGCTTTGTGGTTTCCTGAGCACTTACACATTTTCCAGTGGCCCTGAAGACAGATAAAGAAGATATTAACATCTTTGTGATATAGATAAGAAAACTGTGACATAATTTTAAAGTGTTGAAAAAGATATTAAAAATTGAGAAGCAAAGAACTCAACTTAAAAATTTAATAGTATTAAAGTAGCATTTCACAGATGTTATTGTTTTTCTATAATACCACACTGTGTTATAAAGATATAATAATATAATAGATAAGGAAATACTTTATACATTCCAAAGAACTATTTATTACCAATAATAAATATTTGTAGCAGCAGCAGTAATAGTGGTAGTATTGTTTTCAGTGCTCACAGAAATCTGACTCCCTATGCAAGGACAGTCTAATTTAATCTACAGTCATCATCTTCATATGACTTCAACCCTCTAAAGATCCTATTTTGGCCTCCAATTCACAGATAACTGTAAGATTTCTAACATAACATTGTAGGATATTTCAAACCAACAATGTTCATTTTCCCTTCCAAGCACAGGAACCTGTATTGTAAACCTAATCCTGAAGCCAACCTACTATGAGAAGTGATTCAGATGCAAGTGTCTGAGCTTAATATTTTTATCTGTAAAATAGCTGGTGCAGATTACAATAGAAAGAGTCTTCTTCCACTTTCCTGTTACCTTTGTGGTTGGTCTTTCTTGTAGCCACCATTCCATTAGCTCCCGTGTCCAATTCCTAATGCCAACCTCTATACTGTTGAACACAGACATTGCTTCAATACATACTTTATGAATACAATTTGTCCGCATGCATTTGATGATTAGAGAATCTGATATTTTTTAGGAAGTGTAACATTATTAATCCAATGATTTTAACACATCAGGGGATAGGGTTACTATTCTTCACTTAGTATACCATCCCTGTATATTGTAAAGTTATTAATTGGAGAGATCTTTATTTCACAGTACACGACATTATTAATATGTATTATTAAAACTGGAAACACTGTTACGACTGCCCAAAGATTCTTTTATAGCAAAAGTTCTCTTTGATTCAAATGTGTGTAGGGAAAATCCATTTCATGAATTAGAATAAGCTTCAGCTTTGGAGTCTGACATGTCTAAAGGTTAAGTTTCAATGTGCTCATCTGTAAAGTGGAAATAATACCACCTACCTCACTGACTTATTCAGAAAAGAAATTAAATAATGAGAGGAAATCACTGTACAGGCCAAACACATGGTAGATGATCAGTCACTGTTCATTATTCATTAAACTTCTTCTGCCTTGTTGATGCCCACCTTTGAAATCTATACTCAAAGATTCAGAATTCAGCACAGCATGCTGTGGATATGGATATGGTCAGATAGAAGTCTTTTAGTGTTTTACAGGTAAATATAATGATAAACAATAACTCAAAGGCATTTAATTTTTCCAAGAGCCTCCAAAATTTTATCAGCTTATAAGAGGCTGTGCACATGCACCTCATTAGTATAAATGAGGTTTACACTCCACCGGGACAAAAGATGCATAATTATTAATGCTAATATTTATTATGACTTTCACAACATAAATCTACCAATAGACTTTTGAAAGGCTGTTACTTGTGATAACACCAATTTGTGCTAAGTCCACATCTGAGATTTTTTTTGGCACTTAACCTAATTCTTATTTATCAATTTGAAAAAGTATGTTCAGATTAGAGTGCAATGTCAAACTTATCATTAATTTGTAGATCTTAGAGAGAAATAAGCAACATTTGATGAAAAAAAAAAACCTGAAACCAATTGTCCATTCAGTATAGAACATTAATCAATTAAGGATGACCAAGAATTATAAACATATAAGTAATAGTCCTTCATGTAGTTTATACCATAATAAAAAATGTGATGAGTGATAGGAATAGCTTCTGAAAACAATTTGAACAATAGAAAAGGAAGCTGTTTTAGAGTTAAAGTTTAACATTTGGTTTTCATTCAGCACTATTCAATTTTGCATGCATGGAATTCCCAGTAATATTGACACAGGGAGAGCAGAGTATCAGTCAAAATCTATCAGACAGATGTGAAAATTGAATTTTTCCAGTAAGTTATAATGTAAAAGGAAATGTTGGTACATTGCAGGGTTAGATACTGAAGGAAGACCATTGCATGAAGATGAGAGCTGCAACTATAGCAACGTGGGAAATTGTAATTATAAAAATCAGAGGAAGGGCTGTGCTGATAAGGACGAGTAAGGGTAAAGGAATTTTCCTTTAATGATTCAGATGTTTGAGACTAAAATATATGTAAGAGATAAGTGAATCTTTCATCTGCAGAACCACATAGGTAACAATGCCCAGGCAGAGGAGGCATGTTCATGCTGTGATTGCAGAATGCCGTGCCCAAGCATACTGCTCTTCATCAAATAGAAATAAGAAATACACTGATCTTATGAGCTTTCCCTTTTCATTCTGTGAGAGAATACTCATATTTAAACTTTATCTTAGCCTCAAGGGTTTTTTGTTTGTTTT
>NW_004567124.1:28865431-28868544 GCF_000260355.1 Condylura cristata
GGGTCAGGAGAGGTCTGCCGCGCCATGTGGTCACCTCCGGGGCAGGCGGGATTCGAACTCATGCGGAAGCGGCTTTAGATTCTCAGTGCTATGCTTTAACCCGCTGCGCCACCAGGGAGGGCCAACATTAGCCTAATTCTATAGAACACTCACAATAATTGGATTTGGAGACATGACCACGTCATACACTGTGCATGTGGCCTTGTGGGGACTTATGTCCCACTGCAATTGTTTTTACTTCTCATTCCACTTTTGAATACCCTATGTTGTCTCACCCATTAATACATGCTGCCGAGTTTATAAAAGTTTTTTTTATGTTTTCTCTCACTTAAGTCTTCCAATTTTTCTGTGAAATAGGCATTATTATCCTGGTTTTACCTATTTTATGGGTGAGAAAGTGGGACTTAGAGAAGTTACTGCCTGAATCAGGTCTCACAATTTGCAATTGCAGGCAGGAGTGTTCTGGTCAAGGACTTTCTGTTGTGCAGTGGCTGTTAACTGGAAACTAAAGGTACTGTTTCCGACTCTAAGCAGTAGCGTTTTCTGAATATTGAAAACTAAGGTGATACTGTAAGTGTGAATAACCCAAGTGGAGGAATTATATCAACCAAAGATATATCTCAGTTTCCAAGAGAGCAATAGCATGGGTATTTTGGGGCACTTATTTAGTGGAAAGTGTTAATCGCCTTTTCAGAAACTTTGCCTTTTTCTCTTGTAAATAGGGAGCTTTCATAATAATTATCCTTTTTCTGTTTCTGTTTGAAATATAGTAATGGCACAATATTATGTTTTTGGAGAGATTATTGTATTAGTATAGACAAGTAACAGTTAAATTATGAGTTAAGTATTGACACTTGTAATGAAAATCAAAATCATCCCGATTTTGCATAGGAAAACTGAGGTGTTAAAAAGACAAATTTTAGATGCATGCATAGTTCCTACCCAGCTACAATAAGCAATGAGAGCTAGTGAATATGATGCTAGACTAAAATACTAAAGCACTAGATGAAAGACTTTTCTCTAGGTCGTCCCATCAGCCCACCTTTTTTGCCACAGACCCTTAACTCCAGTATTTAACCCCACTATTAAACATATCCCAGTGCACTGTGTTCTCAGTGCCATTCCACAAATTCAGCCTTCTATTGTGGGATCTTTTCATACCAGAGAACACTTCTCTATCCCTTCAACCCAGTTTCTGAAGAGACTTTTCCAACAGCGCCTGGGTCCTGGTGTCCCACCTACGACTGCATGTGTATCTAGTATAGCTTTAATTGCGTCATATTAGCACTTATATGTTTGTCACTCCTAGACACCTGTAAGCTAAATTGTAATCATTTTCATATCCCCAGAACTTACATGTTAAGGATGTGCTGTAGTTTACTGAATGAATGGATTGATCATCTTTATCATTAATCATCATAGCTCATTTGATAGGAGTTAGACATAGCATAGTATGTAAATAAGATACCTAACACCCTGGCTTCCTAGTCTCTGAAATAATATGGCAAGGATATAGTGTGGGAGAGAATAGTTCTGAATAAAATTTTGAAACTTTAGAAAGGTATGTAGCTGGATACTAAAAGATAGAAAGACCCTGGGTTCTTACAAGTTGAGTTATACAAACGGGTTTTATTGCTAGGATTCTGCCTCTCCCACCCCCATCTTGTTACCTGCTTTGTTAAACTCTCCCTTTTCCTCCTTGTCCCTTGCTTCAGACAGATTACCTGATCTCCGCCTCACCTGACACCTTATTGCTTCCTTGCCTAGGCTGTCCCATGACCTAATTAGGTAGCTAAGCACACAGCATTGCTGCTGCCACTGCCTCACAGTGGGAGACTTTGGAAACACCCAGTTCACCCATCCCCACCCCACCCCAGACTGCAGCAGTTCTGAATGGAAATGCATTTTGTCCTTAACATGATTAATAATATGAGGGGGGAGGGGGGAGTTCAGGGGAGTGTATTTCCCAGAAAGTTTTTCTCTCTTCATTGCTTATATCGTGTCTACTTTCATCAGATGAATACAGATACACAAAAATGAGATGTGAAATGATTCAGACACTTCTGACAAAGCACCAGGCAGGGAAGACAAAAGAATATATTTAAAGGGGAACCTACACATTTCAAACCAAGTTTCATGTATTCTTTACAGATTTCCCATTGTCCAGTCAGAGGTCAAATATGGTTCATGCATAGTGATCAAGGAGATGGCTCAGTTTGCACTGTCAGAAGATAACAGGGAATCTATGATTGCCTAAGTTGATTGGCCCTTTTAAAAGAGAGTTAGAGTAGTAGTGTAATGATTTTTAACCAATAAAGTTAATATTGAGCAAAAGTTTTACTTGATTCAGTTTATGCTGAGCTTCTAAATTTATAATAATCAATATTGGGTCACAAGATTACATGAATAGTGTTTAAGAAGGAAAACAAATTAGGATAGGTTTGTTTCAAAATCCTGATTCTTTGGAAGGAGGGAGCTTTATAAATAAGGGGAACAAGTTCATCATCCAGAATAATTAAGCAACTGATCTTTTTGTTAAAAAAAAAAAGATTTATTTATCTGTGCATACAGAACTGGGGTACAGGCCAAAAGCTCAGGGGCGGTGACAGTCTTCACCAGAGACAGAGTGGGGTGCAGAATAGGCAGATCAACGAAGTACACTGCTGAGGGGAGCAGCGGGCGGGTCAGGAGAGGTCTGCCTCACCATGTGGTCACCTCCGGGGCAGGCAGGAATCAAACTCCTGCGGAAGTGGCTTAAGCTTCTTAGTGCTGTGCTTTAGCCCACTGCGCCACCAGGGAGGGCCCAGCTCAAGTTTTCTTTTTATAATTCCATATATTTTATAAGTAGTACACATAAATCCAGTAAGATAGAGAATGATCATGGTGATTAAGAAACAAATAATGATAATTATTTGTATAGCTGTAGACTGTTAGGCTTTTCATAATACTTTTAATTATTGCACTATTTCTAGCTCCTTGACATAATTATAAACATTAGCCTAATTCTTTTTTTTTTTTTTTAAAGATTTATTTATTTGTTCATACAGAACTGGGGTACAGGCCAGAGGCTCAGGGGCGGTGAGGGGCTTCACCAGAGACAGAGTGGGGAGCAG
>NW_004567124.1:28868865-28873865 GCF_000260355.1 Condylura cristata
GAATCCTCTCACCCTCCGCGTCTCTGGCCTGTACCCCAGTTCTGTATGCACAAATAAATAAATCTTTAAAAAAAAAAAAGTTAAAAAATAAAATAAAAAAAAAAAAGTGAAGCCTCACTTGGAATGGACATTGGCCTCCGTTGCATCTAACAGTGGAAATGGTGTGAAAATAATGCCGGTAAGGGAAAGTAATATAGCTCCCCTGGCTCGCCTAGGGCATACATATACCATCATCCCTAGGCCTTATGCTAAAGACTTTGTGAAAGACCAGAGAGAAACAGAAGTAGACAAGGAGCCCCAGGTTGTTCTAGCTTCTCAGGTAGTTTAAGTCCCTGTATCAACCACCAAACTTATGAATGAATGAGCTTTTGATGCTGCCAGCCTGTGCTCCATTCATCATGAGTTCATTAGAACGAATGGAGCAGAGACAAAATGTTGCCACCAGTCTTTGCCTACATTTATATTTGTGATCAGAGTGAATAATATCTTGAACCCACTGAATTTTGGGGTGGTTTGTTGTACACTAATAATCATAGGGGTAATAGATGCACATTAATTTGTGTGCATCTATGTGTATGAAATGTTTCACTCCTTAGAAAGCTTGGTTAATTACATAGGTATGAAGTGTTGCCTAGCTTGAAATTTTAACCATGTCTAATTATATTCCAAAGGCATTGTTTAACAATTAACACATGGCTTTTTTTCTGCAAATGTGTATTTAATGAATCTTAGATATAACGCAGTCTATCCTTTTTTAAATAAAATAAGCCATGCAATTTCCTCATACTTTACAGCAAGATGGTACCACCATTTCAAATGACTGTTTGCTTCCTGACACCTGATTGATTCTTTGCAGAGTACTCACTCACAAGCATTCCTTTGCTATATTCTAGTTGCTACATTATTGTTCCTACTACACTGTGATTTGATTATTGCTCCATCCCCATTCCTACTAAATTGTTCTCTTCTTGAGGATAGAAGAGAATATTCTGTGTTATTCATTAGGTTACACATCAACTAGGCATGTCCTCAATATGAAGTGTGCCACATTTATAAAAGATATTTTTGGCAAAATGTATAGATTATTTTTAATAAATAAAATCAGTGGTTATCAATCCAGAAATACTGATATCAATCCAGAAATAACTCAGGGTGAGTTACTTCTAACCCAGAGTGTTACTTAAGTATCTCTAAATTTTAGAAGTTCCCAAACTTAACCCTTTCAGCATATCTGTTGTCTTATATAACTATCAACTATCCTTCCTTGAGCAAGATGTATCCCCATCACAGCATCTACATAGAAGCAATGACCTAAAGGAGATTTTCTGGAGGACAAATTAGATATGTATTGTATCCCCACTCATCTCCCCATTCTTTGTCAGATCAATTGTCATGTCAATGGATATTTGAGGACAGAGTCAAGGGGGAGGCAGTAGTAGTACTCAAGATGAAGCAAGTCTTTCACCACCACAGTACACTGAGGTTGGTAAGTTTGCTTTCACTGCTTACAAGTTGTCCCTGTGACCACAAAAGTCTAAGTGAGTTGTGAAGCTAAGAAACCAGTCTGCTAGGTGCCTGAACAGCATTTTACTGATAGAAGTAAGCTCTAAGGTCTTATCTACTTTTAACTGGGCACAGAAAGGAAGGAATGGTTAAATATCGTTACAATATTAAGTGTTGTAATGACTTAAAAAAAAAAACACTGAGGCTTTTTAAAGATAAGAATCATATCCCAACATTCAACAAATCATGAATCCAACTATTAATATTTTCTTTATTTAAATATCACACTCCAGCAGGTAGCCATGTTACCTGCTAATATATTTTCCTTTGGTAGAGTAGGTGATGAGGACATATTAAATAGGAAAACACATTAAATCATATAGAAATAAATAAACAAATATGGGGCATATTTTAAACACAGGAATATAGTAGCTGCAAAAAAAAAAATATGTTTTAGTTGAGCACACAGGCATAGACCTCACACAGATCCCTTGCTGCTCTGAAGCTGTGATTAATTTACTGTTCAATTCTATTCACTTCATTTTCCTTATTTGTAAAATATCAGCCTAGTAAGTAGGACTGTGATGAAAATCAATGAGGTACTGCAGCCTACTCATTTGAAAAACATCAAAAAAATTCCAATATAAGGACATTCTACAAAATACCTGACCTGTATATTCCTCAAAACTGTCAAGGTCATCAAAAACAAGGGAAGACTGAGAAACTGTCATAGCCAAGAGAAATCTAAAGAGAAATGACAAGTTAATGTAATGTAGTACCTTAGATAAGATCCTGGAACAGGAAAATAGGGATTGCACGATAACTAAGAAAATACTAATAAAGTGGGGACTTCCTTTAATAACAGCGCATCAATATTAGGTCCTACTATAATAAATATACTGTACTAATATAGATACTAATAACAGGGGAAACTGCATTCAAGCTATGTGGGGGTTCTCAATACCATTTTATCAATTATTCTATGACTCTGGAACTGTTTAAAAAATGAAAAATCTATTTAAAAACCTATCTTCTCCCCTGGATTCTGTGGACCTCTGGTGTCCATGTCCTTCTGTATTTTTTCCCTTCCTAATCCACCAGAGAAATCTGGGTAAATTTAAGATATTACCATATTCTCATTTTTAGGTGGCCACGTGTTAGAATGGTTAGTTTCTGTTACATGAAAATGATTCTTGTACATCCTATTAGGGCTCATCTGGTCCAGATTCCCTGAAAATAAACCCTTAAACTTTTAAATCATTTTAGTATGTCACTACCCATGTAAATTTATTTTGGTCCTTGCAAAAAATTTTGGTACATTAAAAGTATTTAAAAATTAGGAGTAAAATCTATATAAAAGTGTTTCTAAGATATTTTTTTCACAAATACAATATATAAACTATCCAAGTGCTTCACATGTCTCTCATAGAAAGAATTACTTTGTATTCTTATTACTTGGCTCATTTGAAAAGTATTATTTCTTACATCAATTTAAAGCTTTTCTTTTAGTATATAAAATTTCACAATCCAAAGGTAAAATAGAGACCAGCATTTTTAGAATATAGATAAAAATAGGAAACATTAAAATCTTGTCTTTTTTTCAAGTCATATGAAAGATTTTAGTGTGTAAATCATAGACTTTCAAGTAAAATCCTATTTCAAAGCAAGGATGCTAGTAAAATAATACTATATAATTTGACCACTATTTTAATTACCTCACAAGTTATAGTCTGTAGTTTTCTTTTTCTGCAAACTTTATTTTATTATAATGTTAAAGTATAAGATGACTCTTACTAAATCTGCAAAGGCATTCCTAAGTGTTCCCATAGTTTCCTTCGCTAAAGAAGTTGCTCCTAAAATTTAAGCCATTTTATCATGAATTTTGATGATAGCAAATACAAGAAGCTTGACAATCAGTGGCTTGTCTAAATTCCCATAGTATGCCGGTGAGTTTTAGCCCAGGATTTAAGATTCCTTAGCTGTGTTAACACATTTGAAAACATTTTCCCATCAGTAGTCTCAAGTGCCTTCATTTTCTCAAGTACAAAATGGACATAATTGAATATTTACTACATCTTAGAGAAGTGCACAGCTTTCAGAATACTGATCATTTAAGAGGCTCAGGTAAAAGATTAAAGAATTAAGTGTATAAACTATTTTTCCTAACTTCATCCAAATGGGTAATATCCAGTATAATGTTTTATATATATATATATATTGCAGGTTAGTTGACATAATTTGGCATAGGGAGCAAAGTATCTCAAGCACTCGGTAGATCTAAACTGAACTCAGTAACCTACTGTCAGTATGTAAGGTTATTAGGAAGATGATATAGGTAATATTTTACAACTGCCTTCTTCTCCTTTAAAGCAAAGCATCCTCCTTGTTTATTAGACTGTTCTTTACCTTCATTAATTCAATATTACTTATTTAAATAATTCAATCATTCCTTATTTAAAGGAAGTAAACATGATAAAACAATTTTAAATTCTAATCAAGACAATTTACCATTTGTATCTTAATTAATTTGCTTGAAGAGTCTTGAAGCTGCAATGTATTTTTATAGAAATTTATGAATTTGTATATATAATCTTCCAGAATATTGATGTTATTTGGTTAGTTTCAGGATAGTCATCTGTATTGCTATTCTGTTGCTGATTTCAGAATCTAGTCTCTTTTTCACATAAACCTCTTCCTCTAATCAGTTTAACAAGTCTTTGTGTTTAAATTATATTTGTTCATAAAAATGCATTTTATTTTAAATTGTCTAATATTACTGAAAGAGGATTGTTGAGTGAAAAACTGTAACTGGTTATTTTCATATGTTCAGTATGTTAAATCAGTAGTAAAACTGTGAAGAAGGAAAACGATAATCTGCTTTCTGATATTGTATGTCCTTTGTTACTTCAACCATTAATATCTGTGAGTTGCTGTCAGAAATTTCTTTAATGAGATTATTGTGTTTTTCTTTCAGAAATGTAACTGTCAGGCATTTTACAATTGTCCTTACTAATAATTCCCCAGACCTTTATTAAAGAGATTTACAGATTTCTTAAATCCACAGTCCTGCCTCACTCTGATACCGACTTCCAATAAAATAATAAATTAGATTTTATTCTATGCCTTATCCTTACAAATGAGCAAATAAAAAAATGTTTACTGTAGCTGTCTAAAGCCAAAATAAATCTTATGCTTCTCTTTTGAAGCATTTTGATAGTTTATAAATGAGCATCTACTTGACATTGAGCAAAATGACCATTTTAACTTTATGAATTTTTATAAAATGAGAATGTCACAATTGGAGAAGAAGGATTGTGGCTCATCATGCTTTTAAAAAAAGAAAACACCCAAGACGGCAAATTAATTAAATATTTCTTAACAACCATTGTCTTATTTTTGGTAGATTTGCCTGAGAAAACATGCTAAATTGCAAAATGCTTTTTCTTAATTCCAACTCACTTGAACAGATCCGTTTAGCTAAGTAGCTTAAGACATAT
>NW_004567124.1:28876365-28879973 GCF_000260355.1 Condylura cristata
CAGATTATACATATTCTGCTTCCATTAACAAGAAGGAGATTGTACTTTATGCAGCTCTATATTTAAGGGCAAAAGACCAAGAAGATGACAAGAGTGACCTCTCTCTTGTCTTATGATCACTGCCAGTTTGACATGACACTAATTAGACTGCCTTAATCTAAACCCAGTTAGTTCTGCATGCTTGCAGCAAAACCATTGTAAACCCTAACGTAAATTGCCTTGGGCCTTTGTCTTCTTAAACCCCTCCTCTCTCCCTCCACACACACTCCCCCCATCTTTACATACCCACATGTATACATACGAAGAAGCAGATCTTTAATAATTCTATCCCATTAATCTTAACAAATAAGCCCACGAGTGTCCTCTTAATATTCCTCTTCTGTAAATGTCACCAATTTCCACTACGTAATGCTGTCTGGTATGACTTGCTGGACATGGTGGGAAGTTTCCTTTCATTGTAAAAGCCTTGAAGGAAATAAAAGTCTGAAAAGGGCAAGGGAGATTTTTAAAGTACATAATGATGCCAGAGCTGTGAAATATGTTTAAGTGTGAATAGAATATATGGGGGGAGGGGAAGTAGAAAATAGCAGGGGAAAAAAGAATGAAAATGATACCTTCTTGACGAGTTGATTAAAAAGTGAGTTAGTTAATTCAGCAAAGGTCATTGGGGCTAAGGGGGAGGGTTCGAGGGGTTGGTGTGTGTACAACTGATAGAAAAATCAGCAGGTAAACTTTTCTCTTAAACACCCAAGGGAAATCTGAACATGAAAAAAGTATAAAGAATAGGTGGAAAAAACTAAGAGCTAAGAAACATTAACTTTAAATATGTCTAATTATACATAAACTTCTTGAAAGACTATACTGATCTTGGACTGAACTTTTTATCATATAAAGTAGTCTATGGTAAATATAGGCAGCAGGAATGGGCTATATGAGGTATCTCCCCAAAAGAGGAAGTTGTAGCTGGACGTATATCTGTATCCCAGGGACATTCTTGCTTCTTGCAGATCCAACGTTGTATTTCCCCTAGTGGCAAACTCCTAAGGACACAGCCACTAGGTTATAAAGACATAACAATTCTCAGAAAAGCATGTGGCTAGAGAAACATGCTAATGAATGGCATCTTCACTACTTTCTGTACTGTGTAAAATGTGTATCAGTACTTCAAGCTAGAAAATGGGCTTCATCCTGTTAACACCTATGCCGCTTTGTGGAGGGGTGACAATCCTGATGTCTCTATGCAGCAGACTTAGGATCAGAATCCCCACCCACAGCATAGAACTGACCTAGGGGTTACCACATTTTCAAGCCTATTCCCACATACTTTTTGCTAAAATATTTCAGTCACTTAACAGTAGTTAATGTCATGTATTGAATACACATTCTTTGTGGAAGTTTTAAGCCAGGGGCTTCGTGAATATTATCTTCTTTTTTATTGTGACCATATCCTTCAACAAATGTGTTATTCTCTCTTTTTATAGAGAATGAAATTGGGGATCAAAGAGTCTAAGTAGCTTGAGTAGGGGCATACATCTTGTACAGATATTGCCAGGATCAGCCCACAATTCAGACTCCCCAAAGCCCCTTAACACAAACAGGAGAATGTATGAAAAGAAGGATGTTATAATACAATAGGGAGTGATAGGGAGCGTGGTTAAAACATGGTCATCCAAGGCTAAAAAGTATGTCTATAGGTCAGTGATGCCTGCAATCTGCACCCTGGACAAAGTCACACTGCATTTGCATTAGGAATAGCGCAACTATTAACTCTCTCATGGCAAAGTTGCAGCCACTGTAAAGTGGGAAAAAAATAAGGATTTCATTTATTTTCCACCTGAGTTTCTGCATGACTATCAAAATCAGGGAAAGAGACAGTTATATTGGAGGTCACTCAACACACTCATCTTAGGTCAGAATCTAAGTTGACCTCTTATGGTTGTTATTGTATATAGTGTTAACAAACACCAGCAGTTGTTTGGGTATTTTAGGCCGCAATGTCTTTCTCTATCTAGTTTGTGTACAGATTTTCTTGGTTGAATAATGGAAAAGTCATTGCTAATGAATATTAAGAGCCTGTAATTTAGTCAAAAACAATGTTGTCCACACTTTTTTACTGTGTAATTTCAGGTTTTTTTTTTTTTTAAATCAAGCATAAATGGTAGATAATGTTCCTCTGAATGGGGCCCTTAGGCCTTCTTAGCTGAGGCTTGTTTAGCTTGCCAAGTTTAAATATTTTCTGAACTGATCCCAGAACTGAGAAGCCTTCATCACAGCACAGCATTAAAAATGATGGATGTGATACATATTTAATACAATAAAATGGCCATTTATATGCCCATACCAGACACAGGGGAAATCCTCACAGGAAAGATTTCTAAAATCAAAAGGGGACTATTCTCTAATCGATGCAGGGGATTTACTCAGATAACTCCCATTAATACTAATGGGTGTTATGAGCTTACATCCTCCATGCACCATTGCAAAGATACACTCAGTGCTGCTCAAAAGGAAACTGTTGCACTGATGAGATATTTTAAGAGTATTCTAGAGGAAGCAAAATTTGTGAAAGAGTTAAAATGTTAGTAAAACTGCATTGTGCAAAGTTTTAACCATGGTTTGTGTTCTAAAGATACTACTTTCCCTGCCTTTGAAGGGCTGGGTTGAAGGTGCTGACATTGGAGGGGGTCTTTTTGATCATTGTATTGATCAAGTGTATTCATAATCATGAGCTATCTTTTATAATGCTTTTAATTATTTTTAATTTTCTTGTTGATATGTCAGTTTACAGCAGTGTGTGTGAATAGGGCTCACACTTCAAATGTATGTCACTATGCCCACCACCAAAGCACTATAAATCTTTCACCATAGTCCCTTGAGCCCCCTTCCTTGCTCCCTACCTCATTCTTCTCTACTAGTAGCCTCAATTCTGAATACAGTGCTTGGTTAGATCTAAGGTTGATCTGGGGAGGTGAGTGATACTGGAAATAACCATCACAGATAAAGTCTGAATCACATGATAGCATTTACTTTCTCTTACTGCAGGAATGAAAAATAACTGAGTATATATACCTGGCTACCACTTTCCCCATCCTTCAGGAATAAGTCAGTTGCTATGGCTTGCTAAACTAAGCGGAGTTTAGAACCTTTACTTCTGAGGCTAGCCTACTGGTAGGTTTTATTATATAGTATATAACACATTTGTAAGATAATACCCTCTTGTGTGGGTTGGTGTTACTCAAAATGTGCTAGTATCTAACAGATGTAGCTATAAACCCCTTACGTGGGTTTATTTTGCTGTCACTGAAAGTGGTCTGCTTGTTACAGGGCAACCCAGTATGAACTGAGTTGACTGTCTGTGGGTCCTCACCCACTTGATTAAGACTTAATTGAACTGCAGGCACACACAAAAAGGTCAACAGAGGGTTCTTTTACAAAGCGGAAAGAAGAGAACAACCCAGGGAAAGAGAGAGGGATACAAGTTAACTAGAGCATCCTACCAGTTCTACTGACTTGGAACTCCAATAGCACACTGAAAGTTCATCAACAGCCAAGCAACCCGTGACCAGCCACAAGGCCAAGTGAGAGAAAGAGCTCAACATGGCTCCCTC
>NW_004567124.1:28880083-28929770 GCF_000260355.1 Condylura cristata
ATATATCCCTCATATATATATATATATATATATCCCTCATATATATATATATATATATATCCCTCATATATATATCCCCAGAGTGGTTAGTGGTTGCTTAGCTCCACCCTTGGATCCTCATAGTTCTCCCCTTGGTATTGCTGGGAGTTGTAGTTTCAATGACTGGAGTAGGGGGTGGAGTTGTAGTTTCAATAAATGGAGTAGGGGGTGGAGTCCACAAAACTCTGCAGAGTTCCTTCAGGAAACCCTTTCCCCCTAACACACTTACTTAGAAATATAACTCTTTAACACTTCAATTCAGAGAAGGTCAGTTATTTGCATAGAGTGTTTCATATTTAAACAGCTATCTTTCCCTAATTTTGCACAGAGAAACAGTAAAATAAACACCACAAGGCTAGATCAAAAGCCCTTTAGAGAATAAGAAGAATAACTAATAATATGATCTCACATTCAAGTTTTCTCCTCTTCTAAACACTCCTTGTGGTGTTTCCTTTGTGACTTATGGAACTAATCACACCTTGTTCTCTATTAGCTATTTTTGTGCTTGTCTTAGATGCCTGAAACCACAAATTCTTGGTCCATTTCTAATTCATCTCAACTTCATGAAACTGACAGGTTTTCAGTGAACACTGAATGAAAAAAAATAAAAGCATTAATTTTGTAAAACTTAATGTACTACCTGTGGTACACTCTATCTTTCCATCTCTCATTTTCATTGCAGTCTAATACTCTGCCCCTGTATCATTCTTTTCAGAATACAGATAACTTCTTTGGGAAAAAAGGGGATAAGAAGACTGGGAAGTAGGATGGTGGCCAATGAGTCTGTGAGAAGGAGAGATAAACAGCCTGAGTCTGCACGGACTCTTACTGGTTGCACAGTTGCAGATTGTTCTCTTTCACTCTCCATGTGGGTTCTATACCCCAGCTGTAATTTTTCATGACTGAACAGACCCCACCAACCAGACATTAAAATGTCATCTAACAATATTCTCTCCTATTGAATTTTTTTACATTGATATATCTGTCTCTGTGTATTAATTTTTAGGCTTTTATTTGAGCAAAAATCTATTTGAATTATGTAGTGCCAAACCAATAGTGGTTAGAAGGTTGGCTGCAAGGGGAACTTTAAGAGAAGAAAAGTAAAAGCAAAGTACAGTAATTATTAATTGGATATAGCTTAAGCCTAGTTATCTGCCTGTGATTGCTTTTTCTTAGGTTTTGAATTTGTAACCTTGAGGCATTTACTACCTTAGGTTTTGGTTTGCTTAAGTAGACACCATAGCACTAGACCAACCTCAGTCTAGTAGTCTCCTTGTTTAATTAGCTTGAATGATTTTTAAAGTACCTGTATTTATTTTCATTTGACTTTACTTCTGTTGTCACCAGTTTAGGGTTTTGAAATCATTTCAGGAACTCATGTGAAACAGAGGCAAAATAAAAGACATACTAACCAGCAAATGTTTATAAACACATACTTATATTTTTAAGCAGAATACTTTTGGGTTGCTCCTACAGTTGGTATTTGAAGAGAGAAATTAGAACCCAGTTGAAAAGAAGCAGATGATTTTATCTGTTTCTTTTGTATACTTCTTTGAAATCCCAGGAGACTTAGCTGGAATGACTCTAGGAATCATGTCTGAAATAATATAGCTGACTATGTAATACTTGAAATGCTGAAACTTAAGGAAATACTTAAGTCTTATAAGTGACATAAAGCAAAACAGTTTCATTTGAAGGTAAGCCACTTGAAAGCAGAGACTGACTCTCTCTCTCTCTCTCTCTCTCTCTCTCTCTCTCTCTCTATATATATATATATATATATATATATATATACACACACACACACACACATACATGAATACATATATACACACACTATTATATATACATATACAATATCATATATATATATGTACGCTATCATATATATGTGTGTGTGTATTTATATACTATGATATATACATATCTGGTATTACTGTGACCAAGTCTAGCTTTGGGCTGGAAACTGATAGGAATTAAATATTACATTAAAGACTCACCAAAATGACTGACCAATATAATTAGTTTCATAGATAAAAGTAAGCCAGACAACTTCTAGATTCCAAGTAGGCAAAACAACAGATTTGTCTTCAACACATTCACTTTTTACCCCTTGGTCTTGGCATCATAGTAATATACATCCTTGTGTATATGAGATATAAAGTCCTTAAAAATTCAAGCACTGCCCTATTAGTTTATTTTTACTTCTAATTCAACAACTGAATATTTTTAAAGAATCAAGTAACTGTGCAATGCGTCAGGTTACAAAAAATAATGTCCATTTATTTTCATTTCTGAATATTTCTTTTCTATATAAGTCCTCCACTGACCTCCACCACTGTGCCTAACTGTGGTTGTAAGTTTGGCCTGATAAATAGTTCATTGGCATGCAGCAGGGAGACATAGATTTTAAATGAAAATTAAGCACTTTATTGACAAGAAGAATTAATAACCCAACAAAAAATAAAATCCATATGTACTTTCTTGCTGAGGAAAAATGATGTGCAGACAACACAGATTATTGATTTGAACCAATTGAAATTAAAGCAGAATATTTATTGGTACTTACAGTATTTAAATGCCCTAAATTCTCCTTAGTACCACTAGCTGCTAGCGCTGCAGAATTCTAGAATTGCACCCTGCAGTTTGTACTAATTGGTGGGAAATGTAGGCCTGATGTCAAAGACAACTATAATTGTCTGATGAAAATAACTTGCTTTTGACACCAGTATATGTTGCACCCCATATAGCACATCCTCCTTGCATAAGGAGGTGTTGTTTTATATAGCCAAGGTAATTATAATTGGCTTTAATGTATCTGAAATAACTACGTATAAAAGAGTGTTGTAAGAAAGAAGAGACTTACAATGACCTAGTAGCATTTATGACAAAGTGGTTGCTCAAGGAATTAAAAAAAAAAAAAAACCCTAACTAAAAGCACAGTCTTATATTATGCAAGTTTTAGAATGTTAGAAAGCTGCGAGTTAGAAACGACCCTATTTTGACCATAATGCATTTTGTCATGTGAAGATTGAATGTGGAGGATGTTTACATTTCTCCAACTCACTGAGCTTCCACCTCAGAACTTGTTTTTTTTTTTTTCTCACATCAATAGACATCTTTTTAAACATTGTATTCATGTCTGTCTCTCTTGACAGCAAATAAAATTTAATAAATAAAATTCTGTATGATAAATATGTTACATTTAAGGAGCAGCCTTGATAAATTGTGGATGTTTTCAAAAATGATTTGTGAAAAACAAATAAATTTAACAGGACTAATGTGTTGAAGCTCCAAATATATTATCGATGATGCACAGAAGTATAATGACCCAAAAGAGCATTTGCACAGGTTTTCACACTGCTTAAATTACTGCCAAAGAGGAAAAAACATTCTCCAGAAGTTGGACCCATTGCCTCTGTAGATCAACATCTGACTGTAGCAACATCTTGGCTTGTCACTAAATTTCAAATCAACAGCAGCCACCGATAACTTATAACAAGGAATAGTTTCACTTCACAAGCATCAAATCCTGTGGCACATTTTTATAATGTGCAGTCTTTCCAACCCCTATTTTAACCTTCTGCCAGGTTTTGAGCCTCCTGATTCATTATCTTTGTAGTTGGCCAAACCCACTCCCTAACCTCGGAATCATCTCTAGATGAATATTCACAAATAGATATGGAAAGAAGTGATGGCCCCTTCTTTATTTCTCTGCTTTTCACTTTTATAGCCCTCATTATACTTTACACTACAAAATGTATTTCACACCCCCTCATTTTCCCATGCAGAATTGTGGAGTTAACATTTACTTTGTGTTAAACTACGCCAAGCAATGTGCTAAATGCTTTACATACATTATTTAATTGAATCCTCACATCAGTACTGTCAGATAGTTATTGTTATTCCATTTTACAGATGAGAACGCTGAGTTTTGATGTAACAGTCTGGCAATATTACTATGAAAATGATGAGTTTGTGACATTCATGGCTTTTCAGATTCATTATGCTTACCTAAAAAGAATAAACAATTATGACATCACCAATAACTACCAAAACATGTAATGTTTCATATTTAATGGCTTTGGAATTTCATAAATATTACATATATTTGGAATGTGACAATAATTACACTGGAGAATTATATATAGTATATAATAATCGTTATATACAGTATGTCAATACTTGGATGAAATCATAGCAAATCCTCTATAAATGCTATAATAAATCTTGATTTAATAAGTTATTTACAAGTAATATGCATCTATGATGATAAAAACACTACAATATGGTGAGCTCTTTGAAGCATAACTGAAACTACAAAGTTAGTTCCTTTTGTCAATTATGTATATAATGTTTACAACTTAGCTCTTCGTTTTGTGTGAATATAATCACACATTCATACAGTTCTTACTTATTAAAGTGTGTGTGTGTGTGTATTTCTCCATAATATGAAGAATGCTATAAAGGGGTTTTATTGTTTATACCCTGATATGTTTTACATATTCAATTCCTCTATTTAGCAATAATAATTTTTTTAATGAAAAGTAAAGTGAAAAGCAACTGTAATCACTGAATTACAGTAGAACTAAGAACTTTAAAGAGAATAATTACTGGCACTATCTTTGAATTCACTACATCAGAATGGACCTATATAGTAGGAAATTCAGTTGTTTTCACTATAGAGTTGTGTTTATTTAATAAAATACAATTTTAGTGGGACATTTGATTTAGTAAAAGCATTCTCATGGATCATATCACCATTTAGTAGGGGTTTACTTTGTAATAGACAGTATTCTGGTCTACATATGTGTGTATATATGTGTATATATATGTGTGTGTGTGTGTGTGTGTGTGTGTACATATATATGTGCTAGATAGATTTATAATATATATGATAGATTCATAGTAATAGTATTAAGTTCTGAGTTATCTATTCGTTAATAAGTATTTATTGAGACAAATTTGGTTCTCAGGTGCAGATGGGATTGTGAAATAAATAGAACAGACAGTGGTCAATAAAGGTAAATACTGTCATTAGCCTCTTTTAAAGATAAGAAAATTGAGCCACAGCAGTACTTAAGAATCCTTATCCAGGATCATAAGGAAAGGACATAATGAAGCTGATATTTAACTTATGTATCTTTTAACTAAAAATTGTGTTCTTACCCCCACCAAATGCTTGTATAATATGGGCTTACTACTATTAAAGTCATGGATGGTTGTCATACCCCGTAAGATGAACTGAAGATGTGTACGTATCCAAAGTTAAGACCTGGCATGTATTCTTATAAAATAAACTTCCAAGGGTTTTATATATATAAAAAAATTTAGTCCTTAAGTCAAAGAATAAAATTTTTAATAAGTATACCTTATAGGATAGTGAAATATAGAAACACCATTTCTTCACATTAGGTCCCTTTAGTGCAGCTTACTTTCATAGACTTTTATAGAAAGCCATCATTGTGGCATAAAAATATGAGTAAGAATAGGCATCTTAGTTTCAAGCCTCTGTTCTGGTATTAACTAGCTATTTTAATTTTTCAACAAAATTTAATGAGTACCTATTAAGCACCAGGCACTGAAATAAGTGGTGGGGATATAATGTTGGATAAGTAATATCCCTGACTCTATGTAGCATAGAATCTAATCAGGGCGATAGACATTATACAAACACTTGAAATATAAGAATTGTGAAGGATAATAATAGGGTGATTTAAAGAAAAATTAACTTGAGGACGTCATTGAAAACCAAATTTAGACTGAGAACTTAAGGAGAATGTCACTTGGAGGAAATGAACGTTAGGCTGATTCCTAAGAGACTAATAAGATTGGTGAAGGTGAAGAGTGGCAGCAAGAGAGTTCTAGGAAAACACATAGTAAGTCCCTGAAGACCTAGCCATGGGAAAAAGCTAAATAGTATTCAAAATAGAGATAAGGCACTTGTGAGTACAGGTAAGGTGAGTGGATCTGGGAGTGGGACGAGACCAAGCATACTGCAGAACAACAGAGAACCAAAGTGTGAAAGCATTGTTGAGAACGTGGCCCTTAGAAAGAATGAATGTTTAGTGAGACCTTTCAGTTCTTATCATTTGGTGGAGTAAGGATGATATGTAAGACCTTTTCTAGCCACTACACTCAGTTAAATTTGAATCTAACTGATCAACTTTAATATGCCAAGTCTTGTGCTATGGATACAGAGATGCTTATTTCAAAGTGATAAAACATGGTGTTTATTTATAAGGTACCTGGAATCCAGTAAAGAAGATAGGGATGAAAATAGGTTGCAGTAATACAATGCAAAAAAACTGCACATTGTTAAAAATATTTTACAAGGCATACTCATATTATTTAGATCATTAACTTGCATTATCTAACATGGAAGAATGGCATTTCAAGATTTCATATGATTAGCATAGCTTTAAAGAAGCTCACCATGAAGTTCTCTTTCCTGAGCAATAGTTGTCTTGGTGCTTAGCATTTCTATTCATCCATTTACATTTAATCATTGCCACAAGAAGTCCCCTCTTAAAATAAAAAATATAGCATGTGGATGCAATACACATTACCTCAGGAAAAAAAAATGGTTTCTATTTGTGAGTCACCTCAAATGATTTGGAAGTGCTTCCTGGAAGGTTGTCACAGGAAGGTGTCTGAGGCCTCATGTAAACTGAACAGAATAAATGGCGAGACCAGCCATCGGTTTGGATAGTAGGGGTAGAGAGTATCATGTATTTTCCCTCTCTTTATTAACTTACTGTAGTTAGCTTGCTACATGGTATTGTTATCCCCAGATAACAGCTAAGTTCTGCAAAAGAGGCCTTAGAGGGATGAAATACAAAGCCAATTTGTGACAGAAGTGGGTAGGGAAACCCAGGTGCCCACAGGATATCATGGTGAAGTTCTCAGGCAGCCAGAGTTCTGCTATACATGGGGTAGATAACACATGGGTGAGTTGAGGTTGAGAAGGGTGAGGAAATGGTATATAGGAAACCTTCACAATCACACTTTGCCTTCTGCATCACCATCTGCCCAAGTAGTACACATAGAATGCCAGTTTATGATGCCTCAAATGAAATTAAAGTGAGAATTCCTGGAAGTATCATAAAGAAAGATAGCCCTGACCTTACAGTTTCATTTCATTTCATCTCTGTATCCTTTGTAGAAAGCACCTAAATGCAGCCATTGAGTAAAATCTAAGGGTGAAAGGCCAGGAAGTCCAGAGCAATGTTTCCAGAATCTCATCATCTCAGTATGAGATGAGCTGTCCTAGGAATAACTGATATGTTCTGACACTTCCCCCTTATTGCACATGTTACTTTTTCATATGATATTGTTTTGCACAAAATAATTATATATGATTGATAACTTCCATGCCACATTTCAATTTAATTGGAAACAACCCAATATTCACTCTTAAAAGAGGGAAAATAATTCAGAAAATGTACAAGAGGAAATTTTTTTTTCTCTCTTTGGAGTTTTCAGCCAAGTTAACATGTTTATAAAACACCCTCTCCTCCCTGCTCTAAAACCTATATCCTTACACATATTTAAGTTTTTTAAATCAAATAATAGTTATCTATAGACTTAAGGAAGAACAACTTTCAGTGTAATTCAGATTAATATAAAATTATATTTCTAACAATAATAAGCTAATTATGGAATTTTGTAAACAAAATACTATTCTAATTATAGACTCATATTCTAAATATTAAATATATAATTAAAATATTAGTAAAAATAAGGTTTGAAAAATAAAATTGCTTATGCTTTTAGAGCAATTTGAAAATCTGTTTTATTTTGAAAAATACCATAACTGTCTTTATTCATACTTAATTATCCTTAATTTGCTCAAACATTTTCTGAAAAAATTATCAATACAGGGATATAAATAGCCTCCTGCTCATATACATGGGTCATGTTATAAGAAATTAGTTTCTGCTTTATTGCAGCTAAAATTAATAATTTTAAAAGTATTCCAACGATTTCTCTGAAGCAATGAGTCACAAAAGCTTCACTTCTTAACAAAATTGTTATGCAAATAGTTAAAATATTGAAATGAACTGAAGAATTGATACTCTAACATATCAGTCCTGTTATAATTTGTTGACAATGAGTAATCTATTTGAGACAAAGTGAAAGCAGCTGCAGAAGAAAACTTAATAGAAAAATTACGCCTACAGAGCATTTAAATTCAGGTGCTGAATAAATTATCTATACATTAAAAGGTTCATATATTTCAAAGAAATGATGAAAAGTTTGAAAAAAGTCTGAGAAAATTTAACAAAAAGCAATAGAATTCTAAATGTGATCAAAACTACAGGAGAACTCTATTAAATGTATAACCTTGTTGCACACAAATTACTCTTTTCAGAGCCTGTTCTTTTATTGGATTACTCTGCCATTTTATGAAATATATTTTAATGTTGTACAAAGAAAATGAATTTCACGGATTTGATTTAACAGTTCAGTTTCTCCATGTTACTATCTTGTGCTACGATGGAAGTTTGCTCTTTTATTCAGTTATCTACTCCTTTATAGCTTTGACAAGGGTTTAGTGTGAATGTGTATGTGTGTATGTGTGTTTGTACCCTATGTTATAACTTAGGGTACAAATCATGTATTATTCAAGTAAAATCTATCATTTTATCAGGAATATTCAGCACATGCTCCCTAAAACAGCATTTGATCAATAAAAGTTACATTCAGCAAATCATTTGACCTACACTCTGACAAACGACTAGATTAGGAAGCTTTCCAGAGCCTGTGGAATATTGCAGACTAGACTAGAGAACTGATTTGTGAAAACTATCTTCTACTTTTAAAATTATCTTCATTGATTTTGATCCTTTTGAAATTTGGTTTATTTTAAATCAAACTTAATTATGGGGTATATGCTATTTCTGGAAAGGAATCTTTTAAAAAGTAAAAACAAAGTGGTGATATAAATACATTGACAGGGCAGACACTATGTCTATATTTTGGCAATCAAAAACTTTATTATTACAGTGGCTATTACTATTATCATCATCATCTTAGAGGACAGCATGATAATAAAAGGTCACTGAATTCAAAAGAGTGCAAGATTTTTCTTGCCCCTATCATCTTGGGACAAGTCTACACTAGTAGAGCATATTCTAAATAAAATGGATTTTGCTAGCAAATAATCTGTTTTTATGTAACCCTCTTCTTCTCTTGGGAGTTCACTAGAGAAAAGACCAAAGTCCAAAATTAATGGGGAAAAAAATAGGGCAAAGGTAATTGATAGTTTGGCTCTGTGGTCATTTGCCACTGTGCTTCTCTGTCTGAAATTCACCTTTAAAATGATACTTCCCTTCCATATCAACCATGTCCATAATCGCATCTATATTCAACTGTATCATCCTTTAGAAAAAATTAAATGTACCAAACAAATAGACAAATAAAAGTACTATATCAAATGCTGTATTTAGTGAACCAGAAGAAATCCCACAGACCATCAAATCTAAAAAACTCTCATTTCACCCATGAGGAAACCAAGACTCAGAAACTATTAGTGAACTCACTTAGGTCACTGAACTAGCTAATAGGAAAATCAAGATCAAATCCAAGCTCCCTGAACTTCCAAACTCTGCCATGCTACATTCCATTTTATAAAGTCATCAGGAAGAGACATCTGCATAACAATGAATTCATAAATAAATACTAAAACAATAGAATCTAGGAAAAGATACATGAGAAAAGAAAAAAATGTTTAAAAAGTTCTACAGTTTTGGGCCCTCCCTGGTGGTGCAGCAGAGTAAAGCACAACACTAAGAAGCCAAAGCCATTACAGCATGAGTTCAATCCTTGCCAGGGAGATGATCCACATGGTGTGGCAGACCTCTCCCGACCCAGCCGTGTACCTCGTCAGTTAACCTGTTCTGCTCCCCACACTCACTTCTCTGGTGAAGCCTCTCACCGCCCCTGTACCTCTGGCTTGTACCCCATTTCTGTATGCATAAATGTGGAGGGTGAGAGGATTCACCAGAGAGAGAGCTGGGAGCAGAGCAGGCAGATCAACATAGTACACTGCTGAGGGGAGCAGCGGGTGGGTCAGGAGAGGTCTGCCTCGTCATGTGAATCTCCTCTGGGGCAGGCGGGTATCGAACTCATGCGGAAGTGGCTTAAGCTGCTTAAGTGTTTTAACCCGCTGCGCCACCAGGGAGGGCCCAGCCTGGGATATTTTTTTTTTTAAAGATTTATTTATTTATACATACAGAACTGGGGTACAGGCCAGAGGCTCAGGGGCGGTGAGAGGCTTCACCAGAGACAGAGTGGGGAGCAGAACAGGCAGATCGACGAAGTACACTGCTGAGGGGAGCACCGGGCGGGTCAGGAGAGGTCTGCCACGCCATGTGGTCTCCTCCCGGGCAGGCGGGATTTGAACTCATGCGGAAGTGGCTTTAGCTTCTCAGTGCAGTGCTTTAACCCACCCACTGCGCCACCAGGGAGGGCCATTTTTAACTGTATGAATATTATGGTAGATTAGGAATTTGAAAGACAAAAAAAAAAATGATTTTACTACTTAACAGAAAAAATGTAAAGCAGAATTGAAATCATATCATTTATTTCAAACCCATAACTGTGGGGGGTATGAAAATTGTTCTTCTCATCCATTGACTGGCTGTATGTAGATACTTAGAATAAACAAGTAATTTAAGAAAACCCTACCTGCAGAATCATGAGTAGAATGTATGTAAAATATTAGGAGAAGTAAAATATTGAGTACAGCTATTGGCAATCATGATATTAAGGAAGTTTCAAACTATAAGCAGTTATTCTTAAGTGGAAAATATGCATGACATGCAAGAAATTTTCAATAACAGGAAAAACGGAAGACTTCATTATAATTCACACATGACCAGTTTTAGGAATGATCATCTAATTATTTAAAGTGGAAATTAATTACTTTTGGTTCTGGAAGAAGAAAGGCTGGTAAAGTTTTGGATAATAGTTGGTTAACACATATGCATCCATTCGGGGTCTCACTTTTGCTTGAGATTACATAATATTGGTAAATCAAGATTTATTCAAGTTTTTAACTGACAACAATGCATATCAGACCATTTTAGTTTTATTATTTTTACTTATGCAACTGTAATTAAACCTGGGGAAAATATGGAAGTTATTCCAAGCATGAAACAGCCTTTTTATGAAGATTTTTTGAAAGAAAAAAAGGAATGTATTTCTAATCCATGCATTTCCAAGCTGCCACTGTGGTATTCTGAATTGTCTTGTAATTAATTCTCTCTGTTTTATATTACTCCGAGACTATTCATTTGGAGAAAATATGTAAAACTCCATGTCTGGCCTTTCTGAATCTATTTTTCACAGTTGCAAAGTACTGGTCAAACAAATTAAATTACTGCAACAGTATGTAACTAATTTTATGTAAATTAAGGTGTTAATGTTCTGAATCACATTCCTGAAAATGGTCTGTTTTCTCTTGCAGCTTTTCTTCATTAATGATGCCAAGAATAGTCAAATCGAAAAATTAATTCCTATAAGACAAAGTGGATAAATTGTCACCTTTTGACCTTCAAAGAATTTGTTTTAAATATAGTTTTATGGTCAGTTCAGTCCATACTTGCCAGTAGCCCACTCAAATCAATCAACATTTTAAACTTAATGCAACTAGGAAAGAGATTTTGTGAAATACATTCAATCTTGTTCATATAAAAGTAGCTCTTGCAAAGTTAAAGGTCAAATTGTGTGATACAGAATGAGTGCCTAGCTTAGACCTTTACAGACAGTCTTCCTGCTCCCAATATAAGGTGCCATTTTACTACAACATCTTTTCTCTAAATTTCACAGTGTATACTTTAAAGATGAAGTCATAGAACAGCAGTGAAATAAAATATTTATAATTATAAATATCTAAGAGAAATGAAAGTTGGAAAACAAGACTAAATCCATCATCTATTAAAATACTTGCCAAAGCACATAAAGAAAATCAAGAGTTTTTCTAATTACTTGGCAAACTCACATAGCCCATTGATTGAATTAAACTGTTAGTAGAAGCAAACACTTAAATTATTTATCTGTTGGTATTTTTATCTAGTATAATAAATGTTCATCTACTTCCTGAAGGACAATGCATATAGGAACAGCATGGTACCACTTTTTTTTTAAATTTTTAATAGTTTATTTTTACATATTTTTGTGCATTTTTCCATCTCAGTTGCAATTCCTCTGCGTTTCCCATCACCAAATCACCCATGTGCCATCACCATAGTCCAGTGCATTTCCCTCCCCCTACTAGGAAATAGCCTGGTACCAATTTTAAAGGAACCTCTCAGAAACAAAATGCCAAGATTTCTTTACCAGTTTTTAAGATAAGTACTAAACCATAATCCCACTCCAGCAGCAACCTCTAGTGGACTTAAATGCCTACTAGCTATCCATGTTATATAACTGGTCATTTCAAAAGAAGATTTGGAGTAAATTAGAAGATAACCAAAGGGAGAACAAAAGTCAGATATACAAACCAGACTGGTCATGTAATTTTTCAATTTTCCAGATTAAAGAAACAGGCTATGCATGTCCCCTAAGTTCCTGATAGACCAAGGTGAGGAAAACCCACTTTTCTTGGGAATCTTGATGTAAGAATGGGAGCTTTCAGAAATAAAAAGGGAATTGTGTAGAATCAAAGTTACATTATTGTTTTTCTACAAGCTCATGCCTATTTAATAAACTATGAACATCATTACATGTTATTTCAAACACTTAAAGTTTTAAAAATCATTAACAACTTCAAAATGAAATAGATCAGAATGAATTCTCCAATTTCCTATTGCTTTACTACAAATCCTGGAAATTTTACAAAGTTTGCTGCTTTGGCTTAAAGGGACTTCAGAGGAACTCATCCAAGGAGCTACATTGAGAATAATCAGCATCTGGCTCACAAAACAGACCTTGGGTCTGACTGTAAATCTCCAAGCACTTTTCATACAGAGACAGGCTGGTTGATTTTTTAAAAATAATATATTTAGTTCTTACAAAATCAATAATGCCTTTACAGCACTCAGTTTTAATAATACTTTGTATGTCCATAGCATCTTTTCCCCCTACTGCACTCGAAATACATCAATTCATTCCCTGATCTTTGGGAAGTAGATATGATATATATCTTTAGATGTCCCACATTATCTCGCATAGTATCTTGATTCAAAACATCATCTTCCATGAAAAGACACTGGACTCAAAAACAAAAGAGAATTTAGCAAGTCCCAGCACCAAACCTTATGGGTATAGCTTTAGGCCAACCATTTACCTCCATGAACTTGCTTACCCATCTTACACCCTAAGAAATTAATGAAAAATAAATATGAAAGTGCTTTTCAATTATTACTTTATTAATAAAACTCACCTATGCACTCAAAAAAGTGGCATAATACTAATGTGTATGCTAGCCATGTGTTAGGTGCTTGGGATACATCATAAAGAAGGGTTGGCCCCTCTTTCTAAGGAACTCATGATCCAGCTGAACAAAGTAGACACTGCACAAGTAATAATATGCATTATGATCATTGTGAAAGAAAAGTTCAGAATAATAAGTGTGATCTATGTGGTTAAAGAAAAGTCAATAAAAGTGAAGAATCAGCTTATAGTAGCTACTGAAACACAAAAGAATACACAAATGACAAGGCTAGGTCAAGTTAAAAAAATTACTTTTTCTAAGGTCAAACAAAAATATATTGTGAGAGCAAAAAGAGAGCTTAGAAATTTACATTCTTAACCTAGTGGTTTTGTTCAATATATTGTAGCTCCTGAATATTTGATAAACTTGTGGATAGAGAAGATACCTGTTCATAGTACAAATCATGGGTGATAGATGTCACTTTATAGTAAGACACACTTCTGCCAAGATCTCTTTAGTAAAGTAACCACTCTCCCCACTCTCTCCCATTGGCCCCCCAATCATCAAATCATCTGGTTTCCATTTATCCCATGGAAATAGTGAAAATAAATGACTGTTAGAAGGAAGAACAAATGGAAAAGAAAATCTAGAAATAAATCTCTACTTTAAATGAAATTTTATCCTTAAAATGTAACTGCAATAGATGATATGTTAATTTACATGGAAAAACCTGAAAACTCCATAGAGAAACCAATCAAAACAATCAACCGGTTTAGAAAGGTAGCAGGATATAAAAGCAACACACAAAAGTCACAGGCCTTCATATACACAACCAACCAATCAGAAGACGAGGAAATTAAAAAAAGAAAAATCCCCTTTTCAATTAAAACAAAAAGAATCAAAAACCTGAGAATCAACCTAACAAAAGAGGTAAAAGACCTATACAACGAAAACTACAAAACACTGTTCAAAGAAATACAAGAAGACACCATGAAATGGAAAGACATCCCCTGCTCATGGATCAGGAAGATTAACATCATCAAAATGGCCATTCTGCCAAAACCAATATACAGATTTAACACTATTTAAATAAAAGTCGCTATGACATTCTTCAAAGAAATAGAACAAATATTGATTAGATTTATATGGAACCACAAGAGACCTCGAATAGCCAAAACTCTCATGACTAAAAAGGAAGAGAATGGCAGCATCACAATCCCAGACTTAAAGCTATACTACAAAACCATAATAATCAAAACTTCATGGTACTGGAACAAGAACAGACACACAGACCAGTGGATTCAAATAAAAATCCCAGATATAAACTCACAGGTTTATGAGCAGCTAATCTTTGACAAGGAGCAAAGAAGATACAATGGAAGACAGAAAGTTTGTTCAACAAGTGGTGCTAAAAAAACTGGGAAACTACATGCAAAAAAAAAAAAAAAGAAAGAAAGAAACTAGATCACTACCTTGCACCATGCACAAAAATCAACATGAAGTGGATTAAAGACCTAGACATAAGAACAGAAACCATGAAATACCTGGAAGCAAAGATGGGCCAAACACTACACAACATACCCTTCAGCGACATCTTTAAAGATAGAGCACCCAGTGCAATGATAGTGAAGGCAAGGATAAATAGATGGGACTACATCAAGTTAAACAGCTTCTGTATAGAAAAAGAGACATTACATAAAACAAAGAGACATCCCACTGATTGGGGAAAATTTCCTCATACAAAACTGGTAATAAAGAATTGATCACAAAGACATACAAAGAACTAATGAAGCTCAACAAAAATAAACAACCCCATCAAAAAATGGGCAGAAGAGCTAAAAAGATACTTCTCCAAAGGGGAAATGCAGATGGCCAACAAGTATATGAAAAAAATGCGCATCACCTGTATAAGGGAGATGCAAATTAAAGCCACAATGAGATAACCACCTCACACTAGTGAGAATGGCACATCTTTTTTTTTTTTTTTTAAAAAAAAAAAGATTTCCTTCTTTATGCATACAGAACTGGGGTACAGGCCAGAGATACAGGGGCAGTGAGAGGAGACACCAGAGACAGAGTGAGGAGCAGAACAGGCAGATCAACAAAGTACACTGCTGAGGGGAGCTGTGGGCAGCTTAGAAGAGGTCTGCCACGCCATGTGGATCACCTCTGGGACCAGGGATTGAACTTGCACTGAAGCAGCCATAGCTAGCTTGTCGTGCTGCATTCTATCCCATTGTGCCACCAGGGAAGGCTGAGAATGTCACATCTTAAAACATCTAGCAGCAAATGTTGATGAGGATATGGAGAAAAAGGAACTCTCCTGTACTGCTGATGGGAATGCAAACCAGTACAACCACTATGGAAAACTGTTTGGAGGTTTCTCAAACTGCTAAAAAAAGAGCTTCTATATGACCCAGCAAAACCACTCCTAAGTATCTACCTAAAAACACCTGAACTCCCATGTTTATTGCTGCTTTATTTACAATAGGACAGCTATGGAATCAACCCTAATGCCCAAAAGTAGATGACTGGATTAAAAAGATGTGGTACATACATGATGGAATATTACTTAGCAATCAAAAAGATAAACACATGCCTTTTGCAGCGACATGGATGGATCAGGAAGGGATCATAGTGAAATAAGTGAAATAAGCCATACTGAAATAAGCCAGAAAGAAAAGGAAAAATACCGGATGGTTTCACTCATAGCAGGAGTATAAAGACCAGGGGAGAAAATAATAGTAATAATGAACAACTATATACCAGAGACATTTTACAGGGATGGAGTTGGGAATGGGATCAAAAATGGTGGTGGAGGGAGGGAGGTTTGTACTGGAATATGGTGATGGGAAGCCCATGGGGATTACAACTGAGATGGAAAAAGGCACAAAATGATGTAAGAATAAACTATTATATTACTTTTTGAAAATGTAACTGCAATATACTTTGTATAGTAAAATACATTAATTGAACAAAAATCATAGTAACTTAGTAGTTGTTGAGATGGAGAGAATTGAAATCAAGGATGACTGAGCCCCTTTTGTGCTCTAGGCACTGTACTGAGAATGCTTTTTCATATATATATCTTAGCTTAACCTTCTTTAAAATGTATCAGTCAGATGATCAAGGTTAATATTAGTGACAAGTCATGTAAGTACCCTTGATATGATGTGCTGAGGATGGCACTTTATTTTTTTTTATTTTTAAAAGTGACATAATCGTGAGGAAAATCATCAGATGTATTTCGATGGAGGAATTCCTACAAAATATCTGGCTTGTACTCCTTAACTATCAAGGTAATCAAAAACAGTCAGAAATTATCAGTCAAAAGGAGCAATGGTAAATAGATGTAATGTATCCTGGATGAAATTCTGGATTTGGAAGAGGACATTAGACAAAAGCTAAGGAAATCTGAATAAAGTATGGACTTAGTTAATAATAGTGCATCAGTACTGACTCATTAATTGTAATTTTACTAAGGTAAGGTGACACTAATAAATGGAATTGGGTTAAGGATATTTGGGAACTCTGTAATTTCTCTGCGAAGCTAAAGCTAATTCTTTTCAAATATGTTTACTTGTTAAGAAAATCCTCCTAGGTTTCATTAATCTCATTTTACAAAAGAGGAAAATAAGCATTTTTTTTTCTAGCATTACATAGCCAGTAAGCCATCATTTAAACGCACATCTGCGTAAATCCAAATCCCACACTTTGACCAAGGTGCCTCTCCAAAGTATCTGGTTCAGGATTTAAAAAGTGTCATTTTCAGCACTGCATGCCATTTTTACCATCTTCAAATTTCTAACACTAGGAAGTATATAAAAACATTAGAAAAAATTCTGATAGTTGGTTATCAAATATCATGCATCTGTATTCTTCACTTATTCTTGAAATAAAGCCTGTATCAGTGTTTTGAGCTGAGATTCAAACATACATGGACACAACCACACATCCCCCAAGAGAATGCACATATGCACACTCACATAAGAGAAGCAGCCATCTAAATGCATGATTGTAAATTATTATTAATTCCTGGAAAGTATTATTTCCCTAATTAACACTCATTCATTAATCAAGGTCTCCTTACTTTATTAGTCAAGTAGTATATAAAGTCCTTGTTCTCTCATTTGGGAAAGATATGTTCAAATTAATCTAAAGTCACTATACACATACACCAACCATTTGCTTATTATTTATTTCCAAAAAGTATAAATATTCTCAGATATATTTAAATACTGCAGGTGACCCAGGTGGTGTTACAGGAACAGGATTGTGTCATTGATGATCTTACTGGTTTGGAGAGGCATTTCAGCAAAGGAGACAGCATGAGCAAAATACAGGAACACAAGTAGAGGAACTAGGTTATGCCAAGTGAAGTAAGAAAAAAGACAAGTACTGGGTTATTTCACTAATATGTGGAATATAAAAAAAAAATAAAGCAAAGGAACAGACAAAAACAAACTAAAACAAACCCTTGAAATTGGACTACAAGAAATAAGGTTTGGTGAGAAAGGGGTGAAAAGCCCCAATGGAATGTGCTAGAGGATTATGGTAGCTGGGTATGTGGGCATGGTATAGAGACATACGTTTGAAAAAATAAGAACCTACACTTCTGAAATATGCACAGAATTGTAAAACCAGTGGTTCCTTGAGAAAAAAAAATCAATAAATTTTTAAAAGTGGACAATCTGCCAGAGGAGCAACCGGGTGGTAGGGATTGAAATGGTAATGTATCTTACAAATCTTAGAAAGCAAAAATCATTGAAGACAGTTTCAGAACCTAAATATTTCTGTTTCTTGAAAGATTTTTATTTAAAATTGATGTATGTTTGTTTGTATAATAATTCTAAATCTGACTTACCTAAACATGAAAATGTCTACTAATTTAGAAAAAAAACCAGTTTTAAAATATATATATATATTGCTACTAGCTATGAAATTTTGTTCAGTGAAAATGTTAAAAGTTAATGCTAATGCTTGACTAAGTCTAGGGAATTGGTAATTTAGTCAACATTTTATTTTTTTAATTGTGATGATAAATAATGAATTATCAAACCGGAAAACTTTATAGTAACTAAAGAGCCATCAATATCAACGAATGCAAAGTTAAACCAACTTTTACAGATGAGAGGTGCCTTTAGAATGGCTGCAATGAAATGTATTCCATCAGATGAATTTCTGTGATATGATTGCAAAATGAACCTCTTGCTCTCTCTCTCTTTTTTTTTTTAACCAGGCAAAGGAAGGGGCAGTCAGTCTGAGATTTACACCTGATTTGTGTTATAGTAATCTTTGAAATTAAGAAGTGTATCCTTGCATTTCATTAAATTCTGGCTAATGAGATAACTGTCTTCCCAAGGAGGGAATGATAAAGTACTCAGGCCATAAAGCATAAATTAATACTGCAAGGTTAAACACTGGAACTAACTCATGTTTCAACAAAAGCCCCTACCAGCAGTTAAATTAACTGACATAAATACCATAAAATCTGTCTTTATTTTAGTTTCAGATGATGCTTCTTTTTACACCCCTGCTTTCAGTTTGTATAACTCATTTTTGCACATTATTGCATGCACCATTTGCCATTTAAAGAATCAGCTACAACGGGGAAAAGATTTAAGGAATCAAATACTCATAGAAGAAAAAGAAACTGGTGGGTCTGAAGGATATCATATTGAAGATTGTTAGTGCTATTGAAAAATACTACAATAGACAACAGTAGTTCAAACAGTTAATTATGAGACGACCAGCCCAAAGAAATCTACTTTTTAAGCTTTTGATAGACATTTTGAAAAAAAAAATGCTAAAGAAAACCTGTGGTGATAATAGGTTTGATATATATTCTGGCAAAAATTATATCACATTAATGAGGTGGCTTAAAGGGCTCATGCATTTTGTAGGAGGCATTTCAATGTATTAGTATAATTAGCAGTGATGAGAAAACTGTTTGGAACTGAATTACCTCTCACGAGTTCATTTGAGCTATATGAAATTACACCATGCAAGAAGGAAAATTATGGAGCCATCCAGAGAGAGTTCATGCCTGATTTGATCATAGCCACTAATTGGATGATCATTTTCGTAAAGCTTTTCAAATGGTTGACAGTTTCTGCCTCTCATTTTTTTTTAATGGACGAGCTCTTTATTTCTTGTACTAAGCAACCAAACATAGGTTTGTTAGAGATTTGGGTGTTTCTACAGGGACCTTACAGGTGTAATTGTCACAATCTGAGCAACCTTTGTCCTTTAATTAGCTGCTTTTGGGAAACCCCTAATGAGAGTTGCTGTTCTTGTTAACAATCTTAGAGAATACCTGATGAGTGACTCTCTCCAAGCCTGATGTATGTCAGCAGCCACCATATGACAGCAATTTAATGAAGTTAAATCTGACCCAGTTGGGATGGATAGAGGAGCATTTGGGTCATGCTTGTTTAGTTTCCTGTGTGCGTGTGTGTGTGTGTGTGTGTGTGATAGGTACAGAAGGTTGGTGCTCTGGTGATGGACAACAGAAAAGTAAAAGGTAGAAAGTAAAGAAAGAAAGCTTTATTATATTAATAAACTTGCTTTATAAGTTTCACAAGACATTAATAAACATCAGAAAAGAATTGAAATCACTCGATTAGCTTTCCTTATATAAGTTGCTTTGCTCTACATAATAGAGCAAAGTCTTACAATTTGTGAAACAACTAAATGTAGTAATTGTTGTCTGCTCAACTTTTTATCTTATCCATACCTCTAACTTGAATCATTTTGATTTTCGCCATACAAAATTTCCAAATGAGATTCAATAATTTGGAATTAGAATGACTTAAATATTGTAATTTTCTCAAATGTGTGATCTAGTAAATAGGGGGGAAATATCACTATGAAAGCATGCTTCCCAATTTGTTGTGTTGATCTGTTGGTATATGCTAACATTGTTATAATAGACAGCTGAAGTATGAAATAGCACTGATTTTTTGCATGTATGTATATGTGTACATGCCTACAGATGTTCAAGTTCTAAAATGTTTTTTCATGGCCAAATATTATAAGTATCACCTTCTCTATCTTGAAAGTTTACATCTCTTCAACAAACAGATGCCACACGACACAAGCACTGCATTTGGCAATACACATACACATATATGCCATATATATACAAACACATAAACATATCAACTACACACACACATATATATACCACAAATTGGAAGATGAAATAGTAATAATCTCACGATTGTAATGAGGCTTCTGGCTCTCCCCTGCCCTCTATGCCTGTGATTTGCTTCGGTCTACAGAGAAGTTGCTAAATTCAGCTACTCAGAAAGTTAAAGTGAAATATCTTTTCATCTGGAAGAGGCTATTTTATAAGTGTGCTTACTAAATTCAAGGAGCATGTTTCAAGGCATCTGATACTTATATTTCAAGGGATTAGAATTTAAAGCTATTGTTTATTCTTAGATTCATTTGTTAAATTATTTCAGAGAGCAGATAGCTTTCATAGTAATAAGTGAATTGCATTTTAACATATTTTTGGTGCTATAAGGGATCATAGATGTTGAACAAATTGGTGGTAGATTTAAATACAAGACATATTACAATCTATACCTTATTATCTCCACTGACATGTGTTGCTAAGACATAAAATAACCACATTTCTGAGTGAAAAATTCAAGGAACATTAAAAAATCATTCTAGAGCCCTCCCTGGTGGCACAGTGGGTTAGGGCACAGCACTGCAAACTAGCCACAGCCACTTCGGTGCAGTTTGATTCCCAGCCCCGGAGGTGATCCACATGGCGCAGCAGACCTCTCCTGTCTCACCCACTGCTCCCTTCAGCAGTATACTTTGACCATCTGCATACTCTGCTCCCCACTCCATCTCTGCTGAATCCTCTCACCACCCCTGCACCTCTGACCTGTACCCCAGTTTTGTATGTATAAATCAATCTTTTTGAAATTTTAAAGAAAAACAGACTGGACAACATAAAAAAAAATCATTCTTATCTCTCTCTCTAGAGCCTTTTTTTTTTTTTTTTGGCTTTCTGGAAATTATCCTTTACTTGGCTTTTTACTGTATGAACTCCCTACAATTCCTAACCTAAATTATTACCTTCTTGAACTGGATTTTGGTAACCACTGAGTTTCCTGTGTTAGTTTCTCTCTTATCTTCCTGCAGTTATGCCAGTTTATTAAGTCCTTGTCTTGATAGTTGATTGATAACTTAGCTGGGTATGGAATTCTATGTTTAAAGAAATTTTCCCTCAGAAATTTGACCACAACACTGATTACCCTATCCAATTCAATAATGCTGATGAGATAACAGATGCTACTTATTCTTATTTCTTTATAAGTAACCACTTTCCATAACAGTTTTGATGTCTCATTTTCTTAGGTGTTATTCATCTCACCTGCTCAGTAGTCAGTGGATACATTATATCTTTGAAACTTCTTCAGAGATAAAATATTCTGCTTTATTATTATTTATTTTACCTTCAGAGTTTTCTGTTCCATCTTATTCTAAACTCATGCAAGACATACCTTGACTTCCTGACTGTGTCTTTAATGTCTCGGTATTTTCCTTTTATTTCCCAATTTCCCTATCCTTTTATTCTATGTCCTAGGAAACTACTGTAAATACCGTTCTTTTAAATTTATAATACTTATAATGCTCATTTTGTTTTGTGGATTCTTTTTTTTTTTTTTTTTGAGAATACTTGATAGTAGTTGTTTTTTTTTTTTTTCAAAGTTCCATTCTGCAACTTGAATTTTCTGTTTTCAATGTAGTCAGGTTTTGACCTCCATCTTGAATCTTGTCTTACGTGTAAATATGGATATATATGGTGTGTGTGTGTGTGTGTATGTGTGTGTGAGTGAGAATAAAGAAAGCATTGGTTAATATTGAGAATTAAAGTGAATTTCATTTGCTACTCTCTATGTGTTTCTCCAACAAACCTGTGCCTAAATGGGAGAACAGCACTTTAGCTCTCTGTATATGAAACTCTCTTGAATTTGAGTAACTGAGAAAACCACCAGCATGGAATGAAATTAAATTCACTCAAGCTTGTCTTATTTTAAAATGCTCCCTCTTCTTGTGCTTAGTAATATATTGTATTTTGATATCCATGTGGATACCCTGTCAGCCAGTTTTGTTTTAAATGTTTTCATGGCCTTTGGTTTTGCTACTTAATTGTCTAGTCCTTTCTTCATGTGGAAATTTTTGGGTATTGAAAGAAATTGTTGCTACTTTCCCCCCAAATCCTGCCAAGTTATTTTTAGATATATTTCTCCTAAATAGCAACAGGTTAAATTTTATTTTTAAAGTCTTCTATGAGACCATTTGTCTTTTGAAAGGATTATTTAGCCTATTTACAAATAACATTTAAACTCGTATGTATGGTATTGCTTCTGCAATCTTATTCTCTCAATTTTGTAATGCTTCAATTTTTATTTATTTATTTATTTATTTATTTATTTATTTATTTATTTATTTTGCTTATTGTCCATAGTTTTGGCCCTCAAGTTTTTGGATTATGTGCTTTCTGTTGTAAACTCATCTCCGTAAGGTATAGTTTAAATTTATAACTTTATTTGTCTGCTGATCAAGTTCAAGAAAAAAATTTTGTTTCTTTAGCTTTGGTTTTTCTGTGCCTCAAAAAATGTGTGTGTGTGTGTATATAAATGGTTTCAAATTTAGACTATATCACTTATAACAACCTTTTCAATAATTTGCTCATATAGTCTGGGTGTATGGTACAGGTTATTTTTATTGTTAGTTAATAAGTGTATTTTATTTTATTTTAAGATTTGTTGTGCATACAGAACTGGAGTACAGGCCAGAGGCTCAGGGGCTGTGAGAGGCTTCACTAGAGACAGAGTGGGGAGCAGAACAGGCAGATCGACGAAGTACACTGCTGAGGGGAGCAGCGGGCGGGTCAGGAGAGGTCTGCCATGCCATGTGGTCACCTCCGGGGCAGGCAGGAATAGAACTCATGTGGAAGCGGCTTTAGATTCTCAGTGCTGTGCTTTAACCCGCTGCGCCACCAGGGAGGGCCCAGTGTATTTTATTTTTTAAGAACATATATTGATATTCAACTTTATGCCCAAGTTAAAATTGTTTGTTGAAAATCTCATTAAGTGCTTACTTAACTGGTTAAGTTATTTCTTCAAATAATTTTGCAGGAAGAATATGAAGATCCTATGTTTTCTTAGCTTTTGTATATTTGAGGATGTCTTTTCTGTTTTAACTACATATTAAAACCTAGTGGGGGCTCTCCTTGGTGCACAGTGGGTTAAAGCACTGCATTATGAAGCTCTCCAAGCCACTGCAGCACGAGTTCGATCCCCAGCCAGGGAGCTGACCCACGTGGCATGGCAGACCTCTTCTGACCCACACGCTGCAACCCTCAGCAGTGTATTTTGTCAATCTGCTTATTCTGCTCCCCATTCTGTCTCTGGTGAATCCTCTCACTCACCATACCTCAGGCCTTTACCCCAGTTTTGTAAACAAAAATAAATAAATAAATAAATAAACAAACATAGCTGAGTAAAGTCTTTAGGATAAAACATGTCCCTACTACGAAATAAATAAATCTTTAAACAAAAAAAAGTCCCCACTTAAATCTGTAGTTTTACTTTTCAGAGTAGAATCTGATGGTAGTCAGACTCATGTTCTTTGATATGGAAAGTATTTATTCATTCTTCCTATACATACGCACTTTATCTTGGTGTTCAAATATTTTAAAGTATATGTTCAGATATGGATATTTATTATTGCATTGAGTATTTCTGAGACAAAGCAGTTATTTATGACTGTAATATACTTACATATATTTCACTACAGAACATTTTTTCAATCATACCTTTGATTATTGTTGCTCTTTTAAATATTTTGTTGGCCAGAGAGCACTGAACTTCCCTTTTGTCTCTCTCCCATATGCATTATTTTCTTCTTTACTACTTTTATCCATTTGCTCTTTTTCTTCTACATTTGGAGAGAAGTATCAGGACTTAATTCCTTCACTTTATTAAATTGTGCTTCCATAGCAATAATACTAATGTGCCCAAATTAACTTCAAAGAATATTTGTATTTTCCTGTTATATATTTTTTTTCCTATTTAAGTAAGTCTTTCCACTTCTTTTTATGTTACCTTGTTATTTTTGTACATAAAGTTCTTTTCTCCGCATGACCTTTCTGTTTCATTTGTGAAGTCTAGTACTCTTTATTCATATTAAGAATGTCTAAAAATGTTATTTTATTTGTTTCCCTGAAGATCAAGTACATTTGCTCTTTAGTGATTTTGCCTTCATTTTATTTTCCCACAGTCCCTTTGCTGTATTTTTCAAGTCAATAAGAAACTACCTCAAATCACCTCTACCATATAGCTGCCTCTGCTTGTTCTAAGTCACTACCTGTAATTTCAGGGAGTGTCATTTCCCTTCTACAAAATGAAGCCTCACCTGTACTCCATAGTCCATCTCTTACCTGCTTTTCAGAAACTTGTATGACTGATTACCCTCCTGTCTCTACCATATCCCTATCATGTTCCTGAAACAGAGACATCTCTAGTGCTTTGATGCCTTTCTTCTTACACTCTCACAGAGTTTGTAGAAGCATTGTCTGTCTTTCTAACCTGTATCCCCTGACACCCATGGGGTTGGGCTTCATGGCTGGCCTGGGATTTAACTTGTAAGGCAGTGGCTGGCAGTAGCTTGATAGTGTTGAGACTTTAACCCCTGCACCACCTGGGAGGTCCATAATATGTATACTTTTTTTAAGCAAAAATACTGAAGGAAATATTCTAAGAAAATAACATTTTCCATTTCAAAAGTACATATTTCCCTTAATTTATAGGTTTTTTTTTTAAAGATTTATTTATTTGTGCATACAGAACTGGGGTATAGGCCAGAGGCTCAGGGGCGGTGAGAGGCTTCATCAGAGACAGAGTGGGGAGCAGAACAGGCAGATGGGTGAAGTAAACTGCTGAGGGGAGCAACGGGCGGGTCAGGAGAGGTCTGCCACGCCATGTGGTCACCTCCGGGGCAGGCGGGGGATCAAACTCATGCAGAAGTGGCTCAAGCTTCTCAGTGCTGTGCTTTAACCCGCTGTGCCACCAGGGAGGGCCAATTTATAGGTTTTTAATTAAATCAAATAAATTATAATCACAGATATTAATTTGTACTATTTCCTCTAAGGAAAATAAACTTGTTTAGCAATTAATTATACAAGAAAATTTTTCTTTAAGTATGTACTTACATTTGAGAAAAATGGAGAAAACATTTGAAAAATGTAATCAACTATGGGAAATATTAATAAATTTTCATTCTGTTATAACGAATAATATAGTTGAGTCGTATGGATAGATGTCAATACTAGCATAAAATAAAAGTTTTAAGAAGAACAAATATGGTGAACTTTATGCACACAGCAATCTCTGCTATAAGAGTTAGGCATAAGTACAGTTTAGTCATTAACACTGGTCTCACGTAAGGTTGTGAAATGGAAATTTGTTTTCAGGTCATTGAAATTCTCTCCCTACTCACAAAATCAGTACCTTCTGTGTGGTATGCAATACTCTGATTGTTCTCTATCCTACATAAGTTTTTATTTTCATTTAATAGAGATTAAAGTGCTCACTTTTTTGTTTCTACATTCTCCGGGTTAAACATAACCTTAGAGATCACAGGATTATAGGATAATTTTATTGATTTTTTTCCTTGTATGTCTCTGTTAGCTAAATACTTATAAACTCACACATGAAAGTCAGTAACATAATTACAACTAGTATAAAAAGAACTATTTGTAAAACACCATTATATTAGCATTTCTTCCATTATAATCTTGTGAAATGGGTATTATTTAGAATCTTAATTTTAAAAATATGATTTTCAGAGAGAATGACATGCCAAAGGTCACATACCCTGTTAAGAGCTGCAGATCCAAGACTTGAAACACAATCTGCTAACTCCAAAGGCTGAAATCTTTCCATTATAATATATGATAAAGGACCTCAATTTGTGGGAACTTGAAGCAATGAAAGTGCTATAATATTGTAAGTGTTTTATAATAACTGTCTATTCTGTCTTTGTTGTCTTCTCTCTCGATAAAATAACCCTCGTTATTTCAGCAGCAATGTACACAGCTCAAAGATTGTGTTTCCCATTTTGCCTTACCACTGAGAAGCAATTAGAAATATGCATAGGACTGCCAAGGAGATTGCTCAGTTGGAAGATATACCTTTTTAGGTCCTGTTTCCTTCCTCTTTTAATCTTCCTGAAATTATTCCAGCCATCATGGCCCATGAGGTATACAGACAACATGCTGAAAATGATGGGTAAAGGTACAGAGTCATCATAGCACCTCTGGCCTGTCTCTTCACATCCTTCATATGGTGAATAGATCCTTGCATTTTAGCTCTTATTATCTGTAGGTTTCTGTTATATACACTTGGGAAAAGTCCTAATTGATATAAATAAATGTATTTCATTAAATAAGAAAAAAAATACTCATGTTTTGTAGATGACCAGCATCCAATAAAATCTTCTGCCAAATATGCCTAAAGCTAAGTGTGTTGTAGAAACAGAAAATACCTTTTTAGTAATGAATTAGTAGAAATGTGAATTTAAAGTTTATTAGGGGAAAAAATGGATGCTTTGTGGTAATTATCTAGCATAAGGAGAGTTTTTATATGACAGTCATGCTGCTGGCAAAAAGCTGGTTGGTAGATTGACATACTTAGAACAGTGAGGCTGCTGTGAATGTAGAAATAGCCCTAGACAGTTCATGCTCCTAAGGACAAGTGATGATTCGTTATTATGCTTGAACTATGATGAAATCAGTGAGTGCATCATAGTAAGAAGCAAAACCATGGGGATGCTATTAAGAGTTTAGCAATTCTAGTTTGTCTGGGAATATGGATTCCACTTACCAAAAATAATAGCATATATGGAAAGAAGAAAGAAGTTACTGTCATTGTTTTGAATTGCTCCTGAGCTATTCCATTGTGTCATGAATTTCAAGTCAAATTTCATGTTATTAGTATTCATTTTATTAGTGGGATATATGTGTGGTGCCATAATATTACTATAACGAAATAATATGATATTATGAGTTTTCTTCCACAGATCTAAAGTAATGCTTATAAAACATGGAGCTGAAATGCACATCAAAGTGAGAGGCAGAAAGAGAGCAAGAACAGGAGAGAGAGAAATGAATGGGAGAGGAAAAAATCGATTACCTCCTATTAGCACTAGTCACCTAAGTTCTTGATTAATAGCGGCTTTCTGTATAAGTATCCCTTTGCTTATTGGCCATCATTGTTGTATTCCATTTTATGCCATAGCATAACCAGTCATTGTACTGGTTTTAGACTAGTATTAGTACTCAGCCAGTTGGGTATCTGAATTTTACTTGTAAAAGTCACAGTCCCCACAATCTAGTGTACAGTTTTATGAAAACCAGATAATTATATGAAAAAGCTATCTGAATCTAAATGCTGGAATATGAACTGTGCACTTATTTGCAGATAATTAGTTTAGGCCTAACTACATAAAACAAGTCACAAGTAGTATAAAGGGAGTTCTCTTAGGACTTTCTGCTTTCTTTTTACAAGGACCTGGAAAAAAAAACACTTTTTTTTTCCCCATAGAAATTATCTCTGTGCTTGTTTAGTATTAAATGATTAGTATTGTAGTAACATTAGTTTAGTAACACATCTGAGATGCATGTTGCCACTCCATAGTGTAGATGCTGTTTCCAGATCCAGTTAACATTCCTTCTGGTGAGCTAGTTGGGTATTACATGTGTACATGTGATACAGTAAGTGGTCTTGAAGTATGGGTTGCAGTTACATATAGAAAGAAAAGGAAAAAAAATTATTCTGAACAATATGAGTATCTTTAACAAATTCACACAGCTAAAAATGAGAGCAGAGTAATTACTTCTGAATTTACAGAAAGGGTCCCACTATAAAAATAGTATTTTTAAATGCCATCTTTGCAGATATTGGCATGAAATGAGGGGGGAAAATATTTTAAGGGATGTTTCAATCAAGAGGATTTACTTATAATTCAAGTGTAATTAAGAATAATTAAAACTATGTGGGGAAAATAGGGTAGCACAAAGGAAGAATTAAAATCCCACTTCTCATTTTTCCCAAATGAGACATCAGTATGAAATGACAGAATAGTAGAATAAAAAGTAACCTTTTCAAGAGGCGATTTACTTTGTTTTTTATTTGAAACAGAAACATAAGTTTTAGTATAGCATATAATCACCATATATGCCAAACACATAGCATATGTGAATCCTACAGGTTTTTGTTGTTGTTGTTTTGTCATATTAGCTAGGAAAGTCATATATTTGGAGAGATGTTATTTTTTTTCTATCTGATAATTTGTATAAACTGTAGGAATATAGCAGTAGATAGATAGATGAAAGGGTTCCTGTAGGGTTTATATAGAATCATTAAATCAGGTGGACACTAAAGCCTTTATTTTCTACACCACTTTTGCTATATACTTTTCATATGAATGACAATGAGTACAGACTAGAAACAAGGTGGAAATTATAGTCCATACCACTAGCAAAAACCTCAGAGCACTAATTGCTAGATGAGTAAACAAACTTCTAATCCTTCTGGAAAGATAAACCATGTGGACGAAGATACTTACCCAACTTCTGCTTTGCATATCAGTTCTCAAATTCATTTCATCCACAGTAACTAAAAAACACATTAGCAAAGGAAATTCACAGTGAATAATTTGACCTTGATTCTCACCAGTTGAAAACATACAGGTTATGCCACACTGAAACACATTGATGGAATTTGAATTAGTATAAACTAAGAATTAACTTCTGAACATAGTGTCTGAAAAAAAAAAAGCTGTTGAAGTTATCCAGAAGTTATCCAAAAAAAGGAAAGACATATTCTGGACTAGGCCATGAAAAGAAATTGCTTCATTTTGGAAGTGTTTATACATAAAGACTACTATCCTTCCTCTTGATTCATTTTTCTTCAAAAATGTATCCTCTCCTGATGCCAATTATTGAGTGACTAGTTGTCAGTGTATGGCCATGGGATGAAAGCTACATGTAGTCAGGAAATTGGGGAGCTTTGTCCCCAATTCTTAAGGAATGCCTCAAAGTATCCGTTCACTTCCTGGATGTGAACTGTATACACATCTGCTAAAATGTAACCCTTTGGTGAGCAATGTTATGTCTTTAATAGTGATGATTGTGAGGGGATACTGTTGTAGATCTGTATAGTTAGATAGGTGATTCTATTTTATTTATAAACTAAATGAAATATTATAATTCTGGAAAATTGAAATTCTGAGCTTTCCCATTTCTATAGTGTTGATAATGTCTTTATAATCTAGTGTTATAAATATTCTTCTATGACATGCCATGTAAATATTCTTTCATGACTTATGTAGTCTAAGAGCACTTACAAAATCAATTTTGAAAATGATAATAAGCAGCAATCCAGTAAAAATGTATTTAGTCTGACTTAAAACACACGTGGGTTTTCCACTTTTCATCTTGCTTTCTCAAATATTTGCAAGTTGTTTCTCCTGACTAAGATATCCCAGGAAATTAGTTTTCCCAAAGTAAAAATTCACCTCTGATCTCCACAGAGTAAAATGAGGTGAGTGTGATAGATCATGTTAGAATTAAGTGGTAAACAAGATAGAAATTAAGGTATTTGAGAATAAATAGATATAATAAAATTTTATGCCTAAGAGTTAGTGAATATGTGCAGGAATAGAAAGATACATATAACAATAATCTGGGCTTTTTTTTATAATGTTGCTTGTTGATGTGGGTAGTTAAATAATGATGATTACATAAGAGCTTCTTCCAGCTCCTCCCTTCCCACTGGACCAATGGATGAATTCAGATAAAACTATATGGTATTTTTTTGTCTTTCTTTTTTTTACTTCCAAAACACTCCTCCCCTTTGAATGTTTTCTGGTCTTTTCTTTATTGTCCCAAAGGACAATTTAGTCATTTCTCTGAGAAGCCCAGTTACGAGTATAATGTGTAATACTCATTATACTGATGGTTTTTCTTCTCTCTTAATATTAATGAGAAAATCTTACTTTCCTCTCACGTCATTGGATTTTTATATCTTTGACTGAAAGGTCATCTTTTTCCTTCATTTAAGAAAATCTGAGAATATATTTAAAGTCCAGTCATTTTACAAAGCCTCAACCTAGTTAAAAGAAATATTAATCTTGATCATGATTATTTGTCTGGTGGGGACTATAGGAGAAAGAAATGAACAAGAAATTCTAGATGTCGTTTTTGTTTGAAGGATAAGTTTACTTATATTTAAATATGGGGGGCCCTCGCTGGAGGTACAGTGGGCTAAAAAGTACAGCACGATGAAGCTAGCTGCAGTCACTGCAAAATGAGTTTGATCCCAGACCAGGGAAGTGACCCACATGGTGTGGCAGATCTCTCCTGACCCACCTGCTGCCCCCAACCCCCAGCAGTGTATTTCAGTCAATCTGCCTGTTCTGCTGCTCACTCTCTCTGATGAATCCTGTCATCCCCCTGCATCTCTGGCCTCAGTTATTGTATGCATAAATAAATAACTCTTAAAAAAATTAAATATGAGGGGGTTAATTTTCTGAATATTCAGAACCACCTAAATAAAGAAGTGAATCTATGATGGACCTAATTTAATAGACATGAAAGAAGTTAGCTGTGCATTTGTCTCTGAACAAATATTGAATACTGCAGATAGTATTACTTTTCTGACTGACACTAAACAAGTTTAAGATAAATTACCCTCTCTGAAGTGTACTTAATTAATCGGTCCTATTTGAAGTCAGGATAGAGAGCAAAATAAGAAATCCTTTCAAGGTGAGCATTTAGCTCACTAGACATTTTTACTCTATTTCAGGTCTGGTGATTTGAAAGGGGAGAGTTAATAGTATTTTGTAGTTTTTTTTGTTTTGTTTTTTTTTAAAGATTTATTTATTTATTCGTACAGAACTGGGATACAGGCCAGAGATGCAGAAGCTGAGAGGATTCACCAGAGACAGAGCGGGGAGCAGAACAGGCAGATAGACGAAGCACACTGCTGAGGAGAGCTGCGGGCAGGCCAGGAGAGGTCTGCCACGCCATGTGGATCTCCTCCGGGGCAGGCGGGGATCGAACTCATGCAGAAGTGGTTTAAGCTTCTTTGTGCTGTGCTTTAACCCGCTGCACCACCAGGGAGGGCCATATTTTGTAGTTTTAACTTTCATTTCTTTTTCTACCTGTAATTTTTAATTGCTTCAAGTAAATTAATTAGATTTTTTTTTCTTTGCTAAACATATGTTTATGCACTTGTCTTATTTTAAATTTTGGATTAAGTTTTCTATTAGTGACTAATTAAAGTTGATTAATCACCATAAAACTTTAATAAGTCAAGATCTGTTGCATATACATATAAATACCTCTCCTTCCACCCATGTCAATGAGGTTATTTCATACAGTTATAATAGTTAGATTCTTTTATAACATTTTCCATTTCACTCTGGGATCCCCTGACCTCTTAAATGCTTTTTAAAAATATTTGTATACTTTATGATCTGTTCTGTCCTGTGAAATTCCATGGGCTTCAATGATTGCACAGTGTTATATAGTCAGCATACAATATCATACAAACTAATTATGTTAACTAAAAATATCTGTTTACTTATTCAGCAGCTTCCCTTCCTCCGATATCTGGAAACCACTGTTTAGGTTACCCTCACTAAATGTTCATCTTTTCCAGAATATTATATAAATTTTATTTTATGGGATTTAGCCTTTTCAGACTGGCTTATTTAAATTTTCAAATTTATAAATGATTTTTCAAGATTTGATGGTTTAATTATTTTTATTACTGAAGTATCACATTGTATGGATGCACTACTATTTGTTAACCTAGTTACCTATGAAAGTATACCTTGGTTCCTTCCAGCTTGGGGCACTTAACAAGAAGGTATAGTAAACATTGATATGCAGGTTTCTCTGTGGATATAAGTTTATAAATCAGTTGGATAAATAGCTATGAGTGTGATTATTAGTCATAGGAAGATTAAATTTAACTTTGTAATAAGAAGCTGAACTATTTTCCAATGTCACTATACCATTTGGCATTCTCACCAAAATGATTGAGTTTCTCTTATTTCACATTTTTGACAGCAATGGTTATCAGTTTCTTTTATTTTTAAGGTTGTTTATTTTTTTTCTTTTTTGGCTGCTTTGGGCATCAAAACAAAACAAAACAAAGAGCATCATTGTCAAAGATTTGACATCCTACGTTTTCTTCCAGATATATTATGGTTTCAGATCTTCATATTCATGTCTTAATCTATTTGAGTTGATTTTTGGATAAAACAGTGAACAGTAAAAAATGGGGTTCTTTTCATTCTTTTACATGAGGTTGTCCAATTTTCTCAACATCATTTGTTGAAGAAACTATCTTTCCCTATTATATAGCTTTTGTTCCATTGAAATAAATTAATTGACCATATCTGTGTGCATTTAGTTGAGCTTTCTAGGCTATTCCATTGATTTGTTTTTGTGTTTTTAATATCAGTGTCACACTGTTTTGATTACTATAGCTTTTTACTATAGATTAGACATATAATTGTATTCCACTAATGCTGAAAAAAAGAAAGAATTCATCTTCTCAGTTTTCTGGTACTTCCATCACTTGGCCATCTTTCTCTCTATGCTTTAGCTTTTCTTCCCTTTTCTATCCTTTAGGCAAACATAAGAAATACTTCCAAATACTTTCACCTTTGCCCTCTTCTCTTTCTCTTGATGTACATTTCCAGATAAATATTCAAATTTTACCTCAAGGTAATTGACTTAATGACTTACTGAAGTGTAGACCAGAATAACCAAAACATCAATTTGTGGATATCCCAGCATCAGCAGTACCTTACACTGCACATCTTAGATTAAGTTAGTTTCCTCCTCCTTTGTAGCCTCAGTCTCAGAAGGACTGTGTTCTAGACACTTAGGTAGTAGCCTTAGTGAGGTATCTTTCACTTTCACAGTCATACTCAGTAACCAATGAGCCAATAATGCTTTATAAATTCACATACAACTTAATTCAGACAATCTATTTTGGAACTCTATTCTGCAGAATTGCTGGCATAGGGAGGCAAAAATGTTTTTTGTAGAATTATTCATAATAGGGGACATTTGAATATCCACTTAAATGGGCATCGATGAGGAGTATTTAAATTATGGCACATCCATTTTGTGTGATATTATTCACATTTTTAAGAAATGAAATCTATTTACATTGGTATAAAAGTATACCCATAAAATTACAGAATAATCTTAGTTTTTATAGAACAAATAACAAAAATACAGATTTAAATGTGTATATATGCCATATCTGCATATGTGTGGATAAATATTAAATAATTACATCTATATGACTAGTAATAGATATGACCAACTCTACCTTTCACAATATCTCCAGTTTATTGTTGCTTCTTTTTTTTTTCTGAATTTCTGTGATAGGTCCAAGCAGAACCTGTCTTATTTATCCTAGCAACTGAATTTGTTGAGTAGCCAAATTAACTTTTATATGTATCACACATTTCCTACATTCCCTATGTGTGTACTCAGAAATGCTTGCTGAGTTAGGTTAAATACCTAACCTTACTAAAATTAGAAATGGTTATTTTAAAATATTTTCCCCATTTATGTTTATACTTAACTCAGTTTAGAAAGGAGGAGTTAGTCAAATTCTTTAGATTATAATCCACTAAATTACAAAAAAAAATCACTAAGGCAAGAAATTAATTACTGATGAGTCAAAAATCAGACATGTATTTGGTATTCAGCAAATTAACATAAATCTTTCTGATCTTTGAGTCATGGTTTGGTTATGGTAAAGAAATTAATAATTATGAGCAAAAAAAAGAGAAATTCATCTTATGAGTCAGTGGGGAGGAAGAGAGTTCATGATCCAATAAAGTAATAAAGTAGCGAAAAAGGAAACTTGCTATGAGGGATAATGTTTAGTAAGACAACAGAGCCCAAAGGCTTATTTCTACCTAATAGAATAGAGTATTTGGCAATATATTTTTTCCTGGAAAAAAAAGATACTGCATTCTACAATATTAGCACTATTTCCATACATTTCTCAGAGCAAATTATAAGTCATTAAGAATTAAAGTATTAGTACTGGCCCTCCTTGGTGGTGCAACACTGGGTTAAAGCACAGTACTATGAAGCTATTGCAGCCACTGAATGATCCCTGGCCAGGGAGGTAACCCACATAGTGTGGCAGACCTCTCCTGACCCACCCCCTGTTCCCCTCAGCTGTGTGTTTCAGTATATCTGCCTATTCTGCTTGCTACTCTGTCTCTGGTGAATCCTCTCATAGCCCATGTTCCTCTGGCCTATACCTTAGTTCTGTATGCATAAATAAAAAAATCTTTTTAAAAAAGTATTCATACTATTCAAAGCATTTTCACAATTATATATAATTTTTATTCCTATAAATAAATAAAGATTTTTCTATTTATATTATTTGTGGTATATAATACTCATGTATGGTGAATAGATATTAGTTATACATTCATATAAGTATTAGAGAGGTCAAATAGTTGTATAACTACAGTTGGATGTTTCAGTCTAGAATTCAACCAGAATCATTACAATTCTAAATATTTCCCAAATTCCCGCCTATCCCACATACTATTGAAATGTAAAAAAAAAAACAAAGTTAAGTGATTAAGTGCCAAGATATTTTAAATAAGAAGTCCCATCAATACTCAGGTTTTGAAGATTAGAAAAAGGCAATCATGTGAGATTAGGGCTGTTTTCTTTCTGTTACTCTGATTCATCATTGTCAACAATTATAATCAATATATAGAATGGATAGCTGTCACTGGGGTCCTTCTGCAGACTGTGTTTCAGACAGCCCCTGGAGGAGTTGTTAATCACCTTTCATAGTTTATGCTTTTATTTATTTATTTATTTTTAATTTTTTACATCATTCTTCATTTTATGCATTTTTTTCATCTCGATTGTAATCCCCATGGGCTTCCCACCATCAATTCAGCTGTGCCATTACCACAGCCCAGTGCACTCTTCCCACCCCACTTCTGATCTCATTCTCCCTTCCACCCCATAAAATATCTCTGGTTTATAGTTGTTCATTATTTTCATTTTTACTCTACTACCTTTGTCTCTCTCTTTTTTTCCCCCAGATCCCATACACTCCTGTTATGAGTGAAACCATCTGGTATTTTTCTTTTTCTTTCTGGCTTATTTCATTAAGCATGATCCCTTCGAGCTACATCCATGTTGCTGCAAAAGGCATGAGTTTATCTTTTTTGATTACTGAGTAATATTCTATTGTGTATATGTACCACATCTTTTAATCCAGTCTTCTATCTTTGGACATTTGGGTTGATTCCACATCTTCCCTATTGTAAATAGAGAAGCAATAATTTGGGGTTGCAGGTGTCCGTTTGAGTCAATGGTTTTGTGTCCTTTGGGTAGATATGACCCAAACCCATAAAATTTGGATCAATTTTTTGTGTCCTTTGGGTAGATGAGGGGAAACACTGCATGATATACATCTCAACAGTATCTTTAAAGATACGTCACCCAAAGCAATGATAGTGAAGGAAAAGATAAAGAACGGGAACTACATCAAGTTAAAAAAGCTTCTGAACAGCAAGAGAGATACAACACAAAACAAAGAGACACCCCACTGATTGGGAGAAAATATTTGCACACAATACTAATGACAATGGACTGATCACAAAGATATACAAAGAACTGACAAAACTCAACAAAAATAAAGTGAACAACCCCATGAAAAAATGATCAGAAGTGCTAAAAAGGTCCTTCTCCAAAGAAGAAATGCAGATGGCCAATAGGCATATGAAAAAATGTTCAACATCACTTGTAATAAGGGAAATGCAAATTAAAACCACAATGAGATACCATCTCACACCAGTGAGAATAGCACAAACTAAAACATCTAGCAACAGCAAATGTTGGTGAGGATGTGGAGAAAAAGGAAATCTCCTGCATTGCTGGTGGGAGTGCAAGTTGATACAACCACTATGGAAAGCTGTTTGGAGGCTTCTCAAAAGGTTTAAAATAAAGCTTCCAGGCCCTCCCTGGTGGTGGTGCAGTGGGTTAAAGCACAGCACTAAGAAGCTAAAGCCACTTCATTATGAGTTCGATCCTTGCCCTGTAGGTGATCCACATGGCACGGCAGACCTCTCCTGACCTGCTCGCTACTCCCCTCAGCAGTGTACTTCGTCAGTCAGCTTGTTCTGCTCCCCACTGTCTCTGGTGAATTCTCTAACCGCCCCTGCACCTCTGGCCTATACCACACTTCTGTATGCACAAATAAATAAATCTTTAAAAAAATATATATATATATAGCTTCCATATGATCCAGCAATCCCATCCTAGGTATCTACCCCTACTTTATGCTTTAATCTCATGTTATCTACTTTTATGAAAGAACAAGGCAGAAATCAGCTATGAGATATAGCTTTATGTTTCCCTATGACTATAATTGATACCTAAGCTCAGATATTACTTATTATATCACTTTGGGTAGATTGCTTAATCCCTTTGATGCTCAGTTTATTTAGCTACAAATTGCTGAACACAGCGCTACTTATCTAATACTGAGGTCATGTGTGTACCTATTTCAGCAGTTGGCTCAAAATAAGAGTTTAATAAATATGAGTGTATTCGAAGACATGATCAAATCACTGTGTTTTGTTGAAATTTATTTTAGAAATCAGTGTCAGTAAATAATAGTGTCTTTCCCTTGTATCTCAACCCCCATAGAACTGGATTGTGCTTTCTCCATCCTTCCTAAGAAAGCCATGTTACCTAGAGTAGAGATTATTTAGTGGGAGGCATTATCTGGAGACATTTTTGTTTGTCATATCAGTTGGGAAAGAGAGAGATGTGTGATGCTGGTATCTAGTGATTAGAGGACTAAGGGTGTTGTTAACCATCTAACAAGATACGGTAAAGTCCTCCACCATGAAGAATTGTTCATTCTAAAGTGTAAAAAAGAAGTTGACATAGCCTGATCTACAGTTTTCTCTCCTTCCCAGGCCTCCAGAGAAATTCATAGTTAAACCTTCACTCTCTCATCATTCTGTTCATTTTTTACATTACTCAAGATATTTTATTTTCTGTTATAATCTTTTGCCATAAAATACTTCAAATTATTTTCAGGGAGGGGAATAAGTTATATGTAAATTCAGCACATTTAATTTGAAATGGGTAGGTGAAATCTGCTAATCTCATGTGCCATCTTTCCTGATTAATGTGTCAGTCAACAGCCATTTAGTAATTCTTATACTTTTGAGAACGCATTGCTAAATTTTATGTAACCTCCAGAATAGTGTCATGAACAGACAAATGAGGTTTACAATGATTATGATAATGATCTTTCAGCATCTGATATATTAAAAGGAGTCACAAAGCAGAATGCTGGCAATCAGTCAATATACCTACAAGCCTTTATTGAGCTCTTATAATGAACTCTACTCTGTGTTGGGTGCTATCAGAGAAGAGTGTGTCTTATACTTCTTTTATGTTTCTTGGGGAGTGCTTAGTCAAGTTCAGAAGAGAAGAAGAGTCTAAAACCTGAAATAGATCAAGAATTGTATTAAATTGGATTTCTCATATGGGTAGTTATATAGAATGATTTGTGGTATGTTAACAGTTTTTAAATACTTAAAGGATGGGATTATAAGTTAAAGTCATTGAAATTTTAGGTAGCCCTTTTTGTACCCAATAAGTTAGCCAAAACTAAATAATTTTAACTTTGAGATATAGTTTATATAATTTAAGCTAGGGATTTCATTTCCTGAATGTAGTGAAGTGTTCTCCAACTTGTGATTTCAGTCTAATCTAAGAACAGTTGTAGGGCAGACAGAGCATTTGATAAATCTCTAGGGTATCTAAAATCTACCCTTTTTACTTTCAAGCTGGTTGAATTTTCAGATTATAAGCATCTATGGCATCTATAGGGAACGTATACATTTGCGAGGCAAGAAAACTATTTACTGGTCTATCATATTAAATCAATGATCTATTCAGGCCAGAAATTGAACTGATAATTCACAACAAACTTGTTTGTGAAAACTAGCAAACCTTGTCAAGGAAAGATCAGGTATTCTCTAGAAAGATAACAAATAAAAAGTGAAGTTACAAACTAATTCCCTGGACTTTTTCTTGAATGTACAAAGTGAATATCTGACTCTGCTATAGTTCAGAATATAGCTGTGTGTTATGTGGGGGACACTTGGCATTCTTTACTTTCAGGGTGGCAATTACCTTCACAATTGCATGCACATGGAGGAGAAAATATACTCCAAATTACACTGTGAACTCTGGAGATTAGTGCATCATTTCATGGACAGTTGAACCTGTGTCCCATATAAATGTTTCCATAGCAAAAGCAAAGAACATCATTATGCTGTCTTCTAGATTTTCAAGGAGTTTGCATTAGGGTTTTGCCACCTGACTTCCATTACTGGGAATGGGAGTCAGGGGGCTGAGACTGCAAGCCATGCTTTGAAAATTTAGGGGGCTGTGTCAGTGTCTGGACTTAAACATTCATCTTTGTGCTCTTTGGTGGCAATTGAGTATAAGATGCATTGCCTCTTCCATGCCTTTTGGGAATGGAATTATATACAAATTGTGTTTGTGTAGTCAAGTATACATGGCATAGCATTGGTAGGTACAGAGTACTTCAAGCCTGCAAAAGGATTTTAAAATGCTTTATAGTTTGAAGTCAACCTCTGAGTTCTTGACCCTACAGGAAAATTTGAATAATGACTTCCTGCATTATTGAAATTGTGAATTAAGGAGTATTTCCCATTCTGAGAATTGTCTTGTCAGGGTGAAGAAAATCTCTGAACTTAGAGCTATGTGATGGAGGTGGGAAGATTTCCTCTGGCTCTTAGCCATCACCACCCCCTCCCCATTGTATCATCTTCACTCATTTGCATGTGTCATGCCCTTCATTTAGAGAGTGCAATTTCTTTATGGGCTCCATTTCATACAATTCCATTGTATACAAAATGGTTATAATTGGAGTTTTGAGAGTTTTAGTTATTGTGAGCTGTTTTCCCTGAATCCTTAACTTAGTTAAGGTAGAAGTGTCTTTCTTTATTGAGGTCAAATTACTCTCTCTCCAGTAATTTAAATATGGTTCTGATATATAAACACATATAAAATATTTAATAAAGCTTATGAATTCTGACGAGTTTCCTAGAGAGTACGCAGCTGTAAAATAATCAGGAAAGTAAAATAGACAATTAACCTGAAAAAGAAGTTCACACAAAGATGTGATTTTTGGACTCAGATCCAAAAAGCTACCATTTGATTCCCCAGACCTCTACCATTCTTCTCTCCCCCATTAAGCTCTGGTTGTTTGGTAGACATTCAAACAAGGTCTCATTTTTTTTTTTTTTAACCCATTGGCTATTTCCCAGTGATAAGATTTCAATCACATTACCAAAAGGGTTTGTTTCCTTTAGTTCAGTTTTATTGGTCAGAGTTACAAATAGGATATTATGAGTAGGTCTTAATAAGATAGGCCAATAATCATGGATTTAGTCTAGAAAATCTGAGAAGAGGGTTCCTTAACCTGAGGACTGTATTATTTGAAATGTTCAAACCGATGTCTAAATCATAGAATCCTGACAAGTGTATGAAATGTCAGGGTCATAAGAGACTTGTGTGGAACCAGTTACTCTTCTGGCAATTGATAAATAGAACAGCCCTAGAGTCCCACACAATTTTAAAAAGATTTTAAATTCTAACCATCAAAGTAGAGTGAGTCCCTTCAGGATTTGCTTGTTTTGTATCAGTCTACTTGGTTTTTTCAAAACTTTGGACTCTGTGAAAGGTTCATTTTAGAGAACCATGTACTTAAGGTTGGAGGAACATGGGTTGGTATCATAATAATATTTATAGTATAAAATACATATACTTATAGTACTATGAGAAGTATTTCTATTATATACTTATATTTAAAGTTTATATACTCTTTCAAATTTGTATTGTTTTTCAGTAATAGCAAATAATATACAATCAGAAGATTATATTCTATAGACCTATTTAAAAACAAGTTCACTTTTCTACGTAAAAGAATAAAAAATAATATATACATTCAACTACAGAAAGAAAATAAGATTATCACTTCATCTTTTTCAGAAATGATTAATTTCATGCCCACCCTCTTGCTACATAAAGAAAAAGTGGAATAAATAAATAATCATACTGTAGTAAAGTACCCAAACCAAAGTCCTATGCTGTAATTTAAACTATTTTAAGATACAATAACTTGCAGTAGGCAGAGTAATGGCCCCCAAAGGTACCCATGCCCTAATTTCTGCAACCTGTTAATATTTTATATTACATGGTAAAGGATCTTTGCAGATGAAATTAAAGGATCATAAAAGAGAAACTCTGTTATCCAAGTGGGCCAAAAGCAACTAAGAACAGGAAGTCAATAAAAGAGAGACAGTGGGATAAAAAGCTGAAGGTTTAAAATTTAAAATTTGAGACATCTTTCCCCTACCACTGAAGCTTTGAAGATAGAGGATATAGCATCTAGAGATTGGCAATGACCCTTTACTTTTAGCCAACAAGAAACAGGGACTTGAGTCTTACAAAAGCAACAAACTGAAGTCTGTCTGTAACCTGAAGGAGCGAGTAAACAGTTCTTCCCTTAGACCTAACCTCCAGCAAGAAGTATAGCTAAGCCGATGCTGATTCTAGCACAATGAAAACCATGTTGGGCTTCTGACATGAGAGCCATGAGAAAATAATTGTTTTGCTGTCTTAAGTTGCTAAATGTATTAAATAGTTTTCTTGAAGCAGTAAAAAAATAATTCATTTTCCTCTCCCTCTCTCTCATAAAATCTTCCAAATGGTCCCTGGGTATATGGAAAGGGGTATGGCTTTTCTGAATTCAAGACAATGGATATAGGTCCTAGAAGTCTTCTTCAGAGGTAAGGGTAGAACTGGAGTAGCTCGTACCTCTCAGCCAGGCTTTTCTGTTTACCTCTTGCTGTTTGGCTTGCTTGGGCTTCAGGAGATTTCAGGCAATCCAGAAACCTCTATACACAAAAACCCTGGCTCAAGGAAATTAAGAAGCTAGCCAATCTGTTTGCTAATGGAGATGGTGGGAGAGTATCCTGAGGGAGAGAAGCGACACAAGAGTTCATTCACAGGTTAATATCTAGATGAATTCTTTTTAACTAGATAAACTCTTGCATTACACCAGTACCAAATTATTTGGATATAAGCAATATGTATGAAAAGTGAAGAGACTTTTTTTAGTGTAGGATCAAGGGTGTGGGGATAAAATCTGACTTCAGTCATTTAGGAGGTATGTAATTCTGACCAAGTTGTACTTCTGATTCCCAGTAGTTTTCTTTTGTTGTTGTTGTTGTTGTTGTTTGTTTTTTGTTTTTTTATCAGTAAAATGTGGCATATAAACCTCCTACATCAGATAGCTGTGATGAATAAATGTTTTTAGGTTAAGTTTTTAGAACCCATATTGTCCTGACTAAAATACTCTTAAGCATAGTAATCAAATTTACATCTGCTTCATTTCCTTCATATTTTAAGTAGAAAAGGCTCTATAGTCAGGTGCTTTTAAGTTTGGTTTCATTTAGCTCTATTCTTCTAGAGAACCAATTTATTGCATATTTACCGCCTACAAAATTATTTAAGAGAAAATATTTAAAAATGTGTTATTCTAACTTGCCTAAATCCACAATGTACTTATGCTAAATACAGCAAGAATGGATTCTGTAATCACTTTTATTTGATTTTTTTATTATTACCAGTCTTTCAATGTTTGGAAATACCTAACATATTCTCTTAGAATAGAAAAATGTAAACACACTTCCTTAGATTAATGTATTGAAAGCAAGCATTAAAATTACTATGCAATGAACAGTCATATTCACCAGTATTTTCAAAATATACCACAAATAAGACATCAAACATGTTTAGAAAAAAGATTCAGTGATATTTTAAAAGAATGTGAATGAGATTCTACAGTTAATAGGAGGGGAACTCAGAAATATTGTTCACCAGTGCACTAATAAAAATTAAGTAATCTTATTAATATGATCTACCTCAGACAAAAAAAATATATTTGTTTCATATTTTAATTTAATATTTTTCACAACTTTAAAATGGCAAATAACATAGATTTAATTGAAATATTATATTTCAATATAATTGAACTGTTTCAATTCACAGTTGCAAGTAAACATAAATATCTTTAGTATTTCAGAATACACACTGGTAGAAATTTTGATGAAAACTGAAGCAAGATCATCAGATCTTCTTAGTCTTTGCTTTTAGACTAGTTTTGATACACTTCCATAAAATGCTTCTCAGTTAATACTGACAGAATACTGTAGTTACTTCTACCTGTGGTGGTGTGACATTTTATTGGTCACAAATATTTAGCTTTGTTTCATAAAATCATTAACAGAACTTCATAAAACCCTAAGTGACTAGTACCCTAATCTAGCCATGAAAATTGAACTTAACCAAATAAGGTAACACAAACAATTTTATCAGTACCGATCTTACTCACTTTTTGTTGAAATTCGTGTTGATGTGGAATTATTATTCTACTTGTGTCTTAGAGTGGAGAAAGGCAGGTAAATCAGAAGGAATATGATTACATTAAGTAGAGTGAATACCAACGCTGAAAACTGAGTAAGCTAAAGAAAAATTTTAGAGTAGAAGTACTTTTGAAATGTATTCCTCAAGCTCTTCTGGTAATCTTCAAGCTTGCTATAGAATTACACATAATCATCCCAAACATAGCTTTCATAATATAAAAAAAGATACTCTCTAGTGTTCTTAAATATTGTAACTCGTTTTAATATCTTAAGAACGTTTTGATTCAAAAATTTCTTCTTGATGTGATTATTAACTCTTCCATTTTCCTATCTGCATGAAAAATGCAGAATAACTATAACCCACTTCTAAAATTATATCCCTTCAAATTTCTGAAGAAAATTACATCCACATTCTTGCATTTTACGTTGTTGCTGGAAGGGCCTTCTAGTGATTTGTAGCTTCCTCTTATGTGGGTATGTTTTGAAAGATAATAAAATGACCACATGGTTAATCTTAGAGAAATACTGTTGTATATAGTCCAAATTCACATGAGTTGGACATATTCATTCATTAGATGGGTTCCTTTATGAATAGAGTACATTTGAACCAGAGCTGAATTAAAGATGCAAGGGGCATCCACACTAGTTAGTCAGCAAAAACAGGCGAGTTACATACTCATAGTTATTTTTTATGACCTATCAAATTGAATCACCAATCCATTAAATTTAAACTTCTAGCATGTAGCAAATCTGTAATTAAACTAAACTAATTAACATTTTATCCTCATAGGAAGAATGCATTTACTCTGTTTATATGGGATTATATTTATAAGATTTTCCACAGACCATCTGCGTGGTCTCTTCTAAAGCACCATTTATCTTGTAGCATATTTCCTTAGCAAAAAAAAAAAAAAAAAAAAAACCAACCGTTGTTGGTACAGGAAATTTATTCACCACTAAAAAAGCATTTTCCAATTAGAAACAAAAAAGAGATACAGTATATTGTCAACTGAAACAAAAAAGAGATACAGTATATTGTCAACTAACTCTTACTGCCTTGAGAAAGATTGATTTTGTTTGCAAACCATATGTTTGATAACTAAATCATGTTCAGAGTCTTTCAGTCGTGATTGCAGATTGATACAGTCCTCCTTAAAAAATGTATTTATCTCTTCCAGGACTCATCAAATACTAAATACCTAACTAGGTTGCAAGAAGAATCTTTAATTCCATCATTTTACTCTGGTAATTGCCTTTCCTTCCTTATGTTTAACCAGAGCAAATGAACTATAATTTTAAATTCCTCTTGACATTTGCTATCAGATGCTGTTTAAAACATAAGCAAGGTAAGGAATGATGGAAAAGGCAACAGAAATAAAAGTCTCTTCTCCAACAACAACAAAAAGGTGCTACTTAGTGAGTCAAAGTGATCACTACAAAGACATCCAGATTCCTTAAATCATATTAATCTCAATGCAGGCTTCCAAATTCCAGTGATTCCCTAGCCAAGTGTAAATTGAAGGTGCCTCAGGAAAAGTGAACTACCTGACTTCCCACTATCTTGTCACCAGGTGGGAGTGTAAGCCTTATAATCCCACCTCCCAGTTTTATTTTGTGTTGATTTCCAAGAAAAAAAACAAAATTCTGATACCTTTTGTAAAAGCTCCTTGCTTTAAAATGCTGGTCAGCTTGTCTTTCATTGTCATTATTGTTATAATGCTACCCAGGTCAAGCTAAATTTATGTGGGAAGAATTCAATCAGCATTTGATTTCTCAGATTTTATTGCTGGGCAAAATCCTCAACTTTGAATAATGTTGTAAAATAGACTTTTAACATTTTTTTTCTGCCTCACGTAGTACATTTGTTTGCTATTATTTGCAAAATATTCAAAGGGGAGCACTTGCACTTATGGCACATCAAGTTTTTAGATTTATGGGTTGATAGTAACAATAGAAAGGACACACATGTATTAAGCACTTGCTGTTTTCAGTCACAATATGATACTAAGTATAAAGCACTTGCTGTTTTCATTCACAATATGATACTAAGTACTTTACTTGCATTCTTTGATCTAATCCTCTTCACAACCCTAGAGTATAGAATTCTCTCACTACTCATAACAAAAGTATAATTATCGTACTATTCATATTAGTGATTATAATTCTATAACAAAAACATTCTTGAGCACCTCATATATACTAGATACCACATAAGACACTGATTATAACTGAGACATTAATTATTAATTTTGAAAATAGATTTAGTCCCTTCAATCCTAGATGTTTATGTCCCATGGAGAAAAAAGACTACAAATCATAGAGAACTGTGTAATACAGTACATGATAAAGCTCACTTAGAGGGTATTACAAAAGGGCACACAACTAATTCCTTGCATAGCTACCATTTAGAATTAACTAACATTTATTGAACACTTAAAATATGTCAGCACTGTGCTAAATACATTTCATAGATCAGCTTATTTGAACTTTAAAACAATTCTATGAGTTAAGAACTACTGTTATTATTCTCATCTTTCAGATGAGCTTACTGAATCACACAAAAAAGGCTCAGTAATGTCTTCTAGGTCACCTAACTAGTAAATGATGGAACTAGGTTTCAACTCCATCATCCCATGCTTTACCACAAATCATTCTTTCTTAAGCAATTCACTCTGTACACACAACTATAAGTTTCTTACTTAGTTTACTGAAAGGTAAATTATATTTGAGTAGGGAATTACAGTTGGAGAGAGAGATAATTGGACTAAAAAAATTATGTTTTCTTTCTCATCTCTGATTTGATTTTTAATTTTTGGTAAAGTATGTGTATGGCAATTACATCTCTGTTGCATTGAGAAATTTTCTTTGTTGGTGGTACTCAAAACATTTTGGGGATAAATTCATTTAGTTATGTGAAACCATTCGTAGGCCAAATTTGTACTTTACATTAACCTTACTTAAGTTTAGTCTTGTTACTCTCAATGTCAAATCTACCTTGCTACTCTTTCAAAGTAATATTCAGAAAATGTGCTAATCAATAACTTGGTCAGGATAGTAAGCAACCAATTTTCTTTTGTTTTTCTCAAACTTCTGGAATATAAACTCCTGATAACGTTGAGTTGAAGTGCTCCAACTGTTTAAAAACTAATTGTATTTGGATTTTAAATATCACAAGATATCCATCATGTTGTAGCAGCATTTCCAAATGGCATATATTTGTCATAGACGGGTAAAAAATAAAGATAAAAACATTTTATCTTGATAGCTCAGTAAGAGATTTCAGAATTTACACACAAGAAAACAGTTATATAAGTTCCAATTGCAAAAACACAGGTGAAAAGGAGAACATCTGGCTCTTTTAAAGGCCTCAGAAGAAGTGACCTGATATGATGGAAATCATTATAATCACAAGGTCCTAATGCACTTTAGAAGAAATGACATACTAACCTATGAACTACTATAGATTATTAAAATGATCTCTAGGGGAAAACATTAAAACTATGGTAGATAAATACTCATTATTAACATATGATTTTCTGTACTTCTCAGGATACTCTAGTGAAATCTTTCATCCTTTAATCAAATATCTCTATGAAAATATGAATGATTTAATATGTTGCAAACACTGGTCTCTGGACATCATAATTAAATTTTGTTGAGATGAAATTATTCACCTGTTAGTTATCTGAAGGTTTTAAATAGCATTGTATTTGTTTCATACCAGCATGTTGTAGCTGGTAACGAATTCATTTAGTGTATCTTTGAGAAAATGCAGTCCAAAGACCTATGAATACCACACATAGCACTCTCCATACTTTTATTATCACTGAGAAATGACAGCTTAATTCCAAATATGTCTTTCTAACCATGTTCTAGCCATTAGGACCTTCCTTGGGATCATGTCAATCTCCAGATTTCCTCCACCAAAGGGACTGTGGAACATTTGGAGGCTTTAAAGGATAATGACAGTCATATTTCACTTTTAGGGTAACAGATAAAGTCTTAGAGGTTTATAAAACCTTTATCAGGAAAACTAAAGTGAGCTTTGACTTTTTTTCTATATAATAATTTATAAGCTGCATTTTTTTTCTAGTAGACATTTCTTTTCCTGTTCTTTGTGCTAAATGGAGGCCATTGACAAACCATCACTTAAGATAAAACAAATGTTGAATGTAGAAAGGCTTTAGGTAATTTTCATGTTACATATAAGTAGCAGAATTCTAATGAATACTTAAGGTGAAAATGGACCTGAAATCCTTAAAGGATTTTATAAAACAAATTTGCTTATCAGTTTCAAACAACATATAGGCCCTTTACAGTATAGGCCACTTCTATCATTTTCTTTGGATCGTCACTCCCTGTCACTTTCCTGCATATACCCTACAAAGTAGTTGTTAAGGTTAATTTTACATGTCAATCTCTCTGGGCTAATGAATATCCATAAGGTTGGTGAAACATTATTTCTGAGTTTGTCTATAAGGGTGTTTCAGCGTATGAATCAATAGAGTGAAGATTGCCCCCACCAGTGCAAGTTGGCTTCATCTAACTCACGGAGGTGGGTCCTAATAAACAACAGATGGAAAAAGGATGAATTTGCCCTCTTTACTTGAAACTGGGATATCTATCTCCTCTTGCCTTCAGACTTTCAGTTTTCTGGTTCTTGTGCCTTTGGCCTCAGACTGAGACTTACATTTTGTCTCAACTCATTCTCAGATCTTTGTGTTTATAATGAAACTATCCCACCAGCTTTTCTGGATCTCCTAGTTGCAGTTAGCATATCATGGGATTTCTTAGTCTCCAAAATCATGTAAGCTTATCATTTATAACTTCTCTTTCTATAATGTGGTGGAAGGGGTGGAAGGGAGGGGGTTACACGGATATGTATTTCTATTTCTCTGGAGAATTCTAATCTAGTAGCTACATGAATTTTTCAGCCAGTCATACTTTATTATACCACTCATCACTTGCTTAGACTTTTGCCTGTTAAATACTTCTGCTAATCTTTCCAGATATCAACCAAGCTTTGTGAGACCTTCTCTGACTCCAGATGCCTTCCTTTTGAGTATATTGTCCTTATCTAGATTATAACTCTATTAGAATACATGTTACATATCACAAACTATTAAACTACGTAATAAATACTATAATTAATATAAATATGTCTTTGTTATGTGCTGATTTCTTAAACTAGTTGTAATAGAGTTGAGAAGAGGAGCCATTTTTTTTCTTTATTTTTGATATCTTGACTTTTAACAAAGCATCTATAGATAGTGTTAGTTAAATAGTTTTAAATTGTTGTATGTTATCACATTCTCAAAAATAAGTTGATTATAAATGATAAATGATTGCTAAAAATGACATTTTATATTTGCATGAAGTAAATTTTTCCTTTGCTTTTTTTCACAATACTTCAAATACTTAATGTTCAGATTATCCTGTTTGATAAACAAAACAGATAGTATATTTTACTTTATAGATGAACACTTGAGAAAAGAAATATAGATGTTAAATGGAATGGCAGTGAGATGGTTTCTAGGGTAGAAAATCTAAAGAAATTGATAAACATGGCAAGTTATATATTTATTTTTGTCTCTGTTCTTTCTTGGAATCCTATTAAAGTTACAATAAAATGTTTTAAGATGTGAATTGAATTTTTAATTGTTGGGTTTTTTTTTTTTTACTGAAAGTAATGTTGATTTATAACACTGTATGATATGTGGTTTACCATATCACAGTCACCAACAAAACACCCATCATCCTCCACCATCATCCATGGAGATTCCTCCCCAAAGTGTGATTTTTTTTTTTTGTCAAGATTTATTTATTTGTGCATACAGAACTGGGGTACAGGCCAGAGGTGCAGGGGCAGTGAAAGGCTTCACCAGAGTCAGAGTGGGGAGCAGAACAGGCAGATCTTCAAGGCACACTGCTGAGGGGAGCAGCGGGGTTCAGGAGAGGTCTGCCACGTGATATGGATCACCTCTAGCGCAGGCAGGGATGGAATTCATGCGGAAGTGGCTTTAGCTTCTTAGTGCAGTGCTGTAACCCACTGCGCCACCAGGGAGGGCCCCCAAAATGTGAAGTTAAAGTGAAGATAAAGAAACAAATTATGACAGTAGAGATGTGAAGAGTAGACAAAGATAACTGCCCCAGCTGTCTTAGAAACCCAACTGTAAGTCATGGATGGGGAAAAGGAAAAGAACCAAAAAAGAAGCCAATTTCCAACTAGACCTCTAGAAAAACTAGGGAATTTGAGGTTATGAGGAGCTCTGAAAGTGGTGCACGGTGAGGCTATCACCATGAAAATCTGAGTAGAAAACTACGTAAATACTAACCAGATTTCCCAGACTGTCTTCTTCGCCCTCTGCTGACCTCAGCAGAAGACTAGAGATTCTAAAACTACAACTGAAATGGACTTGGTAGTAGCAGGATGTGAGTAGGGTGCCGTTCTGAGAACAGGGAATCATGGGAAACTATGCATCATGAAAGAGGAGACTGAAAATGCTTGAACAAGTAAACTAAAAGGAGAGAAAAATGTGATCAGGGATAAAGAACATACTTGAAGGACTTCCGGAAGATGGCGGCAGAGTAAAGACGCCGAGATCACCGCGTCCAAGC
>NW_004567124.1:28936080-28959713 GCF_000260355.1 Condylura cristata
AAAAAAAAAAAAGAACATACTTGAACTAATGCTTTTGAAGCAAAAGGAGAAACAGATATTGCTAAGATCTAGGTGTACCAGTAGTAGTTCATTGTTGAAGTAGACCAAAGATAGAGTCCTTAGATATGTAAGGATCACAGATTTGAGAAGCATATAGAGATGCACTTTCCATTTGGACAAGAAGTCACTCGGGATAATGAAATTTTAATTCTTAAGGTCAGGTCATTCAGTTCCGAGAAACAACGTGGTGAATTAAGTGACAGTGGTAACTTGTGCGGAAAAGCAGAATTTACTTTAAGACAAATAATAGCTTCCAGGTTCATAAGGAAAGCTGGAAACATTTTCTTCTAAAAGAATAGAAACCAGGATGACACCATGGTTCTAAATAACCTGGAACTAGTCATTTCTGGATATTATCTTAGCAGGAACTCTACCCAACTTTTCATCCTTCCTCAAAACTCAAAATTTCCAGGAAAAACAATCAGACTAGCCTAGTTCAATATATACCTCTTGACTAGTAAAAGGTAAGGGGACCTGATTTACATTATGAGCACACAAAATGAGAGAGAAATAGCTGCCCAATGAAAAATAAGGGTGTTATTACCAGAAAAAGAGGAAATCTTTGTTGGGCAAACAGAAGTAACAGATATCCCCTCGATACCTAATGGAGACGTGTATAAGTTTTATTCTAACTTTGTATAACAAATACTTACTGTGTAAAAGTGTTACTTTATAATAATGAGTAAACTTCTTAACTTTATTCCATTCTTTGATTTCAATTGATAAAAATAACATTTCATAAAATTGTAATATGACATGCTGAAAATGTAAGCCTTACTCTAAAAAGGCAATTTTCCAATATATGAAAACTCATAACAGTGCAGTTTTATGAATCGAGCAGATAAAGTTTCAAAAATCTCTTAAGATATCCTTTCTGATGCTTCCTTTGATTTGTACTGCATAAGGAAAAAAAAAGATAAATATTTACCAAAAACTTAATAGTAACAAAACTTCAAAAACAAAACAGATTTCAGAGTCCATATTTCTTCATGAAGTCTCAATTTATACACATTTTGTGCTGTCAAAGACAATAGAGCAAGCTACGCTTATGTTTATGACTCTGGGGAAGCTAGATAAGATTGAGCAGCTAACAAAACTTATGACAGAATCAGAATGAAGCCCACCCATTTGTCTCGCTTGCTCTAGAGACTAATTTAAATATTTGTTCATATAAACTAAACTGGTAGCAGAAACTAATCATTTTGATTGGTATTTTGCTTACATAAAAAGCTAAACTACCAGGAGGATGAGATCTAAAAATGAATAGAACAAAATGTCAGTGATCTCTTTTATTGAATTCTCATTCAATAGTGAACATCGTTTCTCTAATAGTTCTGTGATTTTCTATCACCTAACATTTCCAAATGTCATTGAAACACTATGATATGCTAGGTGCTAGGTTACTAAGTACTTAGATAATGAGGAAAACAAAACAATAATGGGTATTTTCAAATATGCTTATGGAAACCTACTTCTAATCGTTTATTCTCAGTTTACTTTCCAACATTAGTTCCTTTAATCAATCTGAATAAATGTTTTAAACAGTCTTCATTCTGATATTTTCTATTCTATTTTCTAGTTATATATTATTATATCTTAACCAGATATAATTTACATGCAATAAAAAAATCAATTTAAGTGACCAATTTTAATTCAATAATTTTTGATAAGTGTATCTATTAATGTCTTGTTATTACTCCCACAATCACAACTTAGAACACTTCTACCATTCCAAAAAGTTTTCTTATCTTCCTACCTCAATCTCCTGACAGGTACTAATCTGCTTTCTTTGGGCAATAGTTTTCTGGTGTTTTTAATTTAATGATACTGTGGAGAGTCATCCTTTTTACTATATATATATATATATATATCAGTAGTTTTTTCCTTTTAATGGTGGACATCATTCCATTTTATGAATATGTCACAATTTTCTTGTATATGTACCACTTGATGGACATTTTGGTTGATTCCAGTTTGGGACAGTTATAAATAAAGTTGTTATGAACATGTAAGTACAAGTACTTATGTATAGCTTAATGTTATTTCTCTTGGGTTAACACCTAGGAATTGTATTGCCGGCTTATATGGTAAGTATATGTTTTAACTATATATGAGAAGCTGCCAAACTGTTTTTCCAAAGATACTATGTCATTTTGTATTCCTGCCTGCAATGTAGTAGAATAGAAAATGTTTTATTCTTTTTTAAAAGATTTATTTTTATTTCCTTATGCAAACAAGAGCTGGGATATAGGCCAGAGGTGTGGAGGTGGGTGGGAGGGAGGGTGAGAAGATTCACCAGCAACAAAGTGGAGAGCAGAACAGGCAGATCTACTAAAATACACTGCTGAGGGGAGCAGTGGTCAAGACAGGAGAGGTCTACTGTGCCATGTGGGTTAGCTACCTGGCTGAAGATCAAACTCATGCCGCAATGGCTGGCAATAGCTTGATAGCACTGAGATGACCCCTTGGGCCACCAAGGAGGACCTGTTTTACATTCTTTTTTTTTTAAAGATTTATTTATTTATTCATACAGAACTGGGGTACAGGCCAGAGATGCGGAGGGTGAGAGGATTCACCAGGGACAGAGTGGGGAGCAGAACAGGCAGACTCACCCGGGACAGAGTGGGGAGCAGAACAGACAGATTGACGAAGTACACTGCTGTGGGGAGCAGTGGGCAGGTCAGGAGAGGTCTGCCATGCCATGTGGATCTCCTTGGGGCAGGTGGGATCAAACTCATGCTTAAGCTTCTTAGTGCAGTGCTTTAATCCTTTGCACCACCAGGGAGGGCCCTGTTTTACATTCTTATATCTAAGTTGTTTAGTTTTAACTCTTTCAGTTAGGCCTGTGATCTACTTCAGGTTAAGTTGTAAATGATCTTGCATCAGAAAGACTCCACTAAAAAACTATTATAAACAAATACATGAGGGTCCTCCCTGGTGGCATAGTGAGTTAAAGCACAGCACTATAAAGCTATCCACAGCAACTGCAGCATGAGTTCGACCAGGGAGGTAACCCACATAGTGTGACAGACTTCTTCTGCCCCACCTACCGCTCCTCTCAGCAATGTATTTCAGTTGGTCTGCCTGTTCTGCTCCCCTCTCTGTCTCTGGTGAATCCTCTCACCCACCCTAAACCTCTTGCCTGTACCCCAGTTCTTGCATGCTTAAATAATCTTTTAAAAAAGTAAAAGAATAAGTACAGTAAAGTATCCTGTTACCAAATCAATAGACAAAAAGCCATTGCATGCTATGTATAAACAACTAGCAAGAAGAAACAAAAATTAAGCATACAATTGCATCAAAAATAATTAAATATTAATATTAAATGCTAGTATTAAAATAACATTAACAAAGGAAGTTACCTATTTCCACTCATCCTTGGGCAAAATGTTACTTCAGTTTCTGACTGGAACCTAAAGACATAAAGAGAATCTGTCTCTAGCAGGCCCTAGTACTTAGACAGGACATGGCACATTTGAGATATTTGCAAAGATGTCACAAAGATGGTAATAGAGGACGCTTCTTGCTCCACCCCCAGAGGAACATCTAATTAGAGGGACACTGCACTGAGAGAATCCTGAGGCTTTCCATAAAACTGACACATTACTTCTAGCTCAGAGATCAACACAAATGCACAATGAGGGACACAGAGGAGGTTCATGCTTCATTAGACTGGAAGTAGGTGGAGAGAAACAGCTAGAGACTTTCAGTCCAAGGCTAGGGATACAGAAGGTAGGACTGCCTGCCAGCTCAGTCAGAAGCACTCTAGACTATAATCCCTCTCCCTTATTTTTCAGGACTGTACTGACCTCATGAAGTACACTGATAATGGTTAGAATTATGAACTAGGATCTCAGGAAGAAAAGAAATCAGTAGCACAAACACAAATAAGGCTATAATACATGACAACTTGCGACCTCAGCGAGATAGAAGATCACAAAGGAGAAAACAACTCTCCAGCACTAAGATTTAGAAGGTTATCTTTCAGGTAGGGAATTCAGAATTGCATAATAAAAGAAATTCAAAGTGATAAGACTCAGAAAGACAAGTCAAAATGATATGAGAGAATTAAAAAAAAAAAACTAACCTTACTGATACAACAAAATTCAAAAAATAAAACAATGAGATAAGAAATAAAATTAATGAATGAAAGGCCAAAATGAAACTTTAAATAAGAAAATGACATTCAGGGTGTAAAGAACTTGATACATGAAATCAAGAGATCTCAAGAAATCTATAGAACCAGAACAGACCAACTGAAGGATCAAATCAGTGACCTCAACAGAGAAAAGCAAAAGTGACCAGATAGAAGAAAAAGAGAGAATTAAAATGGGGAAAAAAATAAAACACTACAAAAGCTGTATATGTCCATTAGGAAAGGTAACATATGAATAAATGGTATACCAGAAGAAGAATGAGAGGTGGGAACAGAACACTTATTCAAAGACATAATATTGATTTTCCCAAATCTGGGAGAAGAACTGAATATATAATTTCACGAAGCTAACAGGACACCAAATTGTCTATGTAATTTGTACAGCAGGACACATAGTCCTGAAACTAGCAGGAGTTAAAGACAAAGATAAAACATTGAAGGTGGCTAGGAAAGAAAAGGAAAGAAGAGGGATGGACTATGGCGATGGCACATGGGTGAACTGATGGTGGGAAGCCTACAGGGATTACATCTGAGATTTAAAAAATGAACAAAACAAGGAATGATGTAAATACACACACACACACACACACATATAGAAAGAAAGGAGAAATTAAGCATACAATTGCATCAAAAATAATTAAATATTAATATTAAATACTAGTATTAAAATAACGTTTGATGAAGTCTCATCAAACTTTAAACAGAATTCTTAAAAGAAACTTGGTAGGTCAAAGAGAGTGGAATATCATATTCAAAACACTAAAAGATAAAATCAGCCAGGGAAAAATACTACCCTTCAAGACAAACAAAAGCTGAAGGGAGTTTATCAACAATCAACTTCCCTTATAAAAAGTGTTGAAAGGAATTTTTCCTATTTAAATCAATGAAAAGGCAATCCAGAAGAATTATAGAACCAGAAAACTAAAGGCTAAATGGCAGTGACAAGCCTTTATATATCAATAGTCACATTTAATGTAGTGGGATATTGCCAGAGATTCATTCAAATTATAAAGACAAACATAGACTTAAAGTGAAGGGGTAGGAACTGGTACTCCAAGCCAATGAAAATTTTCAAAAGGCAGAAACTACTATACTTATGTCAGGGGAAAAAGACATTACTTTCACCTCCTCCCAAAAAAAGATAACAGACAAGTGAACGTTATATAATAATAAAGAAATTGATACAATAGGAATGCTCACGAATTTACATTACGAGGAGATTCATAGAATTATTTGAAATAAGTTTAAGAAATGCGTACATAATAATTGAGTTGCAGTACCAAGTTGTTCTGATTAGTAAATTCAGTGAGATAATCTCAACAAAAGAAGTCAAGGCATGTTTAAGTATGAAAATAGAATTTGTTCTCTTTACTGCTCACTCAAAATAGGTTTTACAAATGCAAGAACAATGAACATTACAGAACTTTGAGTACATAGCAGTGGGTCTTTATTCACTGAAGCCTTAGAAAATTATATTTGTGCAGAAAATGGAAGAAAGATCAAGTCAGGAGTTTCTTTATATAGCTGTAGTAGGAAGCAGTGACACTTGAAGAAAATATCCTCAAACATGATTTGCTTGTTCCACTTCAGCCTAAATCTCTTTGTCAGGGCAGTTTCTCTCTTATTCCCTGACCAGGCTATCCACTGCTTATGTTCTACCTCTGCTTTCCCACTTAGCACAGTTGTGTCTATATTGTGTTATTGGTATGATTGTTAATGACTGCTCCCCACTAGACTACAGGTTTTTCAGGAGTATATATGATCTCTCTCTTATGCACATTTGTATCTCCATTTCTATACACAAACCTGAGATGACAGGTGCTTAAAAATATATGATGAGTGGATGAATGACTATTGCCTTGTAAACTGTAACTAGTATAGAGATAAAACAATAATATGTTTAACTTTTAACACTAATGCAGAAACAGGCCCTGGATTTCCTAGAAAAAAATAAATGTCTACATCTCTAGAGCTTGGGTTCACTCTACAATCATCAATACAAAGTCTACTTTCATTTTCTAATAAGACCTGTGACCAAAGAGGGGAAAATGTTTTTTGTAAGTGCAATCAGCTGTGCTCTGAAATATAACCATGTTGAAGACCTATAGAAATTCCCAGGATATGGGCTACATAATTTGAATCAGTTGAACATAGAGTTCTCTTAAAAATATAATTTTGGGGGCCCTCCCTAGTGGTGCAGCAAGTTAAAGAACAGCACTAAGAAGCTAAAGCCACTTCATTACGAGTTCGATCCCTGCCCTGGGGGTGATCCACATGGCTTGACAGACCTCTCCTGACCCGCCCACTGCTCCCCTAGGCAGTGTACTTCTTTAGTGGACCTGTTCTGCTCCCCTCTGTATCTGGTGAATCCGGCACCTCTCGCCTGTACCCTAAATAATATATATAATATATATATATATATATATTTTATATATATATATATATATACACACACACACACACATAATTTTTAATTCCTGTATCCAGCATTGTATCTAAAATAAATGAATTATAAAATTGGTGATATGCCTTGGTAGGTGTGTAAGGGAATTTTATTGTCTATGTTGTTTTATAAGCTAAACATGAATGTTGCTCTAATAACACTCTTGGCATTACTATGAATTTATAGTCTCACATACATTGCAATTATTATTTACATATTGCAATTTCTTTACCAGTGTAACAGATTTTAGCTTGAAAGGACCATAAACTGAGAGACTTACTACAGTTTAAAGTTGGCAGCTGGCGAGGAGATGAATTCCAAGCCAGAAGAGAGTGTAGGCAGGAGGTTCCTGCTGTTTCCTAAGGATAGTATCCCTGGGTGATACATCTGCTGTTGAAACATCAAAACACATATCCTTGTAGAATCCTTCACATATACTTAATCCGATTTCTTTGATTTTAAGTTTACTTGGCGAAATGAAAAGATATTTATATTTCCTATTATTAACTTTTAAGAAGCCAAACTCTTTTAGTAAATATTGACTTACATGATAAGCAAAATAATGACCCCAACGATGTTCACACTGAATAAAAATATGAATATGTTACCTTATATGGCAAGAGAGACTTCATATATGATTAATTATTGAACTGGGAAGATTACCCTGAGTGATGCAGGTGAATCTAACATCATCAACGGAGTTTTTATAAGAGGGAGGTTGAAGGGTCAGAGTCAGAGAAGTAGCTGCGACAATGGAGGCAAAAGCTAATGAAATACCACTGCTAGAAGGAAGCCATCAGCCAAGGAATTCTGAAGAAGCTGGAGAAAGCACAGATTTTCCTTTGAGACTACAGAAGGAAAACCATTTGACATTAGACCTAGGAAATCCATTTTCAACTTCTGACTTAAAAGAATAGTGAGACAATTTGTGTTGTTTTAAGCCACTCTGTGGTAGTTTGTTACAGCAGCTCTAGAAATATAATACTACTTATATTTATGTTATTGCCCTCTATTGTGTCCAGCAATAATTCCTTTCCATAGGCTCATTTTCTTTACTGCACACTTTATCCTTAATTTTACTGCAGATCATTTAGTTCATCAAGGTGATCAATTGATTAGGGGAGGTAAGACATAGTGGTCAGCAGTCAAACTGTAAGTATTTATTTAGCATTACATAGTCATGCTATGCTATTTATTTATTTATTTATTTGTTGGGGACCGAGGCCGGCATCTGGCGTCTGTCAGCAGTCATAAAAAGGTGAAATGGAGTCCGGATAGAGAAAAACATCCGGGTTGTAAAAGGCATGCGGGAAGAACTCCCTTGCCCCCACCTTTTCCTTCTCTTTCTTTTCTCACCCACCTATTATCAAAACACTGCTCCATTCTCGCCCATTTTTGTCCCTCGCGAGAACCATGTTATCAAACACTGCTACATGTCTAGTGCTAGTGTCTATTGGCTTTCTCCCTTCCTGGCATCCCTCTCCTTCTGTATAAAGCTGAGATAAAACCCAATAAAGAGCTTTTTCTTTGTTCTGCTACACGCGTGTGACTGCTTCCTTTGTTCGCCTGACCTGGGGCCCCGACTCTCTGGCCTTGCTGGTCAAGGTCCCCCGCATTTATTTATTTATTTATTTATTTATTTATTTATTTATTTGTTTGTTTGTTTGTTTGTTTGTTTGTTTGTTTGTTTGTTTGTTTATTTATTGTGTTTTCTTTCATAGTGTGAAAGAAAACAGAAAACTATGTCTTGCCTACATCTCTGAAGTTTACAAGCTTGTGGGGAAAACTGCTAAATGCACACATAACGCAGTTGTATTTAGGGCCCAATGTAGTCTATGGCCCCAGTGCTCTTGTCAGATACAGTTTTAAAAATATCAAATATGAGAATCTAAAGAATATTCACCTAAAAAGGCAAACACACACCCGTGGTTCATAAAGTCAGTTTTACCCCATAAGTCCCCTGAATAGGCTTGCATTTAACTTTACATTTTTTCTTTCAATATTAAAAAAAATGGAGACTTGAATAAAAAATCTCCATCCTAGAGATTCTGTAAATATAGTTGCCTGGTTAATTACAACGTGAAATAACTTCTTAAAATAATGCTTTAATTCTACAAGGATTCTGTAAGCATTTTCATGTCATTATTTTATTAAAAAAGCACAACATAAAACCATTGTGTCACAAGACTTTTTTTTTTTATTATGATACCCAAATCCAAAAGGAAGTAAAATATTTATAGGGTCTATTAGTCAGGGTTCTCCAGAGACACAGAACTAATAAGATGTGTACATATTTAGAAAGACATTTATTATAATTGATTTGCACTATTACACAGGCTGGCAAACTAAAAAACAAAGAAAGCTGATGGCATAGTTCAGTCTAAAGGTCAGCGGTCTGAGGGTCCTGACTCCTTTAAGAACTCTAGATTATCAATCCAATTGTAGTTTCTCTGTTGTTAATTGGCCTTTCTTGGTTTCTTTTTGCGTCTCTTTCTATTGGATGCTTTCTTTTCCCTACAAAGTGTCAGACAAACTTTCCAGAACCTGGTTCATGTCTACATTTAGTGATTTTTTTAAAGGTTTAAGATTTTAATTTCTGTAAAATTTTCAGCCAATATCTCTCGTACTATTTCCTTTCCATCAATAATTTTTTCCTACATATTTGTTAGAGTGTCTAACTCTCTCTTTGTGTGTCTCATAACATTTTGTACATCTTTTTGATCTTTATATTTTTTAATTGTTTATTTATTTTATTTAGCAGAACTAGGTGTAGGCCAGAGATGCAGGGGGTGAGAGGATTCACCAGAGATTGGGAAGCAGACAGATGGATCTACTGAAATATACCACTGAGGAGAGCAGCAGACAAGACAGGAGAGGTCTGCTGTGCCATCTGTGGGTCAGCTCCTTGACTACTGATCAAACTCAGGCCATAGGTGATAGCACTGAGACTAAACCCCTAAGCCAACAAGGAGATCCTTCTTTATATTTCTGGAAGTAATGCTTTTTCTTATAGCAAACACTCTCCTCAGTTGCTGTGTTTAATAATAATAATGCCATTTATTAGACTTTAAATTTTAATTATTATATTTTTGTATTTTAGGGGTTGGTACAAGGGGTATATATTTAAGTACAAATCTACCTTTAGATATTCACAGAGAGAATTATATCTGTGTATTTGTTATATCTATGTATGTGTGTAAATATATATATGTGCATGTATGTAGATATATATTTATACTTACCAATATCTATTGATATACCTACTTTCTGTACAGAAAAAGGAATATATTCATCTCTTCTTATTTCATGGATTTTTTTTTTTTAGCTTTGGACATTGTAAATATGTTGATTTTATATCTACCATTTTTATTTTCTTGGTAAAAATTCTCCCATGGCAGAGATGTGGTGGGTCAATAAACTTTCTTTCCTGTAGTTACAGAATATAGTTTGAAACTTGTTTCTGTGAGTTAACTGTTGGGGTATTTTACTTAAATAATTATCATAAAGTTTTATAAGTATAAGTAGCAATTTTTAAATTCTCAAAATGCTTCTTTGATTTGGAGATACAATTTTCCTTGTTAACCATTAGCTGCTTTTATTTATGTCTTTAAATAGAAATTTTTAAAAAAGCATGCTAAGTACATTTGTTGAAATAGGTTGACAAGAACAATCTTCAAATGTAAAACCAAAGCAAAATATTAATACATAGTCAATATGATTAGTTTGAAAATGACATTACTTAATTCTTAATGGATCAGTTAAGTGGTAGATTTGATTTTCGCCAAGTTTCATCAAAACTGCCAACAATACACACTTGTACAACTTTACCAAACCTATCATTACTAAATGTATATCAAACATTACTAAAATGTATATCAAATCTATCCTATTAACTAAATGCTTCATAATTTTAGAATGTTTTCATATATGTAATTTTTCTATATCATAGCAATACTATGATAAAATTAGGGCAGAAAATAAAGGCCACTATTTACACTATTTACTCATGAGAACAATGAGTATGAGAACAATTAAGTTAGTTGTTTGTGTCCCAGAAATCACAATTCCTAATACAGTGCTGTATGATATCTTTACCAAATTATTGATTGACCTTAATGGTGTACAAATATAATTCTTTATCAAGACAAATGTAAATGGTTATGACAATTTATTACAAAATGCGATGATTTGTAAACTTGTGTTTCATGAGAAATCTTTCTGAAAGTATTGCATAGACAGTATTTGACACCTTCAATTACTGAAAATTAAAGTACATTGTTCTTTTCCTGAGTAACACTTTTACATATTCTCCCTTTATTTTGCCCTCCTAATATCCAGAAAAAATATTATATATATACATGTGATTAAATTTTAATTCTGATAAATATCAATATTTTCTACTAACCAATATCAGAACTCAAACAGAATAGATTTTTTTTCCCAATGGAAAAATAGAGAAGTAATGTTCATGTAATGAAAGTATTAATCATTGACTTTATTGAAAGCAGTCCTTGTCTTTTGGAAAGAGGTAGTTTGAAAATTTCTGAGCTAGTCTTATATGAAACATACACACAGTGGGAGAATTTGAATGTTTTATTTAGTGAATTTTCTTTTGATATATGAATATTTGGTCTCTGATATTTAAATATTGGGTAAATAATGTACATATCATAAACTGTGCAAATCAATAAACCCTCCCAAACTTTCTGTGAACCAATACCTAGCTCGTTGCTGGAATATTATTTGAGCTTAAGCCATTATATTCCATCCCAGTGGTAACTATTTGTGAATTAGTTTAGCCTGTACTTATTTAAGTAGACTTAACAATGAGTGTTGTTTGGTTTCTGGCTCATTGTACACATATTTCTTTTAAAAAATTTCTTCCATATTGTGCAATAATTGTAGATTTTCATTCCTAATGGGAAGTACAGTTCTATTATGTGAATATACCACAAAGTTTTTATTGATCTTACTTTTGATGAGCATTTGCATAGTTTATAGTTTGGGCTTTTATGAATAAAATTACTTTTGAACACAAGTGCTTTTTTATAAATATATGTGTGAATTCCTGTTGGATATATACCTCATATTAAAATTGCCAGGTAGGGCCCTCCCTGGTAGCGCAGTGAGTTAAAGCACAGCACTAAGAAGCTAAAGCCGCTTTAGTATGAGTTCAATCCCTGCCAGACGGTGATCCACATGGCGCAACAGACCTCTCCTTACCCGCCCGCTGCCCCCTCAGAGTATACTACATAGATCTGCCTGTTCTGCTCCCCACTCTGTCTCTCGTGAACCCTCTCACTATCCCTGAGCCTCTGGCCTGTACCCTAGTTCTGTATGCATAAATAAATAAATCTTTTAAAAAAATCGCCAGATCATGCATTATAGCATTTTGTTCCCCACCTATCTGGACTTTTTTTTTTAACATTCAAAAACATAAATGCCCTCTCCTTTCCCATGGGTGAAGGAGAGTTCATAATTCTAATTAATTGAAAATAAACCATTTAGTAAGAGGGTCTGTGGAGAAGGTAAAAATTTGACATCAGAAATAAGTAATGAGTGGTATATCTGTCAGAGTTCAGTCAAAGAAGGAGGACGGCTATCAGGAAAATAGATTGGTAGATGGTGTTTTTAAAAACAAGAATTTGACCTTAATGCTGTCATGAGAGTTGGGTAAGCAGTCTCAGAAGGTATTGTTCTTTTTATGTGATGCTAGAACTTAAAGTTCACAGAACAGGCGGTGGGGAAGGGAAATGGATTGGAAGCAAGAAGAAGCTAGTATTCATAAGCATGAGTTAGAACCAGAAGGACAGACTGAAATTCATGTCAGTTCTTGTGGCCTCTGAACTTACTGAGTGACTTTCCTGCAGAAACTAAGCCCTTCATTAAAGAACTAAATACACACACCCAGCCCAGGAGTCAGAGATTTTTTTTTAAGATTTATTTACTTATGCATACAGGCCAGAGGTGTAGAGGGTGAGAGGACTCACCACAGACAGAGTGGGGAGCAGAAAAGGCAGATTGACTGAAATGCACTGCTGAGGGGAGCAACAGGCAGGCTAGGAGAGGTCTGCTGTGCCCTGTGGGTCAGTTCTCTGGCAGGCTATAGAACTTGACGTGCTGCAGTGACTTCATAGTGTTACAGTGACTTCATTGTGCTGTTTTTTGTTTGTTTGTTTTTTAAGATTTATTTATTTATTCATACAGAACTGGGGTACAGGCCAGAGATGCAGAGGGTGAGAAGATTCACCAGAGACAGAGTGGGGAGCAGAAGGGGCAGATCGACGAAGTACACTGCTGAGGGGAGCAGCAGGCAGGTTAGGAGGGGTCTGCCACACCATGTGGATCTCCTCTGAGGCAGGCGGAATCGAACTCATGCGGAAGTGACTTAAGCTTCTTAGTGCAGTGCTTTAACCCGCTGCACCACCAGGGAAGGCCCAAGAAGTCAGAGTTTTGTTTTGTTTTTGTTTTGTTTAAGATTTATTTATTTATGCATACCGAACTGGGGAGTACACCGGTGGTGGTGAGAGGGTTCACCAGAGACAGAGTGGGGAGCAGGACAGGCAGGTCCATGAAGTACACTGCCGAGGGGAGCAGCCAGTGAGACAGGTGAGGTCTGCTGCGCCATGTGAGTCACCTCCAGGGCTGGGGATAGAACTGTCATTGAAGCAGCTGTGGCCAGCTTGCAGTGCTGTGTCCTAACCCATTGTGCCACCAGGGAGGGCCCTGGAGTCAGAGATTCTTAAGGAGGATCACAAAAACACAGAGCCAGTTGATGAACAACAGGTGATCCTGAGCCACGCATGGCTGCTGCTTCGCTTCATCCTCCAAAGCAGTCTATCAGGTTCTCTCTTACCACGTTTCACCTGGACTAGAAACATAGGCAGCAGGGAATGCTGGGAAATGTAATTCAGCCTAGCTGATTTGCCACAAAATTACAACAGATGAAAACAGAACAAGTATTAGTAATTGTGTCAACTGCCGTTTGAAGGAACACAGAAATTTTAAAAAGAGGTTTAACAGCATTTATATACTGAAAAATCAGTCTTTGTTCTTGCCATCTAAGTGAGCCTGCCTTTTTCCCAACCTCGTGAATACATTTTAGTCTCCCTCATTCCAACTTTGCATTCCTGCAATTTAACACTGTGAACCAATTCTGGTTATTGAAGCATGTATTTTTCTTTCACTGAGGTTAAATTTATATAATATTTACTAAATGAATAATTCTATTTTTAATACATTAACAGTGTTTTGCAACTACCATCTTTATTTTGTTCTAAAAACATTTTCATCAGTTCAAAAGGAAACTCCTTAGTTCTTAAATAATTACTACCATCATGCCCCCAACCCCCTGGCAACCAACCAACAATCTGTTTTCTGTGGAATTTTATGGTTTTGTTAAGGGGAAGGATGTCCTGAAGGAACTCTGCAAAGTGTTAAAGACTCCACCCCCTACTCCAGCTTTCTGGACACTATCCCCTACTCCAGTGATTGGAAACTACAACTCCCAGCAGTACAAGGGAGAGAACTCCGAGGACCCAAGGGCGGAGCTAGCAGGAATGAATTCTGGGATATTTGGGGGATAAATAGGGTACGATTGCATCTCACAGGTGTGCTCTCTCGCTTGGGAAACAGCTCTCCGGACCGCGTGACTTGGTGTGTTCAGTCAGCCTAGCCGTAAGATATTCCACTTACTTTGTATCCCCCTCTCTTTCCCTGGGTTGTTTCTATTCCTTTCCCCTTTTGGGGAAACCCATTACTGACCCTTTTGTGTGTACCTGCAGTGTAGCTGAGTTGTGAGCAAGGGTGAGGCCCCACAGACAGGCGGCCCAGTCCACTCTGGGCTACCCTGTAACAGTTCTACCGATTCTGGATACTTCATATAAATGGATCATATGTTTTGTGCCTGACTTCTATCACTTAGCATAGACTATATATCCATATTGTAGCTCATGCCAGTTCTGCATTCCTTTTATGGTTAAGTAATATTCCATTGTATGCATATAATCCACTTTATATATCCATTCACCCACTAGTAGAAATATGGTATAGTTCCACTTTTTACCTCTATGTATTTGTTTATTGCTGCCATTTTAAGCACAGTTCTCTCTCTGCTTGTAAGAGAATACTTATTAGACATATCATCATTCAAAATAAATCCCAATTTTCTAGTTTCCCTTAGAATTAGGTTTTTTCATGAGTCTGAGTACTGGACAGTGGAGTATAAGAGGAATTCTTATACATAAGTTCTGACAAGCATTTTTTCAAGGCAGGAGAATATTTTTTTTTCTTCCTTCCTCTTATTTAAACAGTTTTTTGTGGCTTGTCCCACCCCAAGAGCACTGAGAGTCTCTTAAGCTAACTGAATTTCTTCTTGTTGCATCTTTTCATCTGATGAAGATCATTTAGGATTCTGAGCACAGCACATCACAGAGGTGGCAATCATCCCTTGGTTGGAGACTATAAATTCATGCAGTCCTTCAGGTTTTCTTTCCTGTTTTTACCCAGCCTTCTGTCTAATTTACTAAATCTCCTTCTTCCATACTTACGAATAACTATGCAGTGTCAGGGAGGATAAATAATTTAAAAATTAATATAGATGACATTTAGCATGTCCCCTTTTCTTCCACCCTATCTCTCTTTGTAGAAGATTAAATTTGTATAGCAAGAGTTATTATTATCTATACCATATTTGCCTCTCTACTTTTGATGTTTGCAAATTGACTTAGCAATGATTTTCCCTATTACATCATATTGATGTAATAAACATTACATTTTTTTAAAGTGTTATTTTACTTATGCATATAAGAGTTGGGGTATAGGCTTGGGGAAGGGAGAAGGTGGTGAAAGGATTCACCAGAGACGGAGTGGGGAGCAGAATAGATGATTGTATGAAACACACTGTGAGAGGAGCAATGGGCAAGATAGGAGAGGTCTGCTGTGCTATGTGGGTCGGCTCTTTGGCTGAGGATTGAACTTGTGCTGCAGTGGCTGTGGATAGCTTCATAGTGCTGAGACTTAACCCCTTGCGCCACCAGGGAGGCCCTAAACATCACAATTTGTAATAAAAATAGAAAAGTAAAAAAAATTTCAGGCTCTAGATAGTAAATCAGTATTTCAAACAATATTTAATATGCTATAATTCTAATACAATAAAAAATGACCAATTTGCAAGTTATAACAATTTGTCTATAAATTCTAGTGACATTTTGGCATCCCAGAGTTTCTCTCCAAATATGTAGATGTCTATTAATTAAAGTACTCATTTAAATAATAGGCACTAAAGGTCAGGCTAGGTGCTCATGATTCCTTGTAAGATTTACTCTGTGATCTTGCCTAGTGAGGGAGATAGACATGCAAATATGCAACTACAGTGAACTGAAAACGTGTTTAATTCTGAAAGGAAAATTCTGAAAGGAAGCAGAAACACAAGTAACTAATTTTATTCAGTGGCCGAAAAGACTGACTGGAGTAGGCTTTCCAGAGACTCTTCTGTATGTAGAAGAATCCTAGTAGTTGGAAACAATTAAGGAAATATTTCAGTCAGGGGTAGTGGCATGTGTTATGCTGGGCAAGGAATAATGTTTTGGTGTGATCATAACAGTGTTTTTTTCTGAGGGAGGAGAAGGAAAAACACAAGTGTTACAAGGTAGACTTACTCAGATATAAAGACTAACAATTCTTGGTAGAAGACTTGAGGAGAAAATTGGGTAACTGCTAAAAACTCCCCACTATATGCACTCCCCTTGATCACTGCAGCACTGTTTATAATGGCCAACCTGTGCAAACAAGTTAAGTTCTGAAGGACATATGAATGGATTAAGAAAATGTAATATATAGATATATATGTGTGTGTGTGTGTATACATATATATACATATATATATGTATATATATGTATACACACACTAGAATTTACTCAGCTATATGAAATGAAATTATGTAAGTTTTCTATTGCCATTTGGGAACAGCATGGATGGAACTGAAAGGCTTATGCTAAATGAGATTAGCAGGAGAAAGGCAAATACCACACAATATTACTCATGTGGAACATTGAGAAACAAAGTAAAATGCTTTGAATTTGTCTGGAGAAGTGAAGCTACCAGAAGAGGTGAGGGATAGGGAGCAACAGGGAGTAGGAAACCCAGAGGACGATAGTGGATTATTGGGGCTTTGGTGGTTAGGCATGTGTAGTAACACATATTTTAAAAGGTGTGAACCTGTACTCCTAAAACATATAGTGTTTATAAACCAATGCACCTCAACAAACATCATTTGAACAGTTTTTATCTTAATTTTGCCCCCTCCACCAAACCAGTCAAGACAGTATTCCATCTATGTCCCTCCCCCAATCTCTCCTCCCTGCCCCTTTTAAACATATTTTTAAGAAACAAAATGACTGCTATCATCCCAAATCTTAAAGAGGGCTTAAGATAACTGACTCATTTTAGGCTTGTTCTGGGACTTATGAAATTTAATTAATAAACCCAATTTATTTAGTTTTTCATTAAGCCGCTCCTCACACCTGCTCAGTTCCTCTTCAAGCAATCCTGTGTTCTCTCTCTGTATTTCCTTTTTTAATAGCTGTTTCATAAAGCATTAAACCCTTCCATCTTTCTGATGCCTCATAGTTTTAGATAATACTCATGAAATACATTTTCATGAGCTGCTTTTTTGGGTGGTGGTGGTTAAAAATCATTTAATTCAAAGCTGTTTCCTGTTGTGTGCACTTCAGTCCTCAGAATATAAATCCATTCTGTAATTACTCCAATATTCTCATCTTAGAAACTTCGCCTGACACACCATTCCATATGTTTATGATTCTCTGAATGAAAAAGTGTTCCCTGACAACCATTCAGATTTTTCCCTTTAATTTCCATTTATGCCTTATTGTCTTATAATGTTGAACTGAAAATATATGTTGCAATATTGTGTGACATTATCAGTATTACTTAAGATTTTATATACCCATATATCAGCCAAACATCAGATAAATCTCACCATTCTGCTTTCCGTACATCTTCCTGCCTAGAAGAGTACAGGTAATAGATTCAATTTCTCCTTCATGACAAGTTGACTTTAAGCATTTCTTACAAACTGAAGACAAGAATCAATTTGCATTTTGGTTTGAATTATTTTTAAAATGTGAACTGGAAATGGAATTTGGCTTAACGTTTGTGCAATTAAAGTGATAGTGCTAACTGAAATGCCTTTTAGATGAAACTTTTATAAGGGTTGGTTTTAAGAATAGTGTAAAGCCAATTTGAAGGTCTTGCTAATAAATAATGTTGTTAGGGAAAAAAGGTGTATTCTGGTGATTTGTAATCCTGCAATAATGGCTTCTAAATAGTTAAGATTAGTTTGAGAGATGAGTGACTTTACACCCTCTATGCCATATGCCAGTAGGGGACAAAAATCAATCTTGCAAGGGCTCTGATTACTTCTGCTCCAAGTTTCTTGTCAGCAGATTCAAAATGTGCAGGGCAATGAATCTTCCACAAGGTAGAGGTGCTGCCCATCAGCTGGAAATCTTTTTTTCCTCCAACTTCTGGTAGAATATCTGCTTGTGATAAATTAGGAGGAGAGAGGAAAAATAGAGGACTATTTGGTGCAACAATTTTAATCCTGTGTTATCTGTACAAAGTGACACCAGTTCCTGTGGCTTTGAAATGAAAAATGTGACCTGAGAGGGAAAAAAATCTGAAAGTTAAGAAACAAAATAATGTATTTTGTCATCTTATAATACGATGTTACTTAGCAAACCATCAACTGATAACCACATTACGGGCTGATAACTGAGTTAGTAAATACTAAACTCTAGATCTCTAAACTTGGATTCACGCAGGAAGCTATAAAGTAAACAAGTTGAAAATTATTAGTAATCAAAGACATAGGGATATGAGCAATGAAAGGAACAAGGACAATATAATTGACAGAGGTATGGTTCCAAAAATGTCCACTTACCTCCCAAAACTGGAAAGACTTTCCTAAACACAGAGACTTTGCAGTTGTGATTAAGTCTGGATTATTCAAATGGGTCCAGTGAGTCATAAGAGTCCTTAAAGAAGAAAAGGCTGAGTGATACAACATATAAGTGACTTACCTTTACAAACTTTGAAAATGGAAGCGGGGAACCACAAATGAAGGAATGTAGATAGCCGGCAGAAGCTGGAAAAGGGGGTGAAATGCATTGCAGAGAGACTGCAGGAAAGAACATAGTCCTGCTTATATCTTGATTTTAACCTGGTAGGCCCATGTAAACTATGTGTATTGGTTCAAGTCTGCAATGCGTATGATTTGTTAGAGAAACAACAGAAAACTACTAGAGATAACATGTAAAAACAAAAACAACAATTAAGTTTTAAAATTATACATTACAAATCTCCCATGTACTTTAGCGGTGCTCACAGAGGATGTATTGGTATCATCTTTCAGTTTGTTTCTGGTTCTCTTGCAAGAATTCTCAAATGTATTAAAATCTTGAGTGCCCTTTTACCTAGAAATTGTACCTCTGGGAATTTAATGAAAAGGGTAAAGCTATGCATGGTAGCTATTTCAAGAGTGTAATAACTTAAAAAGATTCAATGTTTAATAGTGGCATTTATCTGAATAAATTCTGGTGTAACCTGAAACAATAAATTATGCAGTATTAAAATTTTGACACTTGGGCCCTCCCTGGTGGAGCAACTAGTTCATAAACACAGCACTACAAAGCTAGCCATAGCAACTACAGCATGAGTTCAATCCCTGCCCAGGGAGGTGACCACATGGCACAGCAGACCACTCCTGACCCGCCCACTGCTCCCCTCAGCAGTGTGCTTTGTCAGTCTCCTGTTCTGCTCCCCACTCTGTCTCTTGTGAATCCTCTCACTGTCCCTGCACCTCTGGCCTGTACCCCAGTTCTGTATGCATAAAGAAGTAAATCTTTTAAAAAAAAAATTCAAATCTCATTTAAAAAATTAGAACTTGTTGCAGTTGGAAAAAAATCTCAATATTTTGAGAATCAAGTATGAAGTAGTATATATGATGTCATAATAATGACGTATAATATTGGAAATACTGGTGTATAATATTGGTGTGACTGATAAAATGTCTTCTTATCCCACTCTTAAAGAAAATATGTAAATGTATTTTTTTTTTTTTTTTATAACAATGTGTATCCTTGTGCCTGTATGAAATTTTACATTTTTATCACTTCCAAACTACTGGCAGTAGAGTATATATACTTAATAAACTTTTAATAACATGATAAGTATATAATGTTGTCCCATACATAACATTGTAAGCTTAACAAAATCTGAAAAGAGAAAGACCTCTTTTTCTACTAAAAATCAAAACAACACAAGGGTGTATTGGATTCTGGGATATTTTTTGTTTTGTGGGCCCAGGTCATTTGAACACAATGTCAGTCATCAAACAGTATCCAAAAGGCCTGTGGTCAAAAGAGGGTGTAAAACAGGACAATCTTTCCAGGAAACAATTTGGAAAATATATAGCAAAAGCCTTAAAAATTTATATCCTTTGAACCAGTAATGTCATTTCTAGGAATCAAAGAAATAATAAGCAGAAGTTATTGTAATAAGAATTTTCATTGAAGGCTTACTTATGTGAAGGAAAACTAGGAAACAACCTTCATGCCCAATAAGAGGGGAACTAAACAGCAATTTAAAGTAATGTTTTCAAAGAATATTTAATTACATGGGAAAATGTGTTCAATATGTTCCTAAATGAATAAAAGCAGGCTGCAAAATTGAATATACAATGTGATTCCAATTTAGAAAATAAAAAGGAAAAATATGCCAAATGTTAAGAGCAGTTATCTCTGGGTGGTAGAACTGGTTTTAGATTTTTTAGCCATGTGTGTATGTGTGTGTATATTTTGGGGTTTCTATTTCTTCTGTCATGTGCACTTATATATTTTTGAAGTTAGTAGACAATATGCACCCTCTAAGAGTGCCCAGAGCATGTGAGAAAGCAGCTCAGAATCCTACCTACCAGAATTAAGCTGAAACTGGGGTGTTTCCTATCTTGTTGGCCCAACTGCCTCACTAGTTCTTGAACTTTGCTTTTCTTTCGTGACTATGACTTGAGAATCTCTCACAGAATGATGGAAATAGTCTTTTTACAAACACTAGTAAAGAACCAAGATCTTGACCTAGAGAAGGTATCCTTTCCTCCCGGGCTGACCTTGACACTTGGTCATGCCAAGGGCATCCAGCACAGCATTAATAGCTGCTAAAACTCACAGTGAACACATACATTTTAGCAATACACAGAGGATGTGTTGGTCTGGCCTTGCCCTTATCCTAGAAACTCCTCACCACACAAGCTGTCTACCAGGTACACAGATATCTTGCCTATTGCTTCTGGTCATAATCTGCACCTGACTTTAAACATCTTAATTTGACATGTGTTGGTCCTAGGTACCGACTCTCCCTTTGGCCTAGATGTGCCACTGTCAGTGTCACCAGCAGTGGACATTAGGAAGCAAACTGCAACATTCAGCTTTCTTGAAAGGAATGCAACGAAGAACCTTGAGATGTATTTTCTCCTCATTGTGAGCACCATAAAAGGTACCCCCATATGCTCCTGCCAGCATCTTTCATAGACCCTTGCACAGAGTCAGTGCTCAGTGTGTATTTTTAATTAATAGAATGATAAATGATACTTTTAAAAAAATTCCTTTCAGAGTTCATAATGACCACTTTGGGTATGTATATGTGTGTGTGTGTGTGTGTGTGTGTGCAAAACTGTGATGTCGCTTTTATTCTAATAGTCATGCAAGATGGAAAAAAGTAATAATGTCTTCCTTTTACAAGGGTTTGCTAGACCTCAGATAAAAGGGACGGAATAATTCCATCACATTGTAAGGAAAGTCTTTCAGTTCAAGAGATCAAAGCTGCATTAACTCTTCCAGTTACTGCCATTTGCCATTTACTATCATTTAGTGCTCTGGAAAAGGTAATCTACTAAATAGTACCCAAGTGGCCTGGCAATTTATTAAATGAGCAATTTATTCTTTTCTTGCTACTAAGATCAAACCATTCGCCATTCAAATTCTTCACATTCCATCGTGATAACAAGGTGGGAAAATATCCTTGTCCTATAAGTGGAGAAACCAAGGTTTAATTCTGAATCATATCAGCAGAAGGGTGAGGGAGTTGGAAACATTTCCACAGCTAATTTTCATTCTCTAGTACATATTTGTCCCTTCCTTAAATTTAGAATCGAGTTATTTAGGATTTTTAGAGCCCTAGAGAAAAAGTGTTACCTTCACTTTGACCAAGTCTGTAAGAAAGGAGAGTTACGTTGTGGCTCCAGTAAGACTGCCAGTCTGCAGCAACAGTGTACTGGCAGACATGGGTAAGAAAGTGGACTAATTCAGTCACTGAAGTGATGAACAAGTGATACAAAGTCCTTATATCTCATGAGTCTTGTGTATATGAAAAAGGAGAAACAAAGAACTAAACGATGTGCCCAAGTCCACGCAGTGGAATCTGGTTTTAAACCAGGTTAAATTCCACAACACATCTCTTTCTACACGGGATGGCACCTTACATTTGGCTACACTGTGTGAACTCTTCTAGTGAAAAGTTGAAGTTCTGTCCCAAGACTTAACTACCATTTTATCATACTCTTAAAAAAGGCAAGAAAAAGCATGTTAACAGAAATTTATGGGCTGTTGTCGCCCAAACATGGGCCACAGTCCTACAACACTGGCATATTTATCAAATGTGCATATTTATCAAAACATTTCTGAAGTATAAATTGGGCCCTGAAATAGCACTGCAAAGTTGATATTTGCTGAATGACAAAATTATAAGATACATGATTAATTTCATCTATAACTTGGGAATTATGTGCTTAACCCCTTGAACAAATTCCTAGTATATAGTCTATACTCAATGAATACTATCGAGTATATAATTTTTAAAAATATACAAAAATTGCAAATATATCTGCTGTCAGTGATTATACTCAAAGTAACCTGGTTGTTCACATTTATGTGATACAAAATAGACCCCAAATTGTCATTAGCATGTCAAAATTGTTAACTGAAATTGTCTGAATTAGAATCATTGGTAAACCACCTACTTTACTTCCCATCCCCAGTTAAATAAAGATTAATTATAACAAACAATGATAGTTATGGCTATTAGCTAGGTTCTGCCCTGGTTTCCATGAAATGCATAGATATCTGTGTAAAATTTAACTTCAGAGGGATATACATGAAAATATTCATAGAACTTATCCTTGTTTTTTGGTACCAACTATAACTATTGGGTTCAATCTTCTCTTTATTTTTACATGTAAGCAACAAACCTATGTGACTTGTATAATAAAAATATCTAAAAAATATTTGTAATAAAATATCTTCCAGGAAATTATCTCCCAAAACTTCTAGGAAAACTTGTTAATAGCAACTAAAATTTATTATGCACTTTTATGTGCCAGGTTTATGTAATTTATTTAATATGCAATCTATTTAATGCTCACATTAACCCAGGGAAGTACTTAGTAGTATCCCCACTTTACAGATGAGAAAACTGAGGCATAGAATGAAAAAATAACTTGCTCAAATAAAACATAATTAGTAATTGTGGAAGTCAACACTGAGAAAAGCATTCTCACTCTGGAATTTGTAAGTCATTGCACAATACAAAGGATAGATTTTGAGTGACATAACAACTTATATAATATTCAGAGTACAATTAAAACTATGAAAAATAATTACCAAAAATTCCATGAATAACAAAAAACACAAAGGAAATGGGTAGACATCAAAATATTAGTAATATAATCGGGAACAATTTCTTCTTATTACTAGTTTTCTGTATTTCTCAGTATTTCTTTCATAGTGTATCTTTTGTAAATGTTTTATTTTTTTTATATTTATTTATTCATACAGAACTGGGGTACAGGCCAGAGATGCAGAGGGTGAGAGGATTCACCAGAGACAGAGTGGGGAGCAGAA
>NW_004567124.1:28959813-29063031 GCF_000260355.1 Condylura cristata
GGGTCAGGAGAGGTCTGCGGCGCCATGTGGATCTCCTCCCTGGTGGGCAGGGGGAATCGAACTCATGCCGAAGTGGCGTAAGCGTCTTAGTGCTGTGCTTTAACCCGCTGAGCCACCAGGGAGGGCCGTAAATATTTTACTCTTAAAAAATCAAGTAATTGATTCAATAATCAACAAACTTAATATAGGAAATCCCCAGATTCTATGCTAAGGAAAACATACAGATATAAAAGAAAAATATTATGCAGTTTCAAATTTAAATTACAGAAACCCAGCATGTCCTCCAGCAACCGAATAGAAAGTAGCCAATGCCAATAGTAACCTATGAACTTCATGAAGTTGAGATCATCTCTTACTAGTATCTACTAGCATTACGAGCATTATGGTCTCAATTCTCACTATACTCTCTAAGTCAGATGGCCCTCCCATTGCTAATTGAGTTGGTTTGTGGTTTATCATGTGTGTTTTTCCCCACTGTGGCTAGACTTACAAAATAGGTGAGAAAAGGAAAAAGCAATTTGGTAATCTCAAACAGTTGCCCCGGGAAGACACGATTTATTACATGCATCTGGGTCAACAATTTTAAACATATGTCATTGGTCATCTACAAGTTTTAAGATTAACTTCCTAATTTCACCTCTGCTCTTGCTGAAATCCTTTGAATTCAAAAGCCATTCTGTACTATCAAATGATATCTGGTACCAGTTACCAATAAAGTATTAGAGGAAACTGAAAATTTAGATCTCTTCATTAGAAAAACTTATCCTAAAATATAATGCAGAAGGTCTCCAATATGTTTAAGTCAAAACTCTTATATGAAAGGAATGAATCAATAGAGCTTTCTTGATAGCCAAGATCATCATCAAGTTTATCTAGAAATGAAACATGAGGCCCACAGAAGCCAGATAAGCAGCTCCAAGTTCATAATTCTTCAATATTCCAACCTTGATATAGTCTTCTATTTATTAAAATGAGGTCATAAGATTTAAGCATATTAATACAGATGAGAAAGGGAATTCCAATATTTAACAGCCTCCTGTGTTCCAATAAATAATCATATATTTTTTGAAGGAACATTAGTTTATAAGACATGCCATCCAGAGTTATAGGATCACACCTCTTTAGATGCATTTTCTCAACACATCATACCTCCCACCAAGGCAGAGATATAGTTTTTAAATTTGTACCTTAATTTTTTTTATCTTTTTTTATTATTTTAATTCAGGAGTTATATTGTTACTCCTCCACATATGCACAAGTTCCATTCACCATTCGCCAACAAACCACTCTTGCCAATGCCCTATTTCCTTACCCAAACCCCTTCTCTGCTCCTACCCTGTTCCCTCTGGTAACCATGAATTTTTTTTTTAATTGACTCCAAGCTTTTTTTTTTTTTAATGTATTTTGCCATTTTTTAAAACTATATTCCACAATAAGAGAAACCATCTAATTTCTATCTCTCACTTTCTGACTTAATTCATTTAGCATATTTACTTTGAAGTCCATCCCTTTTGCCCCATATAGCAGTATTATTTCATCTTTTTAATAGGTGACTAGTATTCCATTGAATATATATATTCCATAATGTCTTTATCCATTCATCTGTCAGTGGGCACTTAGGTTGGTTCCATGATGTGGCAATTGTGCTATGCTGGTATGTACATAGGAGTTCGTAAGTCTTTTCACATTAGATTTTTCATATTTCTGGGATACTTAGAGGTATGGCTAGATAATATAAGATTTCCTTTTTTTTTTTCTTAACATGATTTTCTCAGAGGTCTCACAGAGGTCAGTGATATTTCATTTAGTTTTTATTTGTATTTCCCTTATAATAATACTGAACAAGTTTTCATATGTCTGTAGGAACCTGACTTTTCTTTAGAAAATGTCTTAGACTTTTTCCTTTTTTTCTGTTTGGGTGGTCTGTTTCCTTGTTGTTGGATTATGTAAGTTCTTTGTATATTTTGAGCTTTTGTCCCTTGTCAGATGTGGGATATGCAACTATTTTCTCTCATTCTGTAGATTGCATTTTTGATTTGGTGATGGTTTTTTTTTTTTTTTTGAGGTGTAGAAGCTTTTTAGTTGGATGCAGTCCCACTTAATTTTGTTTCTGTTTCCTTCGCTATTGGAGTTGCATCCCCAAATGGATCTTTGAAGTAGGTGTGCTATATATAGTGTGTCCTGTTTTCTCTTAAGTACTTTGTGGTTTTGACTCATCTATCCAAATCTTTAACTCATCTTAAATTTGTGTGTGTGGAGTGCGGGTGTGGTTAAGCATGAGTCTAGTTTCTTTTCTTTTTTTTGCAGGTGTCTCTCCATGTTTCCCAAAACCACTCGTTAAAGAGGCTTTCCTTGCTCCACTGTATTACAATGGCTCTTTTGTCAAAGACAAAAGATTAACTTACTATCCAGATCTCTATGGGTTTCTCTCTGGACTTATTAATTCTATTCCATTCATCTGAGTTTCTGTTTTTGTTCTAATACCATAAACATATACCATACTTTTTGATTTCTGTTACTATGTAGTATAGTTTAAAGACAGAAAATGTGATGCCTCCATTTTTAGCAATTTGTGGTTTCATGGAAATTTTATAAGAATTTGTTCAATTTCCTTAAAAACAGTTATCTGTAATTTACTTTGGGTAGTATGGCTACTTTAATGATGTTTATTCTTACAATCTATCAGCACAGAATATCTTTCCATTTCTTTGTATCTTCTTTTATTCCCTTTAACAGAGTAATATAGTTTTCAATATATAAGTCCTTTGCCTCCTTCATTAAGTTTATTCTCAAGTATTTCATCCTTTTTGGTGTGATCACAAATGGAATTTTTTTTTAAATTTCCCTTTTTTCTGATACACTGTTTACATAAATGCAACTGATTTTTATGAGTTGATTCTGTATCCTGACACTACTTTTTATATTCACTTATTATTTCTAGTAGTTTTGTGGCAGAGACTTTGGTGTTCTCTATGTTATCATGTCATTAGCAAATAGTGACAGTTTCACTCCTTTTCCAATTTGTATTCCTTTTAGAAATATTTTTAATATTCATAAATAACAGAAGTTATCTCCATTTTACAGCTGATGACACTAACATTCAGAATAATACAGAATATTTTAATCTTCCCTGAGTGTTAAACAGATCTCTGAGTCTAAAGCTTGGGTGCTTCCCCCTGACACCATCTGAGAGATTTAAGATTAATATGATCAGCCCCTTTGCTATGCTTAACAAATGGCAACATATCAATCTTCAGGAACATTAATTGTTGACAGTTCCCATGCATTTGCCCTTCTCCCATGGGTGTGGCATCTGGTTAAATTCTTTGAGTCTGCAATCACTTTGAGCTGGGAATGCTAGCAGTAGACAAAATTAGATACTCCAATTACTGAAAGGCTGTCTTTCAGACTTCCAAGACTTAACTTATCATACCTCACATCCCTTTTGCCTTAGTCATCACTTGAGTCTAAGCATACCGAACTAGCCACATCACATGCAAGCCTATATTTATAAATCTATATTCTTCCTTTAAGCTAGCTTCATCTTTCACCCTTTCTAACCAAACTGTTCTTGTCCATTATCATCAAACTATCCTTTTACCCTCTTTTCTTTGCATTCTAAGATGATCAAAAATGATTGTCTAAAGACACCACTTCTTGCATTTCTCAGTGAGAAATGGACTTTCTCCTATCCTTTATATTTCTTGGGGGTCCATCTGCCTTGTCTTTTTGCTATTTCATGTTCTCTCCTTCATTTCTGCTGCCTGAAAGCTCACGTTGTATTTTTCCATATTTACTCATTCTATCTTATACTATGTTCTGATCCTTTCTCTCACTTACGTATAACTAACATTTGAATCCCAGTCTCCTTCTGAACCCTGGTCTCTTCTACCCATGATGTTTGGATGCTTTCCATTGACACAAGGATGAGCCATCAATTACTGTATTCTCTCAGTTCCTTGACCTCTTTTACTACTCCAACAGTATCTTCTACCACTCAACAGCTGCTAAATGGTCATACCAGAGTCTCATGGACTAATGAATTCATCTTTAAAATCTCAATTTTAAACATAATGTCTGGCAATCATCTTCTATTTTTATATATGCTTTCATATTATCTATTTTAATACTTTGTAGTTCTGTGACTGTATTGAGAACTGCCTCTAATATTTATTTCTTCATCTTGCCACTGATACTCTAAATCATTTTCTAATAAGTTTAGATTACATAATTACTATAATCACCCCACTGTGAATGTACTTAACTGCCTTGCCCCACTTTCCTTCCATGCACTAAATTGGAAGACCCCAACCCTGATTAAATGTTTAAACTCCCTTATTCAATGTTTACAAAGAGTTGAGCATAAATAGAGAAAATCGTGTACCAACATTTACTGAACTCATCTAATTTTGAGTACAAAATCTCAATTTTGTACTCAAAAAAGCATGATGATGCTAGTTTACTTGCCTATTAAATTCAATTTCACTCTATTCAAATCCTCAACTCACTATTCTAACTCGCTCATATTCTGCTGCACTCTTCGATGATGTCATTGTTACATGTTACATAGAAAATATAAATGCAATCAAAAGTACTGTGCATTTTCATTGTCAATTCTATTAAACTCTCTGAATCCAAACCCCATATTTTATCTTTCCTTCCATACAACTAGAAGCATTGTGTACTCTCTAAGACTAACTGTGCTATTTGTGATATTAATCCAAGCTGCTTTCATTTTTAATCTTACTCTATGGCTACTGTTTTTCTCTATTCTATTGTTTTTTCATCATTTTTTTCTATGATTGATCATAAATACACAAATATACCTGGCTATCACCTTCTTTTAAAAAAAGAAAAAAAATAGGACTCCTTATGGCTCAGGATTAAAGATATAGCACTGTCAAGGGATTCACAGCCACTGCAGCATGAGTACCATCCCCTGACAGGGAGTTAATCCACATGGTGCAGCAGACCTCTCCTCCCTTGCCCACTGCTCCCTTCAACAGTGTATTTCTGTCCAATCTGCCTGTTCTCCACACTCTGTCTCTGGTGAATCCTCTCACCCCCTGCACCTCTGACCTTTACCCCAGCTCTTGTGTGCATAAATAAATAAAATATATCTTAAAAAAAGAAAGAATATCTTTCTTACACCTATTTTTCTTTCCAACTTTTGTCCCATTTATATGTTCCCCTTGCAGCAAACCTGGTTTCTAAAAATTTGTGACTGTCATCAGTCACTGATTCTTCCCAATTTCTCCATGAGGCACTGAATTTTTCCTATCACACTACTGAATGGATCAGATTTGCAATGGTTGACAATAACCTACTCTAAAATTGCTTTATCTAGGATTCACTAATACATGCTAGCCTAATTTTTCACCGCCTTTACTAATTACACCTTACTCTATTTGTGGGTTACCATATTCTCTCAAATATTTCATGATGGGATACCAAAGTCCTATCCTTGATTCTCTCTTTTCTAAATATAATATCTCAAATGATCTTATCCAGTTTCAAATACCATCTACATGTTAATAAGACTCATTATGTCCTATGAGGCAACATCTCCTTGAACTCTAAATTTCTAGATCCAACTACCTATTTGACATCTAACTTGACTTTCCTATAAGTATCTCAAATGTCACTAAGTTCAAACAGAACTATTGGTTTCTCCAAAAAATATACTTTCTATCTCCCAGACCTTTCCCATATCGATAAATGTCACAACCATCTCTGCAGTTTCTCAGGCTCAAAAATACAGAAGTCAGTATTGAATTTATTGACTTCCATATATTATTGAAGTTAGATATCCTAAAGTTACCTACCACATGTGTGCAGTTTATTAGTGAGTCCTTCTAGGTATCTAACTTTTCACAGAAGTCAAGGATACTTTGCTAAACTGCAGCAGTGGTCTATCATTTTGTGCCTCCCCACCCTCTTGTGTCCTTAAAGGCCAGCCTCCACAAAGCAGTGAGTTAAAACTAAACCACAACTCATATCATGCACCCAGCTCCCACATCCTCACGCATATAGATAGATAGATAGATAGATAGATAGATAGATAGATAGATAGATAGATAGATAGATAGACAGATAGAAATAGAGAGACAGAGAGATAGAGATATAGCAAATTCATATCATGTCACCCAACTCCCACATCCTCACACATATAGATAGATAAAGAGAGAGACAGAGATAGCATAATTCATATCATGTTACCCAGCTCCCACATCCTCACACATATATAGAGAGAGAAAGAGAGAGATAGCACAATACATACCATGTCACCCAGCTCCCACGTCCTCACGCATATAGATAGAGAGATAGCACAATTCATATCATGTCACCCAACTCCCACATTCTCACACATACACAGACACACACATATTCACAAATGCCCTCAGTATTTGCTTGCCCCTGCTTAATCCTTCCCACACCGTCTCATTATACTTAAAATTAAGTCTTATTATGGCCGATAAGATGCAATATGATCTATACAATAACATGCCTGCTTGCTTCTCTGATAGCACTCCCTTTTAATCTTTCCCTTAGATACTACATGAGTACTACACTAATATTCTTTCTATATCCTGAAATCTGTCTCCTGTTTATCAGTGTCCCTGTATTTGCTGTGTCCTTCACCTGGAATGTTTTCTACTAAATCCTTACAAGGCTGCTTCCTTTGCAAGATTAGATATTAACTTAGATATTAACTCAAAGGAACTAATGCTACTCCTGTGCATACAGGTCCTACCCCCCACCACCCAAATACACCAGTTACCCTCTCCCACATCAACTTATTTTGTCTTCCTTCATAGTACTTATCAGGATTTGAAATTATTTTGTTTGTCTATGATCATTGTTTTTCTTTCCCATGAAACTTAAGTTCCTTGAAGTCAAGAGTGGTTATGCTCAATATTGTGTTCTCAGATTCTAGAATAGCAACAAAGTAACAATCTTTTGACTAGTCACAAAGGGAAATTTTGTGTCTACACCAAAAAGGAAAACAAGTGCTTTATTTCAAAAAGATTGTAAGATTTAAAACTGGTTATAGTAGATGGTTAGCCAAGAACTCTGAGAAAAAAAAAAAGCAGTGTGATCACAGTCACTGAAGATAATTAAACTTGTTTGAATACAGTTGTAAATAGAAAATATACTAATACTTTGAGATGTACTGACCAAATAAAACATGTCATATTATTAAAGTTAGATTCACACAGGAGACTGATAAAGAAGGAATTTTATATTCTTGAAACTGGAGGTTTTTGTAAAGTAGAAAAAATAGAGATCATTAGGAGAATTATACCAGGGATCATTAGGAAAAGATTATAACCATACAAACATCAGGGTCATATTTGGAATATAGTGATCTGAAAGCAATTATAATTTTAAGACATGTTGATTGGAATGTTACTTAGCTTGAAGTCATCCAGTGTACTGTTCACGTAGCTTAAGAAATCTCCAACTCTCTCCTTCCCTAACATATAAGAAATGTGGGCATCCCATGGGTGTCCCTGAAAAAGAGAAAGTTAAATTGACTTTAGTATTTGAACTGCAAAGTAGGGATCAATTAATTTATTAATAATCAGATAATTAAGCAGGGGGATCTGAATAAAATGAAAAGAAGAAATAACCAGCAGGATAATTTTAAGAACCATCTCTCAGCTTTATAAACTAATCCTCCACTAATGGCCCTTTTTAATGTAATTTATAGTTTCATCATTACCCTTTTTGTATTAGTAATTATTTCTAAAATACCAAAGAACCATCTTTTTTTCAAGGTCCTTCCCTCAGTCTGATTTACAGCCCAGCTCAAGTTGGACTCTGTCTTTCTGAGGTTTGACATTTCAAAATATTTATTGCTCTTTTACATTAATGTCTTTCTCATGAATCTGAAGGTGACCGTTTTTTCTTTCATCGTGTTGTAATTAAATGGATCAACTATTGCTTTATTATTTCCACTATTTGTCTGCACAGCACATTAAAACTTTCAGATTACAAAGTGATATTGAGCACTGTGTGAACTATAACAAACAAATATTTCCGAAAATATGGGGTCCTCTTGATGCATGGCTAAAGGAGCTGTTCCAAGCGAAAGCACAAAATCTTTAATATTTTATTGATCAGATCTAAACCTTCTGCCCAAAGTGGCAATTAAATTTCAATTAAACTGACTGAAAGCATCATATTAAATTTCAGCACTTTACGAGCTATCAGATAATGCTGCAGGACAAATCTTTAGTATGATCACACTCTTTTCAAATTATATTATCCTGTTCATTCACAATAAAAGTGACAGTTTTAGGTATACTTTCAATATTTCTTGAATATAAACCCTCTAATGAACACATTTTATTGCCTTTAAATCAATTATTATTGGATATTTTAATAAAGTGAATTGAGCACTTTGTTTTACACACTGCTTAGAAGTTATTATATTTTGCAGTCTGCACAGCAAAGAACTGAATCAGAGAGATGGAAATTACCAAATATCTGACACAATAGGAGAAACAGAATGAACCATTTAGAAGGAGGTGTGTTTCTGGTGTTATCTTTAATAATACATGCTAATTAAAATCTGATAATTTTTTTTTTCCTTTTCAAAATTTGACCCAGGTTCTAGAAGTAGTTCTTAGCAAAAGAGGAAGTTTTGAAATCACAAAACCATATGTGAATACAGTCGTATGTGTAATTGAACATCAGGAACTTTGGATTTTGTTTATTTCTATCTCCCTTACTCTTTGAATTTGTCATTTAAAATACAATATCTGAGTTTTGAAGAATATAATTCTTATTAAATATTGATCAGGTCATACTCATCTGAATAATAAAATTGGGTCCTGAGCATTAGGTTCTGTATTTTGGCCACCCTCATGAATAATACATACCCTAAACTTCAACATTCAGCCAAGGTGAGCAACGTGGAGAGCCAAAATGACCAGAATAAATGCTTCAGCTTTGTACTGTCCACATCACTAATCACATACTTGGAACATCACTCATCAACTTCAAAAAAAGCTCAATGCACTTGTCCTTTTGCATGCACATAAGTATGCCATTAACACACACATTGGACAAGCACAGCATATTAGCACACTCACAGAAAAAAGACCAGGCAAGACAGTACTTCTGCTTTGAAAGAATCTAGCCACATGTGCAGATTTTTACTGCTTTGTGAATATGGAGATTCCTTTAATGCTCAAGTTGAAAGGATGCTGTAATAACCTCTGTATAATTCATTGGAGTAGCTTAAATTAAAATTTAGATGAAAAATCATGATTTCTTATTGAAATGATTCAATTAGATTATGGCCCCTGAATTTGAGTAATTGAGTCTCAAGGCGACAGGAACTTTAACAAGACATTAAAACTATGAAAGGGCCAACAGCAAGGCTATCATGTCCCGGCATCAATCTATAAGGGATCAAAAACATCATTTGAATAAATGTAAGGCCAGTCAGTAGATTCTGGCTTCCATATGCAACTCATATGATTGCATTTGTATCAAAAGTGTGTATTGCCCCACTCCTATTGAAGTAGACTTGACCAAATCACAGTTTTGGAAATATTGCTTCCTGTCACTTGAAAATGTTCTTCCTGTCACTCCTGAGCATGGTCAATATCAGCTATAATTAGGCAGAACAGTCAAAACTGCAATTTACTTTAAACAAGTGGTTGAGGTATGATTCACAGCAACAAAATTGTGGTCTGAAATAAGATAATATAGTAATTATAAAGTAGAAAGTGTTGGCCTATGTCAAGCAGTTGAAGCAAATTAAGACACTGATACCCGTACAATTTTTATTAAGACACTATCAGTTACTCCTTCACTTATATTTTGAAAGGACCTAAAGAAATGTGCTAAGACACCCCATATTGTTTCTTACAGACCACAAATATAAGAATGGGGAATACTTAAAAGCATATTCTAACTTTATTAGTCCACTTTGCCAACCAACACCTGCACCCAAAATTAGAGCTTTAGTCTAGTTATTTGGGCTTTATTTGTAGTTAAACGCAAACAGATAACAATCCTGAAACTGTTTGTTCCTATCTACGTGCTTTGGTGTTTTACACCAAAATCGTGGCAAAATCGTGGTGTATTATGTGTGGGTGTGAAGGAAGGATGGGTCAACTTTATTTGGACATTATATTTTTAAAATGGGCAGAGCACAAACAAAATTTCCCAATAAGGGCTGAACCTTTCAAAGTTGAAAATCAGAAATCCCATCCACCTGGAGGTCTCAGATGAAGTTTACCAAATAAGAATTTTACCTTCAGGTGAAGTTTACCAAATAAAAAGTTTACCAAAGTAAGAATTCCCTCCCTAAATATTCTGCTGTCTTCAGCCAGAACCTCCATTATTCATCCTCTCTCTCAAATGTCTTCACAGTTTTCAGGATGAGCCATTGATGTCTGAAAAAAAAAATACTAGAAAATCTACTTATATTTATTTTCACCTAAAAATAAGGAGGAAGTTAATCTTTATAAAAACTCTATATAAAACTGATAACCTCACTCAGATCCTGCCACTACATGAGAGATAAACTGCGCATAATAGCAATGTCACAAGACAGCAAAGGGTCCTTCTACCTTCAGTGGCATCCAAACTGTTCCCTCATATTTATTCAGCTAGACAGTCTTCCAGATCATGCTATCTATCTAGTTTAAATTATACTAGTTTAAATACACTAGTTTAAATCTCAAAGGAAGGCCACATGGCTTTAAAAATTCCCTGCAGAGGAGTAAAAAGGACCAAGGGAGAAAATAATAATGAACAACTATACATTAGAGACATTTTATGGGGGTAGAGAGAGGAATAGGATCAAAAGTGGGGCGGGGAGGGGGAGAAGTACACTGGACTATGGTGATGGCAAATGGGTGATTTGGTGATGGGAAGCCCACAGGGATTATAACTGAGATGGAAAAAGGCACAAAAGGATGTAAAAATAAACTATTATTTTTTAAAAAAAATTTCCTGCAGAAAAGCTGTAGTAATAAAAGCACATGCAACTACTCTTACAGTTAAATTGAGTGTCTCATCCCTCATTCAACAAATTAAAAGAATGTTACCTTAAATTGATTTAGAAATATCTCAGCCAAAAAATTAAAATTATCAAGAAGATAATTTAAAATATGTAATAATGTCCACAATGATTAATACCAACCTTCACTCTGTTCATGCAACAAATATTTCTTGGTGTCTCCCTAGTAGCACAAGGGGTTAAGTCTCAGCACTATCAGCTATCAGCAGCCACTGCAGTACAAGTTCAATTCACAGCCAGGAAGCCACATGGCACAATGGACCTATCCTGTCTCACCCACTGTTCCCCTCAGCAGTATTTTAGTAGATCCACCTATACTGTTCCACACTGTCTGTGGTGAATCCTCTCACACCCTGTAACTTCGGTCTGCACCCCTGACCTTGTATGCATAAATAAATCTTTAAAAATATCCAAATATTGGCCCTCTGGCGGCTCAGTAGGTTTAAAGCACAGCACTGAGAAGCTAGAACCACTTCAGCACCAGTTCGATCCCCGCCCCAGGAGTGACCATATAGCGTGGCAGACCTCTCCTGACCTGTCGGCTGCTCCCCTGAGCAGTGTGCTTTGTTGATCTGCCTGTTCTGCTCCCCACTCTGTCTCTGGTGAAGCCTCTCATCCTCCACATCTCTGGCCTGTACCCCAGTTCTGTATGAATAAATAAATTTAAAAAAAAAATGACACAATGATGATCAGCAAGACAAAAACTAAACATTCATTGAATGAAAACAGAGTATTGGTGTGATTTACAATGAAGTACACTTAAATTGTTTTTAAATATATTTTTAAAATGCCACTCTTACTTATTGTATTATTTTTATTGAGGTAATATTAGTATACAATACTGCATATGTTTTATGGGTGTAGGGTCACACCTCTTTGGATGTGCACTACCATATAATACCCATTACCAATGCACCCATGATGCTCTACCATAATCTTTTAGACCCGCTCCAGCCTTTTCTCCCTACTCCCTAACCTCCCACTCTGGTAGGTTGAAATCTACATATGAGTGAAATCATATGGTATGTGTCCTTCTGATTTTCCCCTGCTCCTTTTCCTTCTGATTTTTTAACAGAATCTCCTCCAATTCCATCCATGTTATCTTATAGTCAGGCTTCATCATGTTTATAGCTAAGTAGTATTCCATTGTATACATATATATCATATTATCTTAATCCACTCATGTGTCTTTGAGTACTTAGGTTGTTTCCATAGCTTGGTTATTATAAATAATTTTGTAGTGAACATAGTATCTGTACATTCTTTAGATGGATATCTAAGAGTACGTACAATGCTGGATCATGTGGCAGATTTTTTTTTTTTAATATTTTGGAAAGCTGTTTCATAGTGACTGAGCCAGTCTATATTTCCACTACCATCCTTTTCTTCCACACCCTCTGTAAATAGTTGTTTGGCCTTTTATGTTTTTAATATTTATTTATTTATGCATACAGAACTGGAGTACAGACCAGAGGTTCAGAGGTGGTAAGAGGATTCACCAGACACAGAGCGGGAAGCAGAACAGGCCAACTGATGAAGTACACTGCTGAGGGGAGCAGCGGGCAGGTCAGGAGAGGTCTGCCAGGCCATGTGGGTCATCTCCTGGGTGGAGATTGAACTCATACTGAAGTGGCGTTAGTTTCTTAGTGCTGTGCTTTAAACCTCTACGCCACCAGGGAGGGCCCTGTTTGGCCCTTTTGCCATGGCTTATTCTTACAGGAATGAGAGAGATTTCATTGTGGTTTTGAATTGCATTTTCCTGATAACCAGTAAAGATGAGCATGTTTTTTTCATATGTCCCTGTTGGTCATCTATATGTCTTCTTTGATTTAGTTTCTGTTTAGCTATTTTGTTCATTTTTTTACTGTGTTATTTGTTTTCTTGTCTGAGTTCTTTGGCAGTCTTGGATGCTTGTCCCTTGTCATACATATGACATGCATATATTTTGTCCATTCAATAACATGTCTTTATGTTTTAAGGATAATTTGTTTTGCTATGCAGAAACAGCTTGATGTAGTCCCATTTATTTATTTTGGCTGCCATTGTCATGTTCCAAAGACATCACTGAGCCATTGTTAAGGGAATGTTTTGCCTGCATTTGTCTATGTATTTTATGGTTTTAGATTGCAAGTCTTTAATCCATTTTAAGTTAATTTTTGTGTATGGTAAGAAATAGTCATCTAACTTCATTCTTTAGTCATCTAACTTCATTCTTTTTGCATATGGTTGTCTAGTTTTCCAAACACTATTTGATATTTTAAAATTCTGTTTGTCTATGTTTTAAAATGAACATAATATAGTATTAAGTAGCACCTGTGTAATATTAAAAATAAAGACAACTATATCCTTATGCTAGAAATGAGTTTTCAAAAATGTTTACTCATAGAGTAGGTGATAAAAGAATTTTGGTATTACACCTTTAATTACAACCAAAATATTTTTTCTGAAGTAAAAATTTCATCAACTCTTTGCTTATTTAAAGCTCTCTCACTGTTTCTGATTGCTCTAAAGATTATATCTATATTTTTAACCTGGATCTCGAGATCATTTGTAAGCTAGTTGTTTTCTCCTCCTCACCTCACCTTACATTTCAGTAGAATGAACTTTTGGTTTCTAGAGCATGTTGTGCTCTCTCTCACCTCCTAGCTGTCATACACCCTGTTTCCTTCTTTGGAAGCACTCTTTCCGGGACCACACACAACTTTCCACAACTTTCTCCACTTTTGACCTGGCCAACTACTTTTTGACCTTTGTGTTGTAAGTGATGTCAAAAGTCATTTCCCTTGCTCAGGAGACCTTTTCTGACTCTTCCACATCAGCTTAGTTGTCCTCTAAGTTACTATTTCCCCACATATTTATTCCAGCTTTCCCTTGAACAGCAGGAGGACATGGAACTATTCTAGCCTCTACTATAATCTCAAAACCCAATCCAATGATGCTTGTAACAGGTATTTCACATATTTTTATTATATAAATAAACAAGTAAGCAAATGGATGTAGCTGCAGCATATTTAAATATTGCTACTAATTTCATACCTTCTGAGCTCGTAAAGTTCAGAGTTGCATTGATTGCAGTTCCTGTACACTTCTTTATAACAGAGCATTTTTCTCTAGATGTTAGTAATTTTATGGGTAGGATTAAACAGGTTTATAGTGCTTTGGGTTGTGCGTGATCTATAATGGATGCTACAATATTTATCATATACGTTGTCTTGGTAATGTAAGATACAGACCTTAATTAGGGGAACTGTATATTCATTGATGGCTAATTTTCACAAAGTACAATATTTTACAAATTAGTTCTATCATAAGCTACTGTGAAGGTTACCTTCATCCAAATTTATAAACTTGAAGTAATTATTATTGAATGTTTTAACATTTATTTTATAATCACACCATAAATACAGTAGGTAAGGTGATTTTATAGGAATAACAAAATAATAGCAATGTATATTTTAAATGTAGTATGTGTATGTGTCTAGATGTATTGTCCCCATAATCAAAGAACATCCTTGCTTGGCTGCTACCTGAAGAAGGAATTTCATCTGAAGTTCCTCAAGATCACACCTTTTTATAATCTGCTCATTAGGAAGATACATAAGAAAGTTAATGAGGCTATAAGGGACTAGAACTTCCTCCTTAAGAAAGACTGGTCACATCCCTCCCCCTCCCCCTTACTGGAAATTAGGCAGATTTCAACTATTCCCATTTCGACCAATTCCCTAATCAAGTCAAACCTGGGAGCAAGAAAGTGATATGACAAAAAAATGCCTTCAGTAAGACATACCCAGAAAGATTTTTGTAGTTGTCAGACCACATTCTTTTCACAGAATAGTCTTGATTTTTCTCCTCCCTTTTTTATTTTTAACTCAAAAGCCATACCAACTTTGATGGATCAATAGAGAATTCTCTAACTTTACCCAGAAAAAAAAAATCAAGTCAGTGAATGTAAATATATAAAAACAGATGCTGTTTATTTATAAGGACACACTTGGCATTTAAGTAGACAGTCCACAATCTGAGCTGTATGTTGTGTTGATAAAGTGAATAGTATTTGAGAGAGCATTTTTTTCCATGATTCAGTCTGTTTGGTTTACTCTTAGCTATAAACTCCTTTCTCATACAAATATGCCTTTCCTCCCTCAACATGTAATGTGAGCAATCTTAACAAAGTGATCAAGCCAAGATGCTAATAAATTTATTTGATAACTATTCTTTGCATATCCTGTCCCTCCTAAATATATAAATTTCCCAAATGAAATAACTTGGGACTAACTTATATTGCATTTTAATGGAAAAATTTAGCGATTCTTTTTTTGCTTGTGTATTACTCAACTGCAGTGAAAGCCTTCAGAAAAGGCTACATGTAAGAGATATAAGTAGATGAGAAAAGGGAAGGGGGAGAGGACATGAGAGGTACATAGACTTGCTGTGCTTGGAAAGTGCTTTGCATTTCATTGAGACTTTACAACTCATTCTCAAGTACAGTAGCTTTGTTGTGTGAGCAAATCTCTTTGCCTAGACCATAATAATTGAACTTTTACAGATTTCTCAAGTACAGCGAAACTGCTGCTAAATCAGAAAGGGTGAACTGAAGCCTGCTCCACTATACCGCACTTACTCATCTCCAATGCTATGCTGGATTTATTTTTGACACTAAGAAAGAACCATGAATTTTTGTCAACTGCAGCATGGGAATTTACATTTGTTCTATAAAATGCACTGAAAGGACCAGACTGCTCTAGGAGAATGGGAAATGTAATCTATCCAACTCTCAATAAACTTGAGAATATATATCTGGTTAAGCCCATCTAAAATGAGATGCAGTCCTGGCAATATGGTGGCTCAGAAACACTGGCAATAAAAGTAGATATACAGTATCTGACATCAGATTGTTTCAAGCTTAATTTCAGTAAAGTAATAATGTCAGGAAAAGAAACGCTCAGTGATGCACAGATTGATACCATTAGATAGAAACTATGCAATGCCTTATGCACACAACCATTTTTGACTTGATGTTATGAGTAAAGAATAGAGCAATATTCCATGTGCCAGCCCCAGATTTGCAGTTATAAAAGTTGACCAGGATAGTGGTCAGGGAAAGGGATAAAATATGGCTAATCTATTCTTCTGCAGATAAAATCAAATAGGATTTCATTATTCTAAAATAAGTTCTGCGTAAATGTCCTCCACAATTTGCCATGGGTGGCAAGTGATTGCCCACATTTGATGAGAAGGAGCCTTCAAGCACAGCATATTAAACAAAGAATACATATGGATCATAGTCAAACAAAACAAAAGCACCTCAGTGCCACTTCTAGCCTCCGTGGCAGAAAAGCATGAAATAATTGGTGAAAGGCGATGGATATCTTGAGAAACCCAAGCAATGAAAACCCAGGTCCATTTATTTTTCTCTTAAATTGCTTTTTCCAGTCAATAAATAATCACATAATCACATCCTACTTCCAGGAGAACATCCATGGTCTCCACGCTGAGCAGGTTGACTTTGTGGACACACACCTCTGTTCAGAATACCAGGTGTCGGGTCTACTTTTGGTTTTCATCTTCACAAATGTCAAGCACACTTTGTCTTTAAAAACAATGATGTTTCTGTTCTCACTTGTCCTGTGTGAAAGATCACTCCCTTCTCTCCTTTCTCATTTGGAGAAGACAGTATAGCAAAGTCAGGTACAGATCAAATTTGTAAAAAATGATTTGAAACACACCCATCGAGGTAAAAACACTGAGAACTATGTATACCACTCCTCCCTCCTGTAAACACACATGCATATACTTCTTACCCATACATGGCTAGACTCCCTAACAAAGAGATTACTTGGACACAGACCCTTAAAAACCAGGGAGATGAACCAATAACCCCATACGCTATTATCCTTTGTAATTTTGAAAAATATTATTGCAAACTTAAATCTATACCTAATGCCACAATTAAAAAACGATTTCTAAATCTATTGTTTTATGTCTCAAGGATACGTCAATGAAAAAAAGGAAATTAAATGTTTTCCTTTCACCTCCAAAATAATGAAAAGATTACTGACAAACCAATATTGTCGCCATTAATAGTTGCATCCTTAAGCCATTTGAGGGGAAACATTATGCTTTCCTCTATTTGTATACCATGAGTCTGTCCTCTGTCATTCCCTTTCTCTTTAATCTTGTTTGAGTATACAGCTCACTCGTCCTTATTTTATTGACTCAATCACAGGCGCACTGTCACTTTTTATAAAATGGTCACTGCAGAATCACATCAAGCAAATTTTTGATTCTGCAGTCAGTAATTTAGTGCCTTTATGGAATTGCAATTTCAGGGCTCACTGCTTGTTTTTCTAAAATGTACTTTAGGAATTAGTTACTCCAGCCACAAATCAGTTGAATTTATGCACAGTTGTAATACAGTTTATGGCCTCATGGTACATTGCTTCAAAAACAGCAGATGTGAAATTATGATAAATATAATGAGTGTTTTTTTGCCTGATCTAGTGGAGTAGAGAAGGATCTGGAGCGTGTTTACCTATCCCATACAGTACATTTAATGTCTTAGTCAGGAGCCCTGACAATGGCTGATTAATGTCCTCATCTCCTTTATTAAAGATAAGAGTAGCACTGCAGTCAGGAGATAGAAAGCACACCATAAATCTTCGTAAAATGAGCAGTCAAATAATCACTCATCAGAAATAAAATCTACATACATTAACACTAACACTCAGCCTTCCGCACACACTCCCATAAAAAGCAAGAAGAGATGGCGGTCCCGAAGTTTTAATTTGAACTAGTTCTTTAAGTTGAATATTACCAACCCTGTAACCTGGATGCAAAAGCTGGCATTTAAAAGCACATGTGAAAGGAGCAGATGCCTCATCATTACATTAAGAGCATGAAGCAGGCAACAATTAAGCGATTCACTGGAAAGACATAATGCTGATCTATGCTAGCAATTAATCACAGAATACATTAGACAATGATGGGTGACCTACAAATTTTTGACAAAATAATTTTTCATCATGTTGGCGATTTCTTAGCCTAATATGCCTGCAAGGCACAGAGTCAAAACCTGTCATTTATTCCATCGCTCCTTGACAGGCGGCAACCTGTCTTCCAGACAAAATGAACATTATCTGTGCTCACTAGACATTTAGTGCAGGGCTTAGCTTATGACTAATGATAATCGGCAGACAGAAATGTTAGAGTCTGAAATAATGTTCTCTTTGTTAAAGAAATTTCTTGAGGTAGAATTTTTTTTCCCCAAAGATGTATAAAGATAAAAACTGTTTTTTATCTGGGTTTCAGTGCATCTCCAAGAACCAACATTTCTCTTCTACCAAAATAAAAACAAGAATGTAACAATTTTTTTAAATTAACATCTCATTTGAATACCGAATCTTGCCTGAAAATTTCTTATGGGATTGGAAATACAAAGGAAAGCTCAGGAGATAGAGCCTTAAAGTAGGAAATATGGGCAAGCTGTTTTGTGTTCCAGGCTTTATTTTGAATCGGGTGGAAATAAGTTCAAAACAGGAGTACATGCGTTGCAGAATATAAATAAATGAAGACTGAGTTGAGAAATGTACTCTCACTACTTCTGCTTCTCTTGGTTTCCATCCGTCACTAGGTTCTTCAAAGTCTGAGACAACCTAAAGCATATTTGAAGAAAGCAATTTTGAGTGAGGGAAACACATAAAATTGCAAATTTATTAAATGGATCTAAAATTCCACAAGCAAGTGCTTTATCTTATACTTATAATTAATATAATTGTTTTATGTGCTTTGGATGAAGAGAAATGGATTTTTTTAGTTATTTTTCTTGTGACTTACATGTGCAAAATGCCATCTTAGAAGTAGATTTTTCTTTGGATTCAGGCACCAAATTCCTATTAGCCTTAATGGGACTTACACATGCACACTGATAGGAGAATATACCCCTTAGGCTGGAAATTTGAAAGAACGAATGGCAAGGACATCAAAATAGTAAAGTCTAATTTAGATGATCCATAAGCCTGCATAGTTACTTTCCTGAGAAGGCAAACAAATGTTATGCCTTATGATGTTTCTGATTGTTTTGATAGCCCTGTAAATATATCCTCTAGACTCATTACTTAAGGAGAAAGTCTGTTTTTATCGAGCAGTGCAATTTTTGACCACACATGTTTGGCTTGACTCATATTTTTTTCAATTTTGCATAATGTGTTCATGCAAGTTAGTGCAATATAGCTTGCAGTATCCGTCACAACGTCCTGACTTGTATCTATCATGCTTGTATGTCATTCTTTCCCAAAGATGAAAGCAAAAAGAAAAAAAATCTAAAAACCTTTTGACCCCAAATCATGGATCATTTATTAGATTCGCTGCAAATTTCTTCCAGAAAGAATCTGATTATTATATAACACAGAGAGGTCTACATTATTCTGGAGAGATGGTGGGTGACATTCCATAAGTCACATGGATTTGTCTTATCAGTTTACCAGGTCAGATAAATAGTTATGTACCTGGCAAACGGGGGCACAGTCCATTAATTGCTCATAACAATGCTGAGAAAATTACCTTTTCCTCTTTAAACACAACTGGGGCTTCCCATTCAAGGGTCTGGGTATAGTGAGCATGAAAGCTAATATTTAAATGTCTGTCTAATCTCAGGATGACAAACAACTTTAACCTTCAGTGATCACAAATCCCTCATTTTGGGAGCTTTCATTTTATCTCTTGCAAACAAACGCAAAAATATTATCACCCTTTCCCCCATTATGGGGCCCAGTTTTCTGTCCTGCACATATTGAATCATCAGCCACCAAGAGGTCTCTTACTGAGGGGGACAAGAATATGAGCATTATAAAAGTCTCCTTCAAGAGTTCACAACTATTGGCAGATACTAGCTGGGTTAGAATCACTGCTGCTCAGACAGGGTAAAGCGAGTTTTGTGTCAATTAGTCCTATCTCCTAATATGGAAACATTTTTGTTATTCAAAACTGTAAAATTTCCCCTCAATAAAAAAATGAGAGATATGAGCCTGTACAGTCAAATGGTCACTTGCTACTAATCAGCATTAAATGTCATAAAAGTGTACATTAAATTTGAGAAAAATTAGTAATATATTAAAATTTAGATGGCAGGCAGCCTAGCTTGGAATTAATGAACTAGAATTTTGTTCATACTAATTCTAATTCTGGAAACAGTTTCCTTTGTGGACTTGTGCTCAGTTTATCCTCTTCCAGCTGTTATTTTAGCTGTTCTTTTCTCTCCTTCTCCCTCATCTTCCCCTTAGCCAGCCAAACTACTCATCTAACACTGTTTCACTGGATGAAAATGGAACAAACACTAATTTAGATACTAGTATCTGGATCATAGCCACAGTAATGTTGCCCAGGGAAGATAAAGCTGAAAATATTTGGAATAGAATAACTATTGGGTGAATTGTATAAACATGAGACTGATATGACACAGTGCTTTCAAACTCACACCATAGCTCATAATGAAAATTCAGGAATTTTAAAAAATCATTCCTTTCATCTTCTATGTTGTTCTGAAGTCCACAGGATAGTGGACACAATATCACTGTACATTTGAATTGACTGGACTTAAAGACTGTTCACCCATGTATAAGTTCCTCTTATAACATCCATGTATAATGACCATCTTTGTCCACCCTTATGCTTTATGGCGTGAAATTCATCCTGAGTGGACCTTCTTCTTGTAGGAATATAATAAATTTAATAGTATTAATTGCCATTTATTTAGCATATATGCAACATTAAATATCGGAATAAGACCTTTACAAGCATGCTTTATTTCAACCCACTCATAAATGTTGTAAACCTACTTGGACTAATCAAAAGTTTAGCAAACTTCCACAAGGACACAAAATTGCTTTATTCTGCTTTATGCCAAGAACTGTTCTTCTGATTTGGAACAGAAAACCTTTGAAATATGCATTCCATTTTAATCATGTAGAATAAACTGATAACACAGAGACAGAGTTATGATGTCCCACTGCCTAGTCTATCCCCTCTCTTCCAAGAGACATTTTTAACCTAATTTAACATTTTTAGTTGCTTGGGCTATATCTCATATGACTTGATTTTGACTTTGACTTTGACTCTGTCCTCCCTGTTATTCTCACATCCCCTGGTAATCTCTTAAAATGAGAAACTTAGAACAAAATGTAATGATTTTTATGAGATATGACTGCTTTTTCTAAAATCTCTACTTTTATTTGCATAAACTTAGATGAAGTAAGTATGGGCTTCAGGTCACATTTTGGAAACGTTAAAATCTATCATTCAGTTGACTCGTAAACACTGAGGTCTCATACATGCACAAGCTGCATTTCATGACTAAGGTTCATTCTCCCTGAGTTTCCATCTGTTCTCATCATCAGTGGTATATGGAACCCTCACAAGGCCTGTTTCCTTACTTGTAAAAGAGGCTAGTTGAATGGTTTCTCTCCGAGACCTATTCCAGCTAACATATTACTTTCTTCTTTAACATCGATGGTAGTAATTCCTCCTTCACCTTCACCACCTTCACCAACTCATTCCTCTTCAAGCTTATCAGTTTGTGGATGGGGTTTGGAAGGGTGCTTAGGGATAGCAAAAATCAGAGAATTTTTAAAAAATTGAAAACTTATTTTAAGAAGAGGTTTATTCACATTTAGGTCATATTTTATGTGCAATATTAGGAAAGTGGCAAACTTTTTTTTTTTTATATTTTAACTTCTACTAGTCTGGTACATTTTTTCAGTAAATCTTTGCCATGATCCCAGATACAACAAAAGGAGACATAATCCCTAATACAGTTTTTGAAAAAAAAAATTGGAATCATCATAAGTCAAATTAACAAAGATCAAGGTCTTTAAAAGGGACTATGGTGATGATTCATGAATGCTATGGTAGTGGGAGAATTACAGAGACTGCACCTGAGAAGAGAAATCAAATACTCTATAAACATGAACAATGATTTCAGAAAATAAGTAAATAAATTTAAGAAAATATCCACAACAAAAAAATGATCAAGGTCTTTGAACCTAAACCACATGCAATAGTTCTTTTGGACATTACTGGAATTAGATACATTTTCAAATTTCTGACTGAAGCTTCATTTTTGGCAAATAGATTAACAACAATGCTTTACTCTTATAGTGAACATAAAGGCAAATGTAGCGATTTTTGGAGTCATTTTGATGTTTTTAGTACTGACAGTTTTTCTTTCTTTCTTTTTTTCTTTTTTTTTTTTTTATTTGGTGAAGCCTTGAGATATAGGCCAGAGGTACAGGGGGGAAAGGACTCACCAGGACAGAGTAGGGGAAGAACAGGTAGGTTCACTGAAATACACTGCTGAGGAGAGCAGTGGGCAAGATGGAGAGATCTACTCTGCCATGTGGGTTAGTTCTCTGGCTGGGGTTCAAACTCAGGCCTTAGTGGAGATAACACTGAGATAACTCCTATAACACCAGGGAAGCTCTTTTTCTCTCATTTTGATGAAAAGGTAAACTAACATAAGATAGAGAAAATATTGCTTATGAGGTACTCTCTTCTTAAGACTTCAGTAATTCTTGCAGATTTCCAAATGTAGTAAGTACCATTTGTGCTATCTGATGGCCTGAAAAATACTCAAATTATTTCTAAGAGCTCCAAAAGTAGGTGCTTTGGAGAGAACTATTTTTCCTATGTCCAGAAGGGGCAATGGAATCCTTGAACCATATATTCATGCTTACTTAATTTAAAGGGTATGTAAGTAAAACCTTACTGGTCAAAGGCATGTTACTATAAAATCTTACTGATTCACTGTTTCATTGGAGGGGGAGGGTGCTTTAATACGCAGCTAATATGCAGTAGAAGGCCTTAAATGTCAAGACACAGATATCTGGGATTTTGTGAGTGGAAGAGAAAAGTCACATTTGTTTAAGCACTTTCTACTTTCCCTCCTTTGAATAAGTTCACAGTGATTTTCATGTTGCCAAAGCCATTGATTACTTTTCTGAGCTCATGTTATCTTGTTGCTCAGTGACATTAGCCATTGTAGCAATTTTAATCTTCTTGAAGCATTTTTTTCTAGTTTCTATAACATCATGATTTCCTAGTTTTCCCAATGTGATTTTAATTCTCCTCTTCAGACTACTGTACCAAGACCCTAATTTCTTCTTGCTATATACATGTGGTTTATCCTCTCCAAATTCACTCATATGGCTTTAAGTACCATTCAGGAAACAGACACTTTACATCCAACTGCCTGTTTGACAGTTCCATGCATAAATATCTAACAACCATACCAAGCACATTTAACGACAAAAAATAGTTCCCCCAAACCTGCTCTTCCTTTAATCCTCCCCAATTCAATAAAGACCAACAACCTGCGCTGTAACTCAAACTGAATTTCTGGAGGTCATCTTGGATTCCTACATGTTGATCACTGTCATCTGCCAATCTTTCATCTAGTTTTGATAATTATGATCCAAAACACATTTCATTCTGTGTTCACTATTACCATCAAGGTCAGATGACCATCTACCTCTTAAGAATGGCACACTTCTCCCATTCTTCTTTGATCCTTTTTCTACATATAATCATTGCATCCTCTCACTATATAATCATGCCATGGAGTCTGCTGTTTAAAACTTCCCCCGGGCTTTGTATCAGAAAAAAATATCAATTTCCTAACCAGGTTTATAAAACTAAGATCATCTGTCCCTGCCTGTCTCCCTCAACTCACCTTCATTCATGGTTCTCTATTGTCCATGCTCAACCCACAATGAACCCTTTTCTTTTTTCTGTTTATCAATCATTCATGGTTTATTCATGCCTACAACCCTTCACTAATTGGCACCTCTGCCTAAACTGTTCTCTCAATTTTTGCCAACTGACTCCTTCTTATTATTCATCTATCAACTTAAATATATCTTCAAAGAAGCCTTTCCCAGACAACCATAAAAACTCAATAGAGAAACTTCTTTAGTTCCATCGTAACACCTAGAATGTGACTAGCACATAGAAGGCACTCTAAATACTTGTTAATGAATGAGTTCCTTCTTTTTGAACTACAAGGTAACAGATTGCTTTGGATAACAGATAAGCCCTTTCTAGGCAATCGTATTAAATATGAGTTAATCACCAGTAATATTGAATCTACTCTTCCCAAAATCTATTTCTTCATTTGGGAGCATTTTCTGTGCTAACAGTAAAAATTGCTAATAACTGATATTTCTGACAAAGATTATGCCATATCTTCTTGAGCTGATTGTCAAAAATCTGCTGTTAATGTTTGATTTGTTTGACTATCACAAAAAATTTACATGCTAGTGTAAATAAGAATGAGAGAGGAATACACAGTATTTTACAATTTACCAGTATATGAGATTCTACACTCAAAATTTTAGCAGAAAAGAAAATGCCTCTATTATTAAGGCTAATGCATAAAAAATATGTTTACTCCTTTATTTTTGTGTCAGACATAGTTCTTTTACTTTACAGCTTCTACATGACACATGCCTCTTCAAGATAGTATGATTTAACTCATCTAATGCAAGCTCTTACTTTTCTGTTGAGTTTTATGATTATTATTACCACTCTCATTTTGGATGCAGAATAAGGAAAATAATATGTATAATATTCTACTGGGTCTCAAAATACTCATATTGCTTGAGGATTTTGGAGTAATCTCAGTTTTAAACAATAAAAAGCCATCTATATATTTCAAAGTTTTAAGTAGCTAAATTTTCTTATTTTATGTTTTTCTCTATTTGTTTCAGTTGCTTTTCTCATCTTATAGGTCTTCTTAAAGAAATGGCTGTGTCTTGTATACTGCTTTATTATTTATTATTTAGAGTCTTAAACAGAAACTGAAATGCACATGAAGAAGTTAAATGTTAAAAAGCTGAATAGCATCTTTTAATTTTATTTTATTAAGGCACTTTTATTTGATGTTCCAAACTAAGATAATTTTTATGTTTATCTACAAACATAAAATTGTCATTGACATAATGGATTGGTGATTTTAATTCATTACATTAAGTGGTGGCTATGATTATAGACATATCCCAATATATTTTGTAACTGCTTCCTTTTTTTTTTTTTTTTTTGCATAAATACCATTCACATCCCAATGTTAAAAAAAAGGTTTGTGTTTTTTTTTTTTTATTCTGGTTACCTTCCAATGTGGTATTTCTGCATTATTTTTCTAGGGTGAGAGTAGTCAGTCTCAAACACACAACACCTGTGACTTCATCCTATGATGAATTCATGTTAGTGACATGAAGGTAATTCTGTCACCAAATATCCTGTGATCATATATATGGGAAACATGAACACATTGTCATTATCATTTGATAGCTGATAGTTATGGGGAAAACAAACAACCCTTCTTTTGGGGGAAAAATACAATTTTTAAGCCACATTCCATTTATCTATATCAATATTTGTAGAAGTATCTTACAGTACCACCCACATAGTTATTTGTTGAACCATTCTTGTAGTCTATCAATCTTTTTTCAATTCTGGGTTCACGACTAGAGTGGTGTAGCAGCGTATATTGCATCTCTATGATAATTTAATTTAACTGTAGTGTGCTGGGGTCTAGATTGCTCCTCTTAGCAGCCAGAGGTGACCACAAATAGCGTCAAGACCTAGATTATTATCAGCAATAATTACTGGCTAAAGAGAGCTTTGAAAGAATATGACATTCTACAGAAATATCCATCAGTAAGAGTCAGAGTGTATATAAGGATACATATAAGGGTATTTTAACAAAACCATAAATTTCTTTGTCAAAACAGTTTGTAATTGATTAGCTGACAAAGACTCTAAACTGCATTTGCATCTTTGTATAAGTCTGTATGGTATCTATTTGCTCCAGGCATATTTCCTTAATGGGTTTATATATACTGATAATCTGAAAATGAAGTAAAAGGCTTGGCTAAATATGAGAGTACAAATGGAAAGAAGGGGGGAAAGCAATTTTGTTCACATATTTTTCTCTTCATTCTACTCACACAAAAATAAATTTAAAAATCAAAAGAAAGAAGTAAATGGTTCTTCCCCCTTTAATTGCCACATTTAAGCAGAACTGTAAGTACACACACCATTTCAGCAAATGGTGTTGGATCTGAGAGATACCATACGATGCAGAACTAAAATGTTTGTCTTAGAAAGTGCTTTTTAGTTATGTGTTAGCTTTCTCAGCCCCTGTTTCTGTGAAATAGGAGCAAAAAGAAATGATAGGAATCCCAATGCCATGAGTGCAATTACTTTTTTTCTTCTTCTTTTTAGGTTAGCCTATTCAGAAAATAATTATCGGCAAACTATGATATTTGGCTAAGTTAGTAAAATTAATAAAATATATAGGTGGCTATAGAAAAAAATATATTTCTCTTCAGATAGTTTTGCTTTAGCTATAAAATAATGACTGTAAGCACTCCTTCCTAGGGAAGCTGCTTAGCATTGGCACACGGAAGTTTGTGGAATTTCTGATTAGCGATTTAGCTGTAATGGTAAGAACTGCTGAAATATTTATACAATGCATTTAAGAAGAGAAAGAGCAAAATTAACCCCAAGACTATTCTGGATATTAAGAAGAAAAGATTATGTTTAGAAAGCTTCATCTTAGTTTGAAAATTATTTAACATCCAACACTACTGTCTCAAATGGGAGAGGAAGTGAGAAACCTATCTACAGGCTTGCCCTTCAGGAGCCCTAAGTTGTGATGATTGACCCATATTTCAGACCAGGGCTCTATGATGTTCTCCTCTTCCTCTTCCTGAAGCAATATTCACCATTCATCCCAATGAGGTTATTGCCTCACAATTATGAGAACCATCCAGTTCCAAGGAACTTCAGGTTTCATCACCAAGTTTTCTTTCCCGAATTCTTTCATGTCTATGATCTCTTATTTTTCTTATCCCATAGAAAGCTTTCATAATAAGGGAGGCCTTCTTTCAAACCACATATTGAATAGTCTTCTATTGAGATACTTACTCACTAGTAACATGGTCTATGCCAATCAGGATATTTTGCATAGTATCATGCATGTTTCTTCCTCATCATGAGTATTTATCTTGTTACCCCAATTACATTGTAAATTCATCAATGATAAAGTCAGTGTCTCTTATATATAAGCCATTGCAACCTGATAATCAAGTATAGTTTTGGGAAGTATCCATAAGTACTTGTGGTTTGATATAATTGAAACTATTATGCAAAAGGACAGAATACAGACCTCAGTAAATATAGTTTTTATTTAGTCATTTATCTATTCCACAATTTCTACTGGGAAGTACATTTGGTTCCATTCACACAAATAAACCAATTAAACAAGATATAATTCTGCCCTCAATGAGCTAACATTTTAAAGTAGGAGACAGGCTTCAGATAAGTAATTATAAGTCCTTAGGATGTGTGCTACCATCAAAGTTTGTATAAAGTTCAGAGACAGGAAAATAAATAGAAGTTGAAATTTCAGTTGGCGCTTAAAAGAATATGTTGGAAAGTGATAGGAAGAACATTCAAAGTAGAGGGGGAAATAATTATTATAACTGCAAGAGAGTGAGTATTTGAACTGTGAGTATAGAGTTGAAGAATAACACTGTTCCCATTATCCGTTTCAACCTTTAGAAATTTCTTTAGGTGTTACCTGCAGCACCACCCTCCCCATTTTACCTTGTCTTAAGGGCAGATGTTTCCCCTCACACTCACTTTCTAAAGTCCTCCAACAATGTCTCTAAGCACCTTTATCTAGGACTTAAACATTAAATTATGTTTGTTCTTTTTACCCATCATTGGGGAAAAAATTGAAGATTCCTGATCAGGACAGAGGTGGTGACCCTCATCCATCCACTTCCCCCTACAGAAATCTAGATGTCTGAACTTAGCCAGAGACATTTGTGTGCCTTCTAAAAAGTTCAGACTTCATCCTCTAGTATTGGCACTGTAGTACCATTTTTATAAGTTGTTCAGAAAATCCCAGCGAAAAGATGAACATTTAGTAGGATATCAGTAGTATGGCATTAAATTTAGATCTAACTAAGTCATAAACTTTGATTCCCATTATGCTCTTCAGAAAATTCATGGAATGATTAACTTAAACCATTAATTCAGGTAAACATTTGATCATTGTTGTTTAGATTTTGGAAAAGAGTATATGAATCAAGTCTTGGAAATATGCCAATATTCTACTCTGCAGATCTTAGCAGTACTCAGAGAACCATTTTTCTGATATCTATATGGCATTACACATGGATGATTTATTAATCACCAAATGTATTTTAAAATACTGCACATACGCAGATTTTAATGTGCCCAGTAATCATGCATTGGAGAGTATGATTTATGTTACAGACTTCTCTAACATCGGGGGTTTGTTTTTTTCTGGAGGCAATCTCTTCAGAAAAGATTGGCTTCATGCCTCTGCTGTTTTTCAGTGGATAAAGGAGCTTTACATTGCAATCCTAAGAGAAGGAGCATTTTTCTTACCCCAGCTAACAATCATTTCAATCATTGGTGAAGTGCTATCTCCTATTGAACTTCAAATTCACTGTCAAGTTTCAGCCGTCAAAGTCAAACTATAAAGATAGTATTCCTTCCATGAAAGTACATAGCAATTATTAGGGCAGCAATGTTTAGGTAAAGTTAAAGACTCTGTGCCTCTTACATACAGTGGTATAGGCTGGGCACTGACCAGAGAGAACCGTTTGTAGTGGTTGTAGATTTCATTATTCAGTAGCACTATTGTTTATACAAGTAGGAAAATGTCATGAGGGAAAAGAGGCTTCTTCTAATGTATACAAATGTGCCATATTGGGTAAGAGTACATCAGTGTATAAGGTGGAATTTTAACAAGTTTTTTAGTTAATGTCATTTGTTATTTATTCCCAAACCCACCAACAATGTTGTTGTTGTTTTAATATTTATTTATTTATGTATACAGAACTGAGGTATAGGCCAGAGGTGCAGGGGGTGAGAGGGCCCACCAGAGACAGAGTGGAAAGCAGAACAGGCAGACTGATGAAGTATACTGCTGTGGGGAGCAGCAGGTGGGTCAGGAGAGGTCTGCTGCACCATGCAGGTCACCTCTGGTGCAGAGACTGAACTCATGCTGAAGTGGCTTTAGCTTCTTAGTGCTGTGTTTTAACCCGCTGCACCACCAGGGAAGGCCCCAACAATATTTTAAGAGTATGCTTAAAAGGAAACCAAACCAAAAGTTCTTGGAAACTTGGAGGGATGTTTTGTATTGCTTACCCTTCAGGAAGACTGAATTTGAAAGTTATGTGAATAACATTAACACTTAAGAATTAAAATGAATAAACAAAAATAGAAAACTAAATGCAAGTCCAGAAGAAAATCACGCTAGAAATAGTAGGGTTAAGATCCATAATGACCTTGAAGGCAGAAAGATCTAATCCACTGATCTTCACTTTACTAACAAAATTGAGCATAGAATGGTAAGAAACATAGAGGATACTATTACTATTGATTTAATTGAGTTTCAGAAAAAATTTTCAAGTCTCTGTAATGTGTTGAGCTTCAACCATACTGAAAGAGAGCATACCTTTGAGAGGTGCCATTTTCCCTCTCTGCACAGTAGGGGAAACACTAGTTTAGAGCAAAGTACTTTGGAAGTTGGAGATAAAATTCAACTCTTTGGACAGTAATATTAAAAATAACAATTCTTGACTGTCGGTGTTAAGAGACATCTACAGAAAGTCTTCATAATTTTATTCTTCCTATGCATGTTTTTATTTATTTATTTTAAGAGCAAGTAAATGGGAGGGGAGAAAAATTATATTGGCAGAGGGCTGACCTCTATTTTATATAATTTGTAGCTAAAAAGCTTACAGGCTAAAACATGTAAATATATGCAGATCTGAGAGCAAGACCTCAGAAGGGAAATAGCCAAGTAAGATTGAAGAGAATGTGGGCCATACACAGGAAAACCACTGGGGCTCTTAGCAATCTGGAAACCTGAAATGAATTATTATCTGGGTCTTATTTGACCTACTTAGTATCCCAGCAGCCTGTTGGCATAAGGAGAAATTTAGGGCTAGAGGAATCACTAATTTACTTGACCTTGAAGATACACGAACCAGTAGGATAACTGCTGATTCGCCCCAGTGAGCAGACACTGCTATGGTTACAGCCCGAACACTTTGAGCCAACATGACATACTGTGCGCTTGGACAAAGGCAGCCTGAACATATGTCCTCTACTGAGTTTCTTTTACTGGAATATGCTATATCATACTTAGAGCAATTCCTGATAATTGCAGTAGGATAAAAACAAAATTGATATAGCACTAGTGGCCTTACTTTTTACAAGTCTTTTATATATATATATATATAGTGTCAGAAAAGAAACAGACCATGAATTTCAGATTAAAGTTAAAATGATAAATAGGTTGTTTTGAATAAAAGAGCAACTCATTCCTTTAAAAGAGAGAATGTGGCCTCGCTGGTGGCCTAGGGGTTACATCTCAGTGCTATCACTGCTAAGGCCTGCGTTCAATCACTGACTAGGGAGCTCTAACCCACATGGCTCAGCAGACATCTCCCGTCTCATCCACTCTCCCCACAGTAGTATATTTCAGTAGATATGCCTGTTCTGCTTCCCATTCTGTCTCTGTTGAGTCCTCTTACTCCCTCAGTGGGGCCCATACCACAGTTCTTCTGTGAAAAAAAAAAATTAAAAAGGAATGTATAAGTAAATGAAGATAGGGAAAATATTTGCAAAAAGATAGAGAAAATAAACATGACACTTCCTCCTCCAATTTCAAGAATTGTCATCAACAGAGAAATCACATTAGAAAATTGGAATGATACAAAGGGAACATCAGTTTTAAGTGTGAGGATGTGCTGATAAAGAACACAAGGAGTAAAATCAAAACTACTTAAAGCATCAGAGTAGAATCAGTTCCCCAAACACCCAAAATCTTCCATGCTTTCACCCCACCTTGTTTGCTACAGTGAACGTTCTTTCAAAGCCTGCTTCAATGTAAATCTTTTCTCATGACACTACAAATCAGTGGGGTTCTGAGTGAGATGAGCTGAAGTTAAGGTAATGTCTCTTGGCTTGATTTTCCTCTTTTGAGGAAAAAACTGTTATGCCAGGTTGTGCCCTCACTTCAGGCAAAGCAGACATGAGTCATAGTTGAAATTGGATCCTACACTTAATTTTGTTTGTGTACATCTCGTATATATGTCTTGTAAATGGATTCTTTCAGAGGAGTCAAAACCTGAGATGCCATGATTGATGGAAAATTCTAGGTAACCCAATTAACACAAATGAGGAAGTTATCAAATGTGAAGCCTTATGTGAATTAACTGCCATACAGTAGGTTATGATGTGATAAATAATGGACGTCTGGGGTTTTATTACTGAGCATCTAATGAAAAAGATGGAACTGGTACCAACAAGTTTAATTCCCAATAATGTATAAAACAAGCCTTGAGTCAAAAACAGAAGATCTGTAGATGCCAAATGCTGTAATCTACAATAGCATTTTAAGTTACAGGTGTGTCCTAGAAGGGCATGTGCCAGTCAACCCTCACTGTTTTCAAGTATAGAAACGTCAGTTTTAAACACTCCAGCTACTGCTCTGCCATCTTAACAGTCACAGGTACATCTCAGGATATGTACTGACCAAACAATCACCAAAATCAGTGCTAATTCCCGGAACTCAGCAAAGATATCAGACAGAGTGCAATGTTTGAACTGAAATCCTGAAATTCTACATCAGAGTTTGTTCCATTAAATGCTATCCCACCTTTGGGATATGGTTAGTACCACAAGAAAGATAACCTATGCATTTTCCTAAAAGTCTATGGCAGATAGTCACACAGACCCTTTAGCATCCTTCAAACAAATAGATGCAATGAAAAGAATTTTTGTGGAAGGGAACAGAACAGAAAGGTCTCATCCTTGTCCACTGATTGGTATTTTTAGACAGACATAGCCTGGAGTTAGTAGACTCAATGAAGAGGATAAAAGAGCTCCAAATGCATTCTTGAAATTCCTCAAAAGAGTGATAGTCTTTCTTATATTTGCTTTTTGCACAAACTGTTCTTTCTTCTGGGAGAACTCAAACCCATGGCAATTTTAACTTATTTTTTCTGATGAGGATTTTTTTTTTAACTTTAATACCAGAATTTTATTTCTCACAATTCTGGAGGCTGAATGAAAGTCCAACATCTACATGTTAGCATGTTTTTTGTTTGTTTGTTTGTTTTTTAATAATAGTTTATTTTTTATATCATTTTGTGCCTTCTTCCATCTCAGTTGTAACCATGGATTTCCGATGAGGAATTTTTTAAGATTAGGAAAATTACCTTACTCTTTGACTCCTATCATTTTGACTAGAAAATTGAGTCTGTTCAACAATTTTTCAAATGACAAATGGAAAAATTGGAATTAGGACGATATTTGTGATCAGTCCCACTTATTTCACAATTTTGCCTTGGGCAACCGTAATTAAATGAAACGTCTTCTCCTAATGTATGTGTGCCATTAAGTTGAAAGTACACTTGGCTAGGAAAAAAAGATATTACAAATCAATGTTATTTTATGTTAGAATACCACACATAAAAACCTGTAAATCTACATTTAATAGAAAATTCCCATTTTACTACAAAGTATCAGTGCTGACAACAAAGCCATCATTGCCGCAGCTGTGGTTGTCATGGCCATATCATGATATGACTCAAACAAACAAGAACAAACAGAAACTTTTCTTTCTTTCTAGTAAACAAAATTTATTTCAAACATCCAGACACATAAAAGTTTTTATTAATCCTCTCAAGAAAAACCTGCGTGGTTACAGCAAATAAAGTCACTATAGAATCTTGACTCCTGCTACCCAATCTCCAGCTCACTTTTCCCAGCACCAGCACTGGCCTTTGCAGTCTCCCTGACTTTCTTCATCCTGTACTGTGCTCCTTTTGCTGTTTCCTTGAGTTCTTTTTCTTCTCACACAAGCCATGTCTTGCAAGTCTATGTTTGGGTTCATTTTCTTTGCATAATCCAAAGAACTGTAAATCATGCCAAAGACAGTTGTCTTGTCACCTCCAAAATGGATTCTGAATCCAAATACAAAGATGAAATCTGGGGTGATCATGTACATTTTAGCTAGTTTTTCTTGAATTTGTGTCTTAGTTACTGGTGCCTTCCCAGGGAAAGGATGGTCATGACAAGTTGTTTCCACTGACGTAGTCAGTTGGTCTTGAACTTCCTGGTCTGGATAGTTTCTGTGTCCTTCATTATGGTATTGGAAGCCAGAGAGTGAAAGAGGAAAAACAGGAACTTTTTGCTGGTATTTTTCTATCTCACATAAAGTAGCCACTTTAGACAAAGCATGAGACTTTCCAAGCTTTTTATTAGCTTAAAATTTCTCACACAACAGTTTTCCATATTAAAATTATTTTTGCCTAAATATTTGGCATCCTTTCAAATCTGTAATTCAGATTTTTTTTAAATGTTAATATCCTTGCCAAGAAGAAGTAAAATACATACAGTAAAATGAGAAACCCAAAGGTTTCAAGGTTGAAGAAAATATCTGTTGGGAAATGTATTGTACTAGTGACGAATCTCTGGTTGACAAGGACTATGAATTGAGAGAGTGGAAGAGACTATAGATCATTCTGTTCTCAACTTACTTTAACAATTAGTAGCCTGCTTAGACCTCTAGTTATCAGAAATTAGGTAAGAGATTTATAGTATATTAATTTTATTTTAAAGGAAATGAAATAACATTTAATTCTGCACATTAATTTTCCTTAGGTAAATGTTCTTAATGGACACTAACAGGAAGAAAATAACAGACACAAAAATGACAACATGGGAACTTCAAATCCTAAAGGTGAGTCGTACTTTTCCATGGAGGGAATTAATGAAAAGGTTAGACATGATTAAATCCATTATTTAATCAAGAAAATTTCTGTTAAGTGAATGAAGGTTTTGAACTTAAGAAAATTAAAGAGACATTTTGCTTTTCATCTGTGTAAAGGAATGGAGGAAATAAAGGAAGGAAGGGAAAAAGGGATCCAACATACAATAGGAGGTTATTTACATTTATAGTTAGGAATTATGAAACCTATGAAAACTGGGATAAGGGCAGACTCTGTTACAAACTTATGCAAAGGTAACTTTACAATATGAATCAAAGTCTTCAAAATCTGCATTTCATTTCTAGGAATTTATCCCAACAAAATCATCAAGTAAGTATATTTAGATTTGTTGTATCTATGGAAACTCTTTGATGTTTTTTAATTATAATAAGACAAATTCATCATGATATGTTTAATGAAATAGATATAGTCCATGATGGCACACACAGATATTTATTCACATAGAAAATATAATCAACCATCCCACTTTGTAATATGTTTTTGTATATTTTATCTGTTTTTCTAAAAATATTTAATAAATTTATATATATGTAATCTATACCTAACACTATGCCAAAAGGAAAATAACAAAATACTGCAAATGACTATCAATAAAGGTCAAAATTAGTTTTTTCTTTGCTTTAGCATTTTGTGTAGTCAAATTTTAACAATAAGAATGATAAGCTTAAAAATAAGAAAGGGAACTATTTTTTAATCTATTATATATCTTAAAAAAGGGTATGATGAAAATATTTGCCTTTTGTGCCTACAACACTATTTTTCCTCCACTTTATTCAAAACCAGAAAAAAGGCAGTAATGATTTCACTCAGAAAAGTTTTCCTCCATCTAAGTACTTCTCTCAGACTTACTATTTACTTACCACATCTTTTGGGACATGACTACAAATTGGTTTCCAACTTGGGAATACACAAACCCCCCAAACTAATATGTAAAACAAATTGTTCCATCTTCCCATGGTTAACAATAGTGAAGAATTATTGGTGTTATAAATAATATTCAATTGAAATTTTACAACAGATATGGTTCTGCCTGAGTAGTTTATTGGAAAATCATTTGTTTCACATCAGTTTTGGCATCCAGTATTCAATGTGAATTATGTAGTTATAGCCCAGTTTATTATATTTCTGTTTGTTCCACTGTGTATATATGTGTCTTAGACTCTAAAAAGGTAATTTGTGCCCTCAAAATATATTATGTAACAAATTGTGATTCATGCAAATCACTTTGATTTGTTTTCCAAAAATGTAGCCAGCATCAATTAATCAGTTGCTATTCATTTCATATGTTTCAATTGCACTCACAACAAAAGCCCCAGTGGGTGATCACTTACATGGGGGGCTGGCCTCTAGAAGGTATGAAAGACACAACAATCAGACATTATACCACCATACAATTATAGCATGTGTCCCCACAAACTCCAGTAAATCACACAGCACATTATGTTGGACTCCCACCTCTCTGAAGTTCTCCGCTACCCTAGCCACCTACCTGCTGTAATCATAGTGTTCTGCAGTGCGTGGGTGCAGAGCTCTCAACCTGCTGAGACCTAGTCCATGACTCCCGATGTATAGCAGGAGTCAGCCAAGCAGATTACTATATCTGTTTTCTGCAACCTGCCCATCATGATAAATGAGTGTCTACAAGTGCTGTGCTCCTGTGGGTGGACTTTGTTTAGGGAGGCAGGGGAAGCAAAAGCAGCATGTCAATTTCAGTTGTGCTTCCACGTTGATGATACACAATATTTTCACGTGGCTTTTTTTCATTCCAAATGTAAAAATGGACATAGCAAAAACTTTCAAGAGCTATTATAAACTATAGAAAATGTTCTTTGTAATAAAGGTTTTATTTTAATTACAGGACATCTTAAAGTATAATTACCACTCATGCTTTTACTTAAGTGTCACGTTGTCTCAACCCTACCCGGTAGGATGAACTAATAATAATGGACTGAGATTAGCATTTTATAAGAGGTATATTATTATTTATTTGCCTAGCAATAATAGGGTACTTAGTGTCATCTAAAATAGAGGGCATTATTAAACCAAAATCACTTTCCTATGCAAGCTATTTATAAAGCACATATGAATAGTTCTAAAATATAGGGTACTGAAGTGACTAATTGTGCTGAGTAGGTACTCATTAGGGGTAAAACTGCCCACAAAGGGAAGGTTTGTATATGGAGTTCTGATATCACTCCGTCAGCCACTGCCAACTTACTCTGATGACAATAACACAAGGTCTTATTTGGGATGTTTCTTCAGGGGCCAATTACTATGAAAATAACTGAAGGTCAAGAGTGTAACTTTAGATATATTTGCACCATCTCAGAACACTGGGTTTGAACTGAGTTACAGGAGGTCTCAGCAGAATAGTCAAACAACAAGATGCCATTAATGTGGCATATAACGCTGAACGCTATATAGTTAACGCTATATAGTTAACTGTCACCTTTGGGGGCCCAATGAACTATGGTGGCGGTTGTCGATGCCTTGCCTATAGTATGATGACATATATTTGAAGAGATAACATACATTGTGAATCTATACTCCTGAAACATATATAGTATTTTAACTCAATATTACCTCAATAAAAGTAATTTATTAATAATAATAAAAAAGACAAACCTCAATTTGCATCAAAATAAAGGCCACCAACAATATTTGGTGATTCAGAGGGAAATTCTCAACTTTGACATTAAAGCCATTGCGGGTTTTACTTTCTTTTTCTTTTTTTTAAGATTTACTTATGCATATGGAACTGGGGCACAGGCCAGAGGTGCAAGGGGTGAGAAGATTCACCAGAGACAGAATGGAGAGCAGAACAGGCAGATGTACTGAAATACACTGCTAAGGGGAGCAACAGGAGAGGTCTGCTGTGCCATGTGGGTCACTTAGCCAGCTGGGGATCGAACTCTAACTGAGGTGGCTTCATAGTACTGCACTTTAACCCATTGTGCCACCAGAAAGGACCCGCATCTTTTACTTCCTAATTTTCTATTTTCTTTCATTTGATAAAATAAGGAAGACAAAGTGAAAATTAATATACATTTACTAATTATTTGTATAATTGCATACTTATATTATTAATAATCAGACCTTTACCAAGGGCATTGTGTGATCACTACAAATCAATGAATGATAACAACCACCATGGAGTAAACAGAGAGCTAGGGGTGACAAGTAACAGGATGTCCATATTCTAATCTCTGCAAGTTGTGGCTGTGTTACCTTCTAGGCAAAAGGATATTGCATATGTGGATTAAGGATGTTGAAATGGGGAGATTATCATGTAATATCTCAGTAGAACCCAAAATAATCGCAAGGATCCTTATATGGGGGATGCTTTATAAGAAGAAAAACGGTTGGAGTAAGGGAGTAGAGAACACAGAAGAAAGGTTTGGAATGAGCTCTTTGAAGCTAGTAGGAGAAGGATCCAGAAGCTAAGGAAGATGAGTGACTTCTAGAAGTTGGAAAAGTCAAGGAAATAAAATTTCTCCTCAAACTTCCAGAAGGAATGCGTCACTACTAACACCTTGACTTTAACCCTATAAAACTCATTTCAGACTTCTGAGCTCCAGAATTATTAAATAACAACTGATGTTGTTTAAGACACTCAGTTTGGTATTTTTTACAACAGTAAGAAACTAATAAAAATGTATCATTCATCCTCTAAAAATCAAAGCAAAACATATAAAAGTACAAAGTAGCAGTTTTTAAAATATCAGAAAGCTAATTTTTTTTTTAATCCTAAGGGTGGCACAGTAGGTTAAAGTACAACACTGTGAGGCTATCGGCAGCCACTGTGACACAAGTTCAATTCCTGGACAGGGAGGTGACCCACATGGCACAGCAGACCTCTCCTGACCCGCCCTCTGCTCCCCTCAGCAGAGCATGTCAATCTGCCTGTTCTGCTCCCCACTCTGTCTCTGGTGAATCCTGTCACCACTGCACCTCTGGCCTGTGCCCCAGTTCTTGTATGCATAAGTAAATAAATCTTTGAAAATAAAATAAAACAAAATAAAATCCTAAGGGAATTAAATTTTAAAATGAACAAAGACAAAATTCCTGGGAGAGAATCATGTGGCTGCTTTTATTGCCAGGAAAACAATAGTAGAACATGATGGATAAACTAATCCTTCATAGATGGGGTTAAGGATAAACCAGCTCAACTTCTAACAAGTTATGATAGCTGTATGTCATTTCATTTAACAATTGTAATTGCAAGTCACAGAGTGGCTTTGCGCCTACCAGCAAAGCACTTCCACAATGCCACCACTAAGTGCATATGCACAATATGCTAACAGCTGAGAGTACAAAAATGAGTTTTAGAGAAATCTCCCTTGAGGAACAGAGGTACTTTGCCAAAATACAAGTCAGAAGATACTACAACTTGTTGAGGTGTGGGGAAGGGAATAGGGCAGAGATCGCCTCTGAGCTGCCTGAGCTATTCACTGCTAAATTCAAGGCAGTAGCCCACTGAAGCAGAGCAGGAGAACTGAGAGAAATCCTCTTGAGGGTAAAAAGAAAGAGAGGTGGAGATGAGCTCAGATACAGAGACCCAGGGTAGGCCTGAAGAGCAAAAAGACTTCTCATAATTCAAAAAGCTGGAAATCAAGTTTTAAGACATGGAGTATCTACAAAGAACTGTGAGAATCATTCATGTTGACATCTCAAGCCCATCTGAAAAGTGTTAAACCTGAACTCCAAGTACTTGAAGATGGGGCAAACTGAATCTAAATTTACCATATAGCCTGTATTCAGTACAACTCCAGGTTGGATTGAATCAGCACCAGCCTAGTATTCTGAGAGGAGAAGAAAAAAGCCTTTTACTAGAAGTTTCTACTGCTCTTGACACAAAATGACTGACATAAAACAAAAGTTATAAAATGTAAAGAAGTATAAAAATGGGACCAATAAGGAAAAGATAGAAACAGGCTGACAGATGACCCAAATATTGAATTTAGCTAACAAGAACTTTAAAATAACTCTGATAAATGTGTTACAGGATCTAGTGAAATGTGATGCAGGAAGATACTGAAAATTTCAGAAGCTATATAAAACTGTAAAAAGAACTAAAAAGAAATGCTAGAACAATATAAGAAGTTAACTCCCTGGACAGGAATGCACACTGGAATCAACAAAAGAGAAAGGTCAACAACTGGAAAACAGCAATAGAAGTCATTCAAACAGGGGGGAAAGTATTTAGACAGGGAATCCAAGGTTTAGTGTATGATAGCATATCACATAATAAATGTATAATTGAAGCTGCAAAGAATTAAATAACCCATGAAACAAAAAAAAAATGAGTCATTAGGAATATTTTTTAAATATTTCAACTGAGTAACAATGAAAATGTAATGTGTAAATATTTGTGAGATACATCTAAAGCAGTGCGTGCAATAAATTTATTGATTTGAACTCTTAAAGAAATGCTTTAAGTAAATTATCTCAATTTTTACTTTGAGAAGCCAAACAAAGCAGAGAAAGTTAATCTAAGAAAAGGGGGGTGAGGATAGGGGAAATAAAGCTAAAATCAGAAATAGAAAACAAAAAGCAGCAAAGCAACAAAATTACTTAAGTGTTAGTACTTTTAAAAGAGTAACACATTTTTTAAATCAAGCATGATTTGCTAAGAAAAAAGGAGAGAGAAAAAAATTAAAATAGCTAGTGCCCAAAATGAAACTAGTACTACAGCACCAGTCATCATTAAATGAAAATAAGTGGATATTTTATATATTTGCCTGTTTCTGTATTTTGTTTCATGTTTTAAAGAAGTACCATTGTTTTGGAAAATATTGTGGAGATTCCAATTAAGGGACTATTTTATATAATTGCCTGCCGATAAATTGAACAACATAGAAGAAATATAAATTCCTTGAAAATATAAACTTATCAAAACTGACACAAAAAGAAATGTTTAAAAGTGATAGCTCTATATATAATATTAGAAATAATTTGAATTAAAATTTTATACGCACAAACTCAGATGGTTCAGCTGTAGAATTCTGTTAAACATTTCAGAAGAAATAATATCAAGATTACACAATTTAAAAAATCAAGAACAAGGAAGGAAATGTTTCCCTATTTATTTGGCTCCAACAACCCCAATTACAAGCATGACAACATTATTACCAAAAAATGCTTAAAAGAAACAAAATTACAGGTAAAATGATTTATAAATACATGGAAAATCTCCAAGAAAATATTAATAAATCAAATCCAGCAACATGTAAATTGAATGATGTATTTCATAATTAATGGCATATATATCAAGAATGCAAAGTTAGTAATAAAAAAAGCATAATTAATCATAATCATTGAATAAAAAGGGAAATCATATAAGAAATACAGAAAATATATTTGATAAAATTGCCAGAAAACAAGAAATATAATTTTTTTCAGTCAAATAAAGGATATCTACTAGAAATTATCATCAAAACAATAAGAAATCCTACTGAGTGAGAGAAGATATTTGCCAATCTTATATTCAACAAGGGGTTAAGATCTAAAATACATAAAAAGGAAACTCATGCAGCACAAGACAACAAATAATCCAATTAAAAAATGGGTAGATAGGAGGCACTCCTTGGTGGCACACAGATTAAAAGGCAGAACTATGAAGACAGCTGCAACTGCTTCAGCACCAGTTTGATCCCCTGCCAGGGAGGTGACCCACATGGCCCAGCAGACCTCTCCTGTCTCACCCACTGCTCCCCCAGCAGTGTGCTTGGTCAGTCTGCCTGCTCTGCTCCCTACTCTGTCTCTGGTGAATCCTCTCACCACCCCTGCACCTTTGGCCTTTACCCCAGTTCTATATGCATAAATAAAGAAATCTTTAAAATAAATAAATAAGTAATGGGTAGGGGATCAGAACACTTTTCCAAAGAAGACATACAGATGGTCAATAAGCACATGAAAAAAATCCATCTCTTTTTAAGAAAATGAAAACCAAAACAAAAATAAGAATGTGAACAGAGGGGGGTCCTTTTACACTAGCGATAGGAATGTAAACTGGTGCATCCATTAAGGAAAGCAGTGTGGAGACACTGCAAAAAAAACATGTAAATAAAATAAAATCCAGCTATCCCACACCTGGTTACTATTTTGTAAAATATAAAAACAGTAATTGTGTGAAATATATGCACACCATGTACACTGCAGCATTATTTATAGCAGCCAAGAGTTAGAAACAGTCTAAGTGATCATCTATAGATAATTAGATAAAGAGATAGTATATATATACAGAATGGAATGCTGCTCAGCTATAAATGATGAAATCTTTCCATTTACAACAAGGATGGCCTTAGAGGGTATTCTGCTTAGTAAAAATAGTGAAACAGAGATTGACAAACACCTTCATGACTTCACTTGTGTGGTATTATAGAGAAACAAAAGATAAACTTTAAATTATAAGAACAAATTAGTGGTTACCAGCAGGGAAGAAGGAAGGAAGTGAGTAAATCTGATAAAAAGAAGCCAGTTGTATGATGGATAAAATTGGACTTTTAGTGGTGGATTTAATGTAATATACACAGATATTGATTTATGATAATACAGACCTGAAGCTTAAATATTTCAATGCAATGCTCCTTAAAGATATTTTAGACGTACAGTTAACATCAAGCAGTTTTAAAATATTGACCACTTAAACCTAAGAGTTATAAGAATATCTGTTTTCACCACTTTAATTATAGTTCGCTTATTGGACTTCTATTCACTACAGTATGGCAAGAAAGTAAACAAAAGGCATATGCTTTAGAAAGGCAATAAAAACAAAGCTGTTCTTTTACTTAGATGATGATTATATCAATAGAAAATCTTTAGAAACCCATATGATGAAAAAAATCCCACTGGCACTAATGTTTAAATTTAATGCATTTACAAATGTAAAGTTGAAATTAAAAATTACATTTGTTGGCCCTCCCTGGTGGCGCAGTGGGTTAAAGCACAGCACAAGGAAGCCTAAGCCACTTCTGCATGAGTTCGATCCCCGCTTGCCCTGGAGGAGATCCACATGGTGGGGCGACCTCTCCTGGCCCGCCAGCTGCTCCCCTCAGTAGTGTACTTTGTCGATCTGCCTGTTCTATACCCCGCTCTGTCTCTGGTGAATCCTCTCACCCTCCGCATCTCTGGCCTGTACCCCAGTTCTGTACAAATAAATAAATCTTTAAAAAAAAATACATTTGCCCACCTGAATGGGGTGAGCCTATACTCCTAAAACACAGCACTGTATATGTATATTATCTCAATAAATAAATAAATAATAAAGTCAGTTAATTGTAAAGCCACCCTAATGAATGGGGGGATATATTTGCAAAATAGAGCTACACACAGACAAGCAATTTTTAATAAATGTATAAAATAATTTGGGAAAAGTCAAACCTTTTTAGCAGATGATACAGGAAAGACCAAACAACTGTCTGGAATGAGAAAACCCTTGTTTTCTATTTGATATCATACCACAAAAGCAATTCAAAATAGATTATAGTCCAAAATGTACAAAGCTGAAACTGTAAACCTTCCAGGAGAAAATACAGGCCATCTTTGCAACCTTAGAGTAGGCAAAATTTTCTTACATTCCAGTGGGTCATCTCAGATAATACACCTTCATTTTTACCCAAGAAAGATAAAATTATATACTCATGAAAAGAATGTTTACTGTGTTGCATAATAAAAATTCACAGAAAGCGTAGAATTTAACTGTTCATCCAAAAAGAAAAGGTAAATATATGAAGTGATGGATGTGTCAATTAACTCAGTGGAGGAAAACCTTTCACAATGTAGACATATATCAAATCATCACATTGTGAACTTAAATATATGACAATTTTATTTGCTAATTATACCTTAATAAAGCTGCAGAAAGAATGTTTAAGAAGCTATATTCATATTAGCCAAAGCCTGGAAACAATCCAGATGTTCCGCTACAGAATCAATAAACAAATTGAGGCATAGTCATCTAATAGAATGTTATTCAGCAACAAAAAGATAAGAACTACTAATTTATTCAGCAGTATGAATGAATCTCAAGGGTTTGGTTGAGAAGAAACCACTTATATAAAATTCAAGAAGAGTGAAATGTAATTTGTGATGAATGAAGCAAGAAAATGATTATCTCTAGAAGGATTAACTAAATAAGGCCTAAAGGAACTTTCTGGGGTGGTAAAAATGCGCTATTCCTTGTTATGGGCAATGGAAATGTAAAGAATTGTCAAAACTCATGAAATAGAATACTTGAGCTCTGAACATTTTATTAGATGTAAAACATTCCTCACTTTCACTATATGTAAAAATAATGGGTTCACTTACTAGAGAGACTAAATATTTCTGTATCATACTGGCTAGACTTTGGCAAGCATTTCTATAATGTGTAGTGAGTCATCTTGAGTATTAGCAAACTTCATATTGCTATTTAGGAAAATTAGGGAGTAAAGAAATAAGTTATTTGATAAATCAAAGAAATAATCAGTGAAATCCAAAATATGAAAATATGCCTTAAAGAGAGAAGAGAATCTATAGTGGATCAAAAGAAATACAAGTCATATAAACAAACTGAGGTGTACTTAGCCTTGTTTGTAACTCTTATTGAACTAACCAACTATATTTTTCTTTTTTACTAATATATATTTTACATCATTGTTCATTTTTTATTCTTCATCCAGTTTTTGCTTTCTTTCCTCAGGCATAGTCCCCATAGAATTTCCATCACCAATTCACCTGTGCACCATCACCACAGTCCCCTGTGCTCCTTCTACCCCATCTCAGTTCCTCTCCCTCTCTCTCCCCTGCAGAATTTCTCTGATTTATAGTTGTCTGTTTTTGTTGCATTGTGGTTTTGTTTAGTGTTATTTTTTCCCTGGTCCTTTATTTGGCTCCCCTATATTACTCCTATAAGTAAAACAATCCAATATTTTTTTCTTTTTCCTTCTTATTTCACTGAGCATAACCCCTTCTTGCTCCATCCATATTGCTGTAAATGGCATGAGTTTATCTTTTTGATTGCTGAATAATATTCCATTATATATATATATTTACCAACTCTTGATCCAATCATCTACTTTTGGGCATTTGGTTTGTTTCCAAGTCTCTCCTGTTATAAATTGTGCTGCAATAAATATAGAGGTGCAGGTAATCTTTTAAATTAAAGTTTTTGTGTCCTCTGGGTAGATCCCTAGGAGTGGAATTGCAGGGTCATACTGTAGTTCCATGTTTAGTAGTCTGAGGAACCTCCACACAGCTTTCCATAGTGGTTGGACAACTTTGCATTCCCACCAGCAGTGTAGGAGATTTCCATTTGCACCGCATTCTCACCAACATTTGTTGTTCCTAGTTTTTTTTTTACTATGTGCCATTCTTACTGGTGTAAGGTAGTATCGCATTGTGGTTTTTATCAGCATTTCCCTGATTCTAAGGGATGTTGAACATTTTTTATGTCTGTTGGCCATTTGCATTTCTTCTTTGAATTGTTTGCTTTGTTTTTGTTGAGTCCGGAGAGTTCTCTGTATATTTTTGTGATCAATCCCTTATCAGTTGTGTAAAGTACAAAAATTTTCTCCCAAACAATAAGGATATCTCTTTGTTTTGGTTAATGTCTCTTATGCTGAACAGAGCTTTTTAATTTGATGTAATCCCATCTATTTATCTTCCTTCACTTTCTTTGTTTTGGGAGATAACTCTTTAAAGATATTACTGAGATGTATGTCATGTTGTTGAATTAACCAACTATTTAAAAAAAATTCTTGAAACAACTGAAAAATTTTAAGTATGTACTACATATTAGTTAATAATAAAAGCTTATTAAATGTTTAGATGTAATAAAGATATTGTGGTTACATTTTTTTAAAAATCTCTCATATGTTAGTAATATATAGTTAAGTATTTAGAGTAAAATAACATGATGACTGAGAGTTCCCTTAAAAGATTTTAGGAAAGATAAAATGTTAATGAGGGAGATAATTGGAGGAGGGTTGGAAACCAGTTAACAATTATTGACTGTGTATAGGAACATGGAGTCATTATATTGTTTTATTTTATTTCATTGTATTTAGTCCACACTGACAATGCACAATAACACATTTTTAGTGAATAATTACATATGAACTATGGGCTATTTTTATCTTCCAATGAAAGATATAACTGGCTATCACTCAAATTTTTATTATTCATAAGTCTCCAAATTTCATATAAATCATTTCCTTTAAACTTTTATGTTGCACTAATCTTTTTAATTCATTAAATACTAATGATTGATTAAAACAAATACCACAATTAATAAAACTAACCTTATATCTTTTTAGAATTCAACATTAAATGAATTTTATATAATGTGTTATATATGTATCATATAGCCATATATATGTATATATCTTTAATTTCCCATAATCAAAGCTATAAATCCCCAAATTCTGTGAAGCCTTCCTACTTTCCCCCCAAATTTTTGATTTTTCAAATTTATAAAGTGAATGAAATTGGTTTTCTAATACCAACTTCTGAACTCCAGTGTGCATTTTGAAACTTATTGAATATGTACAAAGCTAAAAGTAGAGGCAGACTGTCTTTTCCCATTACAATGGCAATCTAAACTTGACACATCACTAATATCTTAACCTTTTATTCACCATGGTAAAGACTCCCACTCTCTTCAGATCTTTTATCATTACCTCAAAGGATCTCTTTTCCATGTCTTTTTTTTTAACTTTCCTAACATTCTGTATTAGTTCTCATATTGAAATAGTTGATAGCTAATAGTTCCTTTGACAACCTTTAGTCCCACACTGATCATGCACTCCCATTTTTAAGGAAAGTTAGTTACAGGTTAAGTAATTTCCCTAATATATACTTATTTTAAGAAGAGAAACTTATCACTACTGTGACACCAATAGTGTCCACTTTTTGTCGATATTGAGCAGAGGAAGGCCCAAGAAAGATATAAAATAAATGCTATTTAAATTAAATTGGAATAAAAGTGTTAGTAGTCATGACCCCAGGCTCTGCTTCTAGTAAACTATGTGATCTTTGACAAACCGTCTTTCCTCTCTCGCTCTCTCCCTCTCTGTCTCTTCGAACTTAAGTTGTTTCAGAACTCACATAAAGTTGCTTAAGATTCCCTCAAAGAAAGACCAACTTTCTCCAGGATAGAAGCCTGATTTGTTGGTGACTTATAGATTTATAGACTCACTTTGTTTGTCTGTCTCTCTTTCTTGATCTCTATTGCGCTCTCTCTTTCCACCCTAACGTCATTCAAGACTCAGTTTAATCACCCCTACTCCACAAAACCATCCATGTTCCAACAGCCCACATTCCCCACCTACTCATACCCCTTCTTTGCATTTCCGGGGATTTGATCTGCATCTCTGTTAGGATACCTATGATCTTCTCTCTACATTTCTACCTTTGGAAAGATAATGAGTCAGAGTGCAGAAATTCTTATGCTTTCGATATATTTAGAACTAGAAAATATTTCTTTAAACATAGGTCAAAGATCGAAAGTCTCTGGACCTACTTTTTTCCTTTGTTATATAATGTAAACAATATTAACCTACTCTATAGTGCTATTCTGAGGATTAAATGAGATTATCGAGAATCATGTGCAGTATCCAACACAGAGTAATAGCTCCAGGAATGCTAGCAATTAGTATTTTTGTTTAATTACTTTCATGCATCTGTTTCCATACCTCTTGGTGACGTCCTCAAGGATAAAAGTGGTCTACATAGTTCTTTGCATATAGGAAGTTCTTAAAAATAGTTGAAGGAGGGGGCCCTTCCTGGTGGTGCAGCAGCCTGTTCTGCTCCCCACCCTGTCTCTGGTGAATCCTCTCACTGCCCCTACACCTCTGGCCTGAACTCCAGTTCTGTATGCATGAATAAATAAATCTTTTTTAAAAAAATAGTTGAAGGAGGGAGGCAGGAAGTCATGAAATGGGAAATAAGGAAAGGAAGAAAGACATTTTAAATGGAAAAGAAACATTAAGTAGCATTTCAAATGAAATGTGTTCACTGAGCACAGAACTCAGGGGAATGTACCATAAAGGATGATTAAATTCCCCTCACAGAGAATTACAGGTCAAGCATAGATCTTTACAAACCAACATAAGATTCTAGAAGAAAGGCATGCATTTTAGAAGTACTTTTAAATATATAAGGTGTGTTTATTAGGAAAGGTAGGAGCAGTTTTTCATATTCCAAACCATATCTAATCAATTGGTATTAATCAGAATAAAACCATCTGCTAGACTGAAGTCTTCATTCTTCAGCAGTTGGTTCTTCCATTGTTGAAAGATTCCTTTCAACACCAAAGAAGCAGGGACTGAATCTAAAGTGAAAGGGCAGGAAGGAAAGCTCAAATAGAGAGATTTGACAGGTCATAGGTCTTGGTGAATTTGAAGATAAGACGCCTGACTAGCAATGAAATATTTCTTTCAATTTCTTCTGAAAATCTGGTCTCTAGTTCTACCTTCACAACAGAATTTGTTATGAACTATAGTTATACCTACAAGTAGAACAAGAACTAAGTAAACCCTGTTTCAATGGGAAAACACTAACATTTGATTCCTTTCCAGAACTCCAAGATGCCATATGGATGAAAAGTTTCCAAGTGCTCTGAACTACAGAATTATCTGAAATGCAAAAACTATAAATGCAAATGTGTAAAGGTAGGTACAGTCTGCTTTGGGGTCCCTACCCTAAATAGGATTCATTTTCAAGTCCCTATTTAAGAACATGATCATTGTCATGTAAAATAAATGTGGGAAAAGGTCCAGACTGATAAATAGTAATGTATATATTCAATTAGAAAAAGAAAATACATAATAACAATTAAGGCATAGTTTTGTAAAAGTGTTCCACATTGGCACATTGTGGTCTTATATTATCCAACCCACTCACATTTTTATGATTTCATTACAAAAATAAAACACTTTTCATTCTATGTATTTGGAAGTATTTCAACTTCAGATTTCTTAAAAGAAATAATTGTCCCTATTGTTCACCGTTATAAACAGTGATCCTTTCTCAGTGTGTCTAAAAAAGACATTGTAGCCTGTCCTAATCCACTTTTGTGGAAGTTTATATTTATGACCTAAATCTTGACAGGTAGATGCCAAATAATGAATTTATCTTTAAAAAGTGTAACCTTCCAGCAAGAGATTCCAATAGGATATTGGAACTCAGGTGTCACTGATTGAATCTGATGTTTATGAATAAACTGGCTTTACTCAGTTTATTTAGGCACGCTGCACTGATTGTAGGACAAAATTATAATGAAATATATTTGCATTTATAACCTAAGGCTACTGCAGGTAGCCTAGAGTTTCTGGAGCATATCCAATTCAATATAATTTAATTCTTTTTAACAAATTAAATGTCACTTAATTTGTATACCTTTGTAAAAGTTTTCATATAATAAGTTTACAATCCAGGGGAAAAAAATTACAAGGATGAGTTCCTAGTTTTTTACTTAGAAAAAAAAAAAAAAGCTGTTATCACCATGCCTCAGATGTATTTTTTTCCAGTTTTTACTGTCTTTTCATTTTTTTCACCACCACCACCTTTGACCCTTTGTCCTTCCCACCCCTCCCCAATGTCAGAAACCTCATTTCACTTATTAGTATGTACTGGTTTGTGTAAGTACCTTCCTTTGTCAAATCATCCACTGTGTAAATGTCCAGTGTTTGTCTGTTTGTCTTTGTCAGTCTGGCTTGCCTTACCCCTTGAGTATCTTCATCTTGCTGTAAATGGTAACATTTCATCTTTCCTTATGGCTGACTAGTACCCCTTTATGTGGATATCCCACATTTTCTTGTTGTTCAATCTAGATCTCTTTCTGCTTCAGTTCTAGCCCCAAAAAGAAACTTCCAGCAAAAACAGTCCTTTGAGACCCCTCCTTTTTGGGAGAAGGCACAGAAAGTGGGGAGAAGGTGTTAAACAGTTCAAATCAAAGGCCATTTACATTCTGCTTAATTCTAAGCAAATCACAATGACTTAAAGTCTTCCAGATTATTCTTCGGGCTTTGAAAGGACAATTTTGAATTGGAATTCTGTCAAATTCACCAGTGCTGAGAAGACTAGATTTGCACTGGCTTCCTCTAATGTGTCATTGGTGAGATCCCTTAAATAAAGGTGTCCAAAAGAACCCACAAGGATTCAGCTCCTCATCAGGTTCCCCCATATATAACACAAAGTAAATAAAGAAAAGCTTTCATTTTGAGAGCATTTTCTTGAGTGATGTAATGGGTGGTTTTCTCTTCACCCATTTTGGTTTCACTTTCTTAGAGCTCCTGAAGAGGTCAAATTTTCTTATTTTTCATTCATATTGTTTTTCTTCTTATATTTTAGGCCTATTTTCTTGAAGATTTCTTCATTGTTTTTTCTTTTTTAACTTCTGTTCATTTTTTTTACTTAACTCTTTTTGTCTCTAATGTTCATTTTTATGGCAACCTGTTCTTATTTATTTAAAGGATGCCGTATTTTACTTTTGTGAAGCTACTCCAGCCTAGTTCTCTTTCTATCAGTTTGTGTTATTTTTAGTTTGTTTGGGTCTGCATTTCACATTTCAGGCTTTCCTCAAATGTCTCGTGATCTCTGATTTTCCTCTCACAACTAAGCACAAAGCCCAGTAAAATTTCTGAACTCAGAAATGGGCTTGTAAAAATGGAAGTGGGATTCACTAGAGGTCATTTGGTTGAGTTGTTTTATCAATTACCTCTGAAGCTCTTAGGTGTATTTATTCTTAGGTTTTTGAGAGTCTCAAAGAGAATCCTACAAGTTCCTGTCCAAAGGACATGGTATTAGCTGCCAGGATTCTAGAAACCAAGTGAAAATCAAGGGTTAGAGTTGGAAGTGTCTCATTCAGCTGTAGATATTCTGGTTTTCAGTCAGCATCTGCACATTGAACTTGAAACAGACTTCTATGCTATCTTGCTTTTAGTCCTACCTTCACCTCCACTTACATGTGGTCAAAAATTCTTATGTCTTTGCAAGTTTATGTGGTGAAAACAGGTTATCACTTTTCCTGACAGTGGACTTAAAGTCAGCCTTCTAAACTCTGCTAAGTCAGCCACCTCTGATATATGTGCTTTCTAAATTTGAAATTGTGAGGCTGTTTTTTCCTACCAGTTCTTTGTCTTTACTTAAACCTATGAATCTCAGTGGACTACTGCTGTTTACAAGGGTATATTGGAAATTTGTAAAACTGGTTCTTTTCTTTGTTTGTTTTGGTCATTACAATGATTGGGAAAGACTGCTGGCATTTGAGAGGCAAGAGACAATTTTGTAAGTAGTTTATTTATGGAGTCATTTCATAATCCACTCCCACGTTAAGAACTCTGCCATTAAATATATTTTTAAGAGATAGACCAAATTCTAAAGAAATTATACCTAATGTGAAATTTTTTTTAATACTCATAAAGACAATTTTGCCTTATTTCACTTTGCTCTGATCACAAATAGATTTTTCCCCTTTCCAATTTCTAGTTATCCACTCAGAATTAAAAATTAGTTTTGTGGATTTTATTAATAGTATTTTGAAAAATTAAGCAAGCTGAGTTTGCAGAAGAGCTACTGCTGCTTTTGTTTCATTTCACATTTTTAATTGCATCCTCCATGAGAATGTATAATTAAAACTTCAGTCTAATTTATGCTAAATACAATTAATTCAAATATTTAAAAATAATCACAGCCTCAAAAAGATCAACATCAATGAAATCTACATTTAAACGAACTTCAATGTATTGTCTCAGTTAGCTTGACCAACACTAAATAGGAGTCTTCACTAACATACCCAAGAACTGAGAAAGGGAAAGGAAGAGGAAGAATTTTTTTTTCCACAAAAAGAAAAACACTATGAGAATTCAGTGGCTATTCCTTGAAGGGACTCAGTGTTGTCTTAAAGTGCTTTCCTCGCAAAGTTTAAAAGCCACGTAATGGTGAATGGGGAGCTGTGATGACAATTATAATTCTCTTTCATTACTTGGAACTTATTTCCATTATACAATATTTATATTAATACACATCTTATTTCCCCTGTGATTTTTATTGTCTGCATTATTCTAAGTCAGGGTAGACTTTCAAAAAAAAAAAAGATTAAAATAATGTAATAATTAGTGTTTCATCTTCAAAACTTAACATGAAAATAGAGACACTGTTAAAGCTAAATCAATCCATTATTATTCTACAAAGGTGGGTAAATATACATTGGTTATATTGTATGAATGGTCTTAAAGAATCCTATTAAATAATTTATAAAGTATCCTATTGTCCTACTATAATTAAAAATAATAGCACTTCATATGTAACTTAACAAAGTTGCTGATACTTTTGAGAGAAATTTTCCCAAATGTATCACCATCAGTGGACAAACAGCAAATTCAAACTGCTCAGAGTCATCTTATTCACTAAAGTACTAATAGCGAACAGAAATGCTAGGGCTGCTCCTGAGAGCAAATTATTTATTTTAATAGTTTTATTTCTTCCACTAATTGCATAATTTCTGCCTCATTGGAGTCATTGGCAAATATCTTTACTTGTTAGATTAATGTATATGTAAGTAACACTGCTATTTCATTTCCAATGACACAATTTATATTGTTTTGAAATAGGATTTCAATGCCCAGGCTTTTGTAGGCAAGAAATATTAGAATACCTAAAAGTCTGTTGTTTCTGTGCCTGTAAATCACTCTTCTGGTATTTTCCCAGATGCCACAACTGTTGAATACAGATTAGTGAAAGCCTTCTCTTTCTCACCACCCCAAATTATTCATACAATTAATGTTTATAGAAAATTATTGGCTTCTTTTCCAAAAAAAGAGCATCAGAGCAACTCAGATAGTAGAACTAGTGGGCCATCCATACTAAATGCCTTATCTCTAAAGAAAAGGAAACTATATTCTGCATGCCACAAATGCAAAATATTTTAATACTTTAAAAAATATTCACAAGAAAGTATTTTAAATGATGGTTTTCAAAGAGTACTGCTCCCACACTAATAAAAGGCTGTATAAACTACAAAATAATCACTTTTCTTTTTAACATCACAAAACAGCAAGATGGCCTGAAATCTAAGGAAATTCGGTCTCCTTCAAAGAGAAAAGAAATCAGCCGGGCTCAGACTATGTGGGGAAGAGATGGTGAGCACCATGTAAGGGAACAAGATTTCAACTGAAGTGTTTAACAAATTGCTGAGGCCTTCTTGTAAACTAGAAAAAGAGTATAAAATCCCTGGAGACCAGACACAACAGGAGTACACTTTCAGGTTCTTTTCTACTACATCCACAGGGCACTGGTCTGAGGGAGTGTAGACAGGCCAGGGCACCATAAAAATCCTCTCTTCATAGTATAAACCTGCAAAGGAGAACAACTAGTACTATGGAAAAATCCAAAGCTCCACTAGACTGTTCTCCATATAAATTAAAACTTCTAAATCTGTTGCTCTCAGGGCACATGGGGAAACCCATTGAGTCTAGAGAAATGATAAAAGAAAAAGTTCCTATTTTATACCTTTGTGACTCTCACCTTTAATCCCCATAGAATTCCCACCCCCAAGTCATGAGTTACCATCACCATAGTCCCTTGTGGTCTGCCTTCCTCTGTTCAGGTCCCTCTCCCTTCCTCTTTTCTGATGAATATCTCCCATTTATGTTTTGTCTACTAGTTGTGTTTTTTTTTTCCCCCTGATGCCTTGTTTGGGCCCCCTATATACATTCCTCCTATAAGTAAAACCATCCAATGTTTTTCTTTTTCCTTCTGACTTATTTCACTGAGCATAATCTGTAGAAGGGACATTTTTAGTCCCCAAGGCAAGAGGGACTGGACACTCACAAACAAGACCCGCAGGTAAAATTCAGCTGCCACCTGGAAAAGAAGCAGGAGCACCAAGAAAGCATCCCCACTGAGGCCCCAAGACAGTTGGCAAGCCTGAAGCTGAGATTGGGCTAGTACAGAGAAGCACCGTATCCCTAGTTCCAGGCCAGGAAGCACTGAGTACCTAGCAAAATCAGTATTCCTTATAAAAGAGGGTAGCACATGAAGGGAAAAAACACCAGGAGATAAGAATTACAGATGATGTCTAGTCAGAATAAGCAAGCCAGAAGGAATCATATGACACCATTGAAATTCTGAATGGATAAAAGTTAGATAAGAATGCTAAGCTCATTGAAAATAATTAAAATTGAAGGAAAAAGGGCCCTCCCTTGTGGCACAATGTGATAGAGCCCAGCACTGCAAGCTAACTGCAGCACCTCAGTGCCAGTTCAATCCCCCACCCTAGAGGTGACCCAAATGATGCAGGAGACCTCTCCTGACCTGCCCGCTGCTCCCCTCAGCAGTATACATCATCAATCGGCCTGTTCTGCTCCTCTCTCTGTCTCTAGTGAATCCTCTCGCTGCCCTTGCACCTCTGGCCTGTACCCCAGTTCTGTATGTATAAATAAATAAATCTTAAAAAAAAAAAAGAAGGAAAAAAGAGTTTTTTTCAGAAAAACAAAAATGAAGAGAATTAATTTCTAAAAGGCCTTTGTTACTAGAAATGTTAAAGTAAATTCTTCAAATCAAAGAAATATGGTACCAGATAAACTTGAATCTACACAAACGGAAGAACATATCTGGAAATAGTTAAAAGGAAAGTAAGTCTTTATTCTTTTTTTAATCATCCTAAGATATAATTGTCTACAGAAACTAGAGGCACTATATTGTCATATAGGATAAAGAAATTTGTATCTCTTTTTAATATTTATTTTTTATATTATTTACATCATTGTGTATTTTTCATAAAATTCCCACGACTTGTTCACCCATGACTATAGTCCATTGTGTTCTTCTCTCCCTTGCCTTGATCCCTTCATCAAATAATGACACTGATTCATGGTTGCCTGCTAGTTTTGTTATTACTGTTATTGTTGTACTTCTTTTTCCTGATCCTTATTTTGTTTCCCTATTTTCCTCCTATAAGTGAAACCATTTGATTTTTTCCTTCTTTTTCTGGCTTATTTCACTGAGCATGATCCCTTCTAGCTCCATCCATGTTGCTATAAACAGCATGAATTTATCTTTTTCGGTTGCTGAATAGTATTCCATTGTGTAGACATACCACATCTTCTTGATTCAGTCATCTATTTTTGGCCATTTGGGTTGTTTCCATATCCTACCTCTTGTAAATAGTGCTAGGGTAAACATAGAGTCCTAGGTATCTTTGTGAATTAATGTTTGTGTGACCTTTGGATAGATTCCTAGGAGTAGAACTGCTGTGTCATATGGGTAGCTCCATTTTTAGTAGTTTGAGGAACTCCATACACTTCTGTAAGTTTCTAATCCATCACAGAAAGTATTACTACTTGAAGGCAGACTGTCATTAATTAAAAATATATATTATAAATTCACAGAAATTAAGAGGTACTGAGTAAAATGATTTGACTTTTAAACAAAATAATGCACTGTGGAGTTTACAATCCACCATGCATGTGTGGTGACAATGATGTGTATGTGAAGAGGTGTTGGATTCAGAAAATGGGGTCCTTGGATTACCTCTGAGAAGAGCTCTATCAGAGTTTCCTTTCAGGAGTACATGGTTGAATGATGTTTAGTTATATCCAAAGGGGCAGGTTTGTTATATAACAACAGGGAAAGAGAAACACAAAGGGGAGGGACGGGAACGAGAGGAGAGGGGAGGGGAGGGAAGAGAAGAATTGTCCTGGGACCAGAGTCCATGCCAGTGCAGAAATCACTAAACAGAATCTGGTTCCCTAGATTCAGAAAGCAGGTTGGGGACAGCTGGGAATGTAGGAGGATATGGTATTCAGGCAAAGAAGCCTGAGGTAATGGAAGTCATGCAGATGTTCACTTTCTTAATTGGGGTGATGGTTTCATGTGTACATAGATTTCAAAACTTGCTAATTATATACTTTAATCTGTGTGGTTATTTACATCAACTATACTTCATTGAGCTATGTCAAAAATATACCAGCAAGCAGCCAATATTTAAAAAGTGAGCAAAAGATTTGAAGAACAGTTCGAAGATGGTAGAATAGTAAAGATGTTGGACTTACCTGCTTTCTACAATAAATTAATTAATTAATTAAATACATATGTAAACAACTGTCCCAAAAAAAGACTGGACGACTAAAGTATCAGCATTTTCACAAGAGAAAGCAACATCAGAAAGAGTAAGAAAAACTAATATAATTTCACTGGAGCACCACATCCCAAGAGAGGAAGGGACGGCTACAATATGAAGTATTTTGTGTTTGTGGTGGAGAGGTGTGTGGCATTCTGGGGACTCTAATACTTGGGGACCACACTAGAGAGGGAGTCATACAACTGGATATAGAAATGGAAGGGTTTTTCTCTAGAGAAGAATAGGATACCTGGACGTAGAATTGTGCACTCAAACCCTGGGGAACAAAAAGAAGGCAGGAAGGATGAATGCCAGTGGCTAAAAATCAACCAAGAAGTCAGGGCCAGAGGGTAGGACACTTCACACTCTTGCTGTTAAGGGTACCTGAGCCCTTAAGACAATCCCTAGGACCTTTGTCACAGTGCTTGTACAGAAGTACTAACTATGAGCTTGGGCCTGTAATCCTTGATTGTAGTTACAGGATTTCAAGCCTTTGTGTGAAGACCCTGTTAGTGGAATGTTGACTAACATCTTCTACCTGTAGCCTCTTAGCAGGAGACACTTTTCTCCCCTACAGGTTTCTATGCTATGCTCCACCTTGGCCTGAGGCCATTGCTGGAATTATATTTACATATGATTTTTATTGTCTCTAATCAGGGATTTTAGGACACAGGTCTTCCCACCAGCAGCTTGTATGTCAGGGGAAAGCTTTGTTCTTGAAGGCTACTGGAAAGAAACCACCCCCCACCCTCCCACCCCCAGGGCAGCTTCCTCCTGACCACTGACCCCTTCTGGAGACACAGCACTCCAAAGAGGATTGAGAGAGGTCTACAAGAGAAGTCTTTTATAAATGGCATCACGACTCTGAGAAATGCCAGCCCTCCTCTGCCTGTGACCACAAGTCTGAACCCACAGCTCCCAGATTCTCTGCTATCAGTAACCCTGAGGAAAATGCAAATGGAAAAATCTGCATTCTAGAGCTGAACCTAGGGACAGACTGTTAGTGTCAGTCTGAGGCTGCTAGGAAGGTTCTTAAAGAGGAATTAACCTAAAGGAAAGGATGGTTAAGATGGCCTCAGCTCAGTCAGCTCCTAAGGATGCTTGAACTCTTCGTGGTCTCTAGCAGCAACGCCTTTGTTTTCCATTGCCCTGGCTCTTGCCTGACAGCATTAGAGCTCTGTTTACCCAGACAGGTAAACAGGCATCGGTCTATAAAATGCTAGTGCAACAAGCCTCAAAGCCCCCGGTGAATCTTTATTCTCTCTGGGCTCTCTGGCCTTCTCTTGTGATCTCTCCACTCATCTCTCCTGCACTCTGTCTCCAGGTCCTCTTCCCCTCCTGGCTCTGCCACTGCCCTTCTATGCCCAGCAGGTGCACCCACATCTGCACACCCACACACATGCACCACACACGTGCACCCACATCTGCACACCCACACCACACTCCAGGTGCTTCCATCAGTCAGGTGTGTAAGACCACAGGTGTCAATAATATATGCTAATGGTGGGAAGGTGGAAAACATCTGGTAACTTCATTTACCCCACAAATAGACACCCAAATATTCTAGGCAAACAACCTAGGATTATTTGTTGCAACCTGTAATTGTAACATAAAGCCAACAAATTGTCACAGGGCATGATGAGGGGCACCTCAGGACCCCCAAACCTGGCTGCTCTAAATAGGTTCTGCCATCTGCCATATCCAGATAAAACATAATCTAGTGCATAATACCTTCAATAGAAAATAATTTTAATACAATTAGTGTGCAATAAAGAAAAGAGGAGAAAAGTAGTTTCTGGCATGGGAGAAATTACGGGTTAAGTGCCACCAAATGTTGTAGGAGAAATCATGGGATTAAGCCAGAGGTATGAAGGTAAAAGAACTCACCAGAGACAGAGTAGAGAATAGAAAAGGCAGATTTATGAGACTACACCACTCAGAAGAGCAGTGGGGAAGACATAAGAGGTCTGCACTGAGTGAGAGGGTCCCAGGGCTCTATGTATACTCCAGGTATCATTTGACTGGTTAGAGTTGTAAGGGGGAAAGGATGTCTTGAACGAACTCTACAGTTTCAGGTTTTATGCACTCCACCACTACCCCAGACACTGGCATTACAAATGCCATCAACATCAAAGAGAAGCATGCTGGGACCTGAGGGTGGAGTTAAGCAGCCAGGTCTGGATATAAAATCAGACATGTGAGCACCTAGGATCTCTTGGTCTTGTGGTCCGGAAGCTTATCTCGTGGCTCTTCACTGGTTTTCAGTGTTTTATTGGGGTTCCAGGTCAGCAAAACTGATAAGACGCATTAACCAACTTATCTCTCTCTCTCTCTTCCTCTTTCCCTGAGTTATTCACTCCCCTTTTCTCTTGTAAATAAACCCATGATTAACTTTTTTGTGTGTTGAATCTTAAGTGCACTGGTGAGGACCCACAGTCAGGCAACCCAATTTGCATTGAGTTCCCTGCAACAAAAGTCTTAGGTGTGTCCTGACTGATGATATGGATCCTCAGCTTAGTTGGCTGTTCCCAGGGCAGTCTCATCTAATCCTTTATGCATTCAAGCCTCCCTAACTTGTTTGCTGGACAAGGAGAGTGGGTTTTACACACAAACAAAAAGTAAAGAAATTCAGTAGCAATAAATCAACTTTACAAGAAATAGTAAAGGGAGTCCTATAAAAATGAAAAGAAAGTCCACCTCCAAGCAATATGACTTAAAAAATAGATAATGATGGCTGTGTGGGAGTGAAAAGTAACATTGTTGTCCCTTAGAATGAGCTGAGGGTCAATTCACACTATAGTTTATAAAACAGAAACTTAGAGAAAAAAGCAGATTTGAACAGATACTTCCCCCAGTGAAAATATGTAAATAGTAAAATAAAAGATGCTCATGAAAAGGTACTCAACATCATCAGTCTTTAAGGAAATGCAAGTTAGAACTACACTGAGATGCTACTTCTGATATCAGTACGTAATAAGAAGGATGCAGCACACTTAAAACTGTTGTTGCTGGAAATGCAAAATAACAGCAACTTTGGAAAACAGTTTGACAGTTTCCCATAAAGTTATACATAGCATCAGATCCAGATGCTCTGTCCTAAAGGTATTTACAAAAGAGAAACGAAAGCCTGTGTCCACACAAAAATTTATACATGAATGTTTCTAAAAACAATTTAAATATCTTTCAAACACTGAATGGAAAAAGAATTAGTGTTGCCAAAGTACCCAAACTATGGGTCACTACTTATTAGATCACAAGGCGACAAAGCAATCCACACAATATAAATAAATGTCAAAAATGTTTTACTGAACTAAAACACAATGGAACACTTCTTAAATGGTTCCATTTATATAAAATTCTAGAATAGGCAAAACTAATCAATAGAATTTGCATGGATTGGTGGTTGCCTAGGGCTGTTGGAAGAGAATGACTGACAAGTAGCATAGATCTTTGGGGGCTCATAGAACTGTTCTGTATTTTTACTGTAATAGTGATCAGGTGAATATAGAATTTATCAAAATTTCTACAAAATGTCAGCCTGTATATAAAAAATGGGTACATTGATTTTATGTAAACTACATTTTATAATCTATAATTCAAATTCGAATTGGTGGTAGCTTGGTATGGTGACTGGCATCTGGAGAGGTGATCCTTGTTTCTAAATCATATACAGAGTTGTAATCCAGTGCTACATCAGTTTAAAGATTTAAAAATGAATAACATATAATTTAAAAAGACCACCAAAAAAATCATCAGTGATCCTAAAATGTTAATGTTAAGCAACAACAAAAATTACTGAGGCAATAATGGGGGAACAATTACCATTGCTCCATTTTTAATCCCAAACCCTGGATTGTTATTGACTGTTATTTTACAGGTGGATTTTTACACCAATGCAGACATTCAACAAGAAAAAAAAAAAACTCACCTCTCCAAAATACAATCTCTCTTTGAAGCTCTAATCAGTGTGCAGACAAATACTATAAAGGTTTTATGCCATATTTACAAGTTCTTAACACTAAAGGAAAAGCTGTTTCCTAAGCTATGTATTCTACTTAGTAGACCTATGCATTTATTTTAATCCTCTTAACCTTCCAAGGGTGAAATGCTTGATAATTTCTACATAAGAAACACCCTGAGAAGACTTCATCTGTTAAAAATTGATATGATGTTAACTTCCAAAAACATGGTTCAGACTAATATGGGCAACTAATTCATGGTTCAGACTACTATTCACAACTAGGTCAAAACAGCAAAATGTGCATAGGAAAGAGATTGGAAAAATACATATTAAAATGTTAACTGAGTTTTGCACCTATGAGTGATTACTTTCTCGCCTACTTATTGGTATTTTACAAAGTTCCTTCCGTGATAATGTATTGCTTTGCCGTAAAAATTATTTCTTCTGCTTAAACACAACAGATAAATACATTCTTCTCTGCCCTGCATACCTCAGCAAGTTTTATGCATCTGACACTACACCAGTGTTTAAGATCAAGAGACTATATACGCTTTAGCTAACTTTAAATTTTTGTTTCTATGAAGCAGATTAACAAGACCTGAACATCTTTTTTCTTTGCTAAGTTTGAACGAGTTTTTCTGCCTAGAGCTTCTGTTTCCAGCACAAAGCACGTGTGACTTAGGCAGCTGTATAAACACATGTTGAAAATTCATATATTGGCAATAGAAAATTAAGCGGAGGCGGGGAACATATCCTACAAGCATCTGGCCTTAGATCCTCTGTCCCTAAGGACACTGACCTCTGAATAGCGTTGACAAGGCAGGTCATTCATCTCTCCTAAGATGGCCCTACAACCAACATTTTCCTTGACTTGAGACTAGAGCAGGTCTCTCCACTCTCTTCACATACTGAGACGCTGCTATGTTATTCACAAACAGACCTAGGAAAGATTTTCTTTCTTTTTGTATTCAAGTGTCTGCACATTTTAATTCTAACTTAAGTCTCAGGCTCATATCCCAGTGCTCAATTTGCAGGTACTAAATACATCTTGTGATATTCTTTAGTCTCACGTTCACAGTGTGACCTAGACTATTATACTAGGTAATTACAAATTAGGGACAAACTTATGAGGGGCAACACAGGCAAAAAAATGAAAGGGAGAACAGACTCTGCACTTTTATTTATAAAGCCAATGTATGACTTGAAATTTTATGAATACAAAGGAAGGCAATGCATGCCCTCTCAGGTGGGGAGATACTTGCTTTAAAGCAATATCCAATAATCATAACCCATGTTCTCAGCAATTTAATGTTGGTAAGAGATTCCAAAGCTTACCCCAAAGGATGTCGCTGGGCATTGTATCTTCATGACTTCCTTTGTCCTTTTAAATTTATTTTTCCTAATTAAGTCCTTGTCTCCCTCTTCATCCAGCTGTTTGCATTAATATTCTTAGCTCTTTCTTTAGTGGTTACTTTTGTAACCAACCAGGACAAATTGAACTATGAAAAATTCAATAAATGGTTACATTTTTTTTGTTGTGATTTTTATCAGTAGCATCTACCTGTATTCTTCCTTCTCCCAAACTTTGTGTTTCCCATGATATCAAATCTTTTAATGCATTCTAGATCTTTGCTATCCATAGTGTATCTATAGACCAGCAGCACTGGTGTCACCTGGGAGCTTGTTGAAGTGCAGTTTCTCAGGCCCAACCACACTCGCTCGATCTGTCTACTTTTAACTAGATGGCTCATAAGCATGCTGTACTAGAAAAACTCAGTACTAGAGTACTTGTCGTGGGCACCATTTTGCTATTCTAGTTCCCCCAATCTCACATGCTGCCCAACATTGCTTGGTGTTAGATCTTTGTCCCTTTTCTCCTCTACCTAGGATTTACTAGATCTTCAAGGCCCATCTCTGAGCCAGCTTCTTCTTTGAATAAAGAATCTCACTGACATTGTTTTGTGGCTTGACCTCAGCACTCACAGCCTTCACCAGACATACTGGCACTGAATTTTATTCAGTATACCACATTATTACAGATGCTGTCATCTTTTTATTTTATATCCAAATTAGTTTCTTACAGTAGTAGTCCAGCAAAAAGGTTCAGGGACAGTAGCATACAGCCTCTATTTAGGATCACTCTCATATTCAGTGCTTAAAAAATTGATTGATTTGAGCTAAGTTTTCCAGACATCGAGCTATAATCACACGTGTGATCTTGGAAAATAACAATATGCTTAGAAACCCTTTCTCTACTGTAAGTCATTCTTATAACTAGAAATTTAATAAGTATAGGAGTCTAAATATATATCCAAATATATATAAATTTATTCATGTTGAATAAAGAAATCATCTAATTTTATGTTAATTTAGTAAATATTTATTGAGTATTGCCACAAACAAGGCAAATTTCTAGGAATTTGGCATAGAGCAATGAAAATAAGTTATGAAATGCCTGTCCTTGTAGTTCTTATATCCAGTCCTCTATATCTAAAAGAAGTTCTTATATTTTAACTCTACATTTAATAGTTCTCTAGTAATTGTACACACTCAATTGTAGTATCACCTGAGACCTATTACTATTGAATATTTTTCTTTGATTGTAAGATTTGAATGTAAAATAGAAGTCATTATAAATTATTTTATATTTTTATCTTACTTTTGTGCCTGATATTATTTTTACATGAAGGTAAAAAATCATCTTCAATTTTTAGTGCAGAATGAAATAACATTACATAAGCTGAAGACATGTATACTAGCACTCAAATATTTTTGTTTTGTTTCATTTTAATTTCTTATTTAATTTCTGTGATTATGCATGTCTGTGTTTGTGTACATACATATTCATCCCCCAAATACTTTCAATAAATGGATCCCACAATTGCTTTTACATAAATATGTTCTCAAATTGTAATATCTGTAGTAAAGTGCACAACTCTTATTTGTACAGCTGAAAGAACTTTCATAAGGTAAACATTCACATGACCATAATCCAAATCATAATATAGAATATTACAAGTACCACAGAACACTTTGCTTTTTAAAAATTGATTTATTTATGCATACAGAACTGGGATGCAGGCCAGAGATGCAGGGTTGGTGAGAGGCTTCACCAGAGACAGAGTGGGGAGCAGAATAGACCTACTGACAAGTACACTGCTGAGGGAAGCAGCGGGCGGGTCAGGAGAGGTCTGCCACACCATGTGGGTCACCTCCGGGGTGGGGATGGAGTTGACCTCATGCTGACGTGGTTTTAGTGTCTTAGTGCTGTGCTTTAACCCAGTGCACCACCAGGGAGGGCCCACCACAGAACACTGTTTATACTCCTTTCTAGATCTCAGGTGCCCAGAGATAGCCACTAATCTGACTTCTGTGCCCCAAAATCAATTTGCCTAATATTGTAATTTATGTAATATAAAATGAAACACTGTGGTGTATAGGTCCTATTGCTCAGAATTACAACTGCAAGATTTATGCTGATGTGCCTTGCAGTGGTTTCTTCTTTTTTTCTGTATAGTGTTTCCTTAAATAAATATTATCACAATTAATATATCCAGCCTGGGTATATGAATATTTGGGTTATTTCCAGTTGGAGCTATTGCAAATAATGCTACTACTACTGATCTTATAAATACCTTTTGTTACACACTTGTTATTACTCACTTTTATTGGACATTTCCCAGGGATAAACTTGTGGAGATCAAAGAATTGTATGTATGTGTATACTGTGTATAAATAGTACCAAGTTGTTTCTGAAAATGATAAACAAAATTTTTATGCCACCAACGTGTTATGTTAGCTAATGTCATCTCACATCTTTGTCAGCATTTAATATTCTCAGGTTTTTTTTTTTTTTCTTTTTCATTTTGACCATTTGGGTAGGCATACAATAATACCTCTTTTTAGTTTTAATTTGTAATTCAGTTATTTTTTTTTCAAAGATTTATTTATTTATGGATACAGAACTGGGTACAGGCCAGAGGTGCAGGGATGGTGAGAGGATTCACCACCACAGATTGGGGAGCAGAACAGGCAGATAGATGAAGTACACTGCTAAGGGGAGCAGCGGATGGGTCAGGAGAGGTCTGCCATGCCTTGTGGTCACCTCTGGGGCAGGCGGGAATTGAACTCATGCGGAAGTGGTTTAAGCTTCTTTGTGTTGTGCTTTAACCTGCTGCGCCACCAGAGAGGGCCCAATTCAGTTATATTTTTAACAACTTGTCATATGCTTATTTATTCTTTGGGTATTCTGCTCCCATGTTATTTTAATTGAGTTGCTTTTATTTTTCTCATTAATTTCAAGTTTTTTCTAGATTATGTGTATCCTTTGTCTATGTATTAGATTTCCTGAGGTTTAGCTCTTGGACAATCTCAAAATGTCAAAGACTTGAAACAGCAAATATATATTTTACTTACCCTCACTTCACATATTAGTTATGTTACAGGGCAGGGAGAGAGGCACCACTGAACCCCCAAACCTGCCTGCTCTAAATAGGTTCTGCCATTCATCGCATCAAGATAAAACATATATAAGACTTTAATAAAAAGGAACTTTAATGCAGTGAGTATGCAATATGAAAGACAAAGAATATAACTTCTAAATCAGACACCTGAAGTTACCCATCCTCTCATGGGCAAAAGTCAACCCAAAAGGGATTTGTCTAAAGCAAGGGCTGAAAGCCTACCACAAGACTAAAGCACCTTCTGGCCAGGACCCATAAAAAAGAAATGGCCAGAGAAGTCTGGGAGGAAAAGAGCACAATCAAAATCAATATAAACACTGCCATAGTCACCTCCCTACAGGTCTCTCACCCACATCTGCCTTAACCAGTCTAGGGTCAAGAAACAAACACGGTTTCTTTATCACATGCTTGCTGCTCCATGTGGCTTCTCAAGTCTTCTTATGGCTCTCCATCCAGCTTCCTTCTTCCTCCTTATATTCCTTCTTTTCTCTTTGTCTCCTCAGCTCCACCCTACTTCTGGGTGGGTCAGGGAACCTGGAACTTCCCCTTTTCCTAGGGACTACCCGTTTCAGTTACAGGTTAGTCTGAACTCTTCCAGGACTCTCCCAGACTAAGCTGAAATCAGTTTTTCAAGGCTAACCTTGACTTCTTGTGTCTTCTCACTATAGAAAACGAACTGAAGATAGAGCCATTTTCTGAAATATCCTATATTTATTCCTATAGTTTAGAGAATGAGATAAAGCCAGCAGAAACTGGAAAGCTTCTAAAAGCATTTATTGAATCAAAGAAACTATTATGTATATTTATATATAATTAGCTAATACAGTTCACAAGATCAAGCCCAAAGTCTCTGGGGCAGGGAATTACAGTCTCTCTGGAAAGGAGGATTAAGAAGACAAAGGGGGGGGGGCCCTCCCTGGTGGCACAGCGGGTTAAAGCACTGCACTAAGAAGCTTAAGCCACTTCTGCATGAGTTCAATACCCGCCCTAGAGGTGATCCACATGGTGTGGCATAGCTCTCCTGTTTGCCTGCTGCTCCCCTCAGCAGTGTACTTCGTCAATCTGCCTGTTCTGCTCCCCACTCTGTCCCTGGTGAATCCTCTCACTGTCTCTGGCCTGTACCCCAGTTCTGTATGAATAAATAAATAAATCTTAAAAAAGAAGAAGAAGAAGAAGACAAGGGGATACAGGAATAAAAACAGTAAACAAGCCAATGTTTATATTGCACACATCTCTCTTTTTTTAATAATGTCAATGAATAGAAATTCTTAATAATAATGAAATGTGATGTAAAAAATTTTTGGTTTGTGATTTCTACTTTTTTATTCAATTTGAAAAATATTTCCTTCTCATAAGAACATAACAACATTCTTCTGTGTAAAGGATTAGCAAACTTTATTTTGTAAATGACCAAATAATAAATACCCTGAGCTACAAGCTAACCACTTGTCAACCACTCAGCTCTGCTATTGAAGCACAAAAGTGTCCAGACAGAAACAAAGCACAAATGAGTGGGTGTGGTTGTGTCAAAGAAAGAAAAAACAGCTTACAAAAATAGGCTGGTTTTGTCCTGTGGCCATATTTCCTTATCTGTTTCTGTACAATGCTCTGGAAATTTTATTGGTTAAGCCTCAACATTAATAACCTTTTTGTATAGAATTGAAATTTTGTGCTTGGTATAAAATAGGGAACTGTCATTGTTTTTTAGATAAGTATATCTAATTGATGTATCAGTAGTGTTCATTGAAAAGATTTGGTAGGTAAGTCCAACAATTTTCATCATATTTTTCAAAATTTTAATTTGCTGTCCTTGAACCTTTGTACTTCTATGTAAATTTCAGCTTTGACCTTTTAATTTACATACACACTTGCTGGAAATTTTTATTGAGATTTCATCTTTTAAAATACATATATTGATGAGATTCAAATGGAACAACAAAAGATCTCAAGCAGCCAAAACTGTCATGACTAGGAAGAAAGAGAATGGAGGCATTACAATCCCAAACTTCAAGCTATACTAAAAAGCCATAATAAACAAAACTGCATGGTACTGGAACAAGAACAGACATACAGACCAGTGGATTCGGATAGAAAACCCAGATATAAACCCACAGGTTTATGGACAGCTAGACTTTGACAAAGGAGCAAAGAAGATACAATGGAAAAAAAGAAAGTTTGTTCAGCAAATGGTGCTGGAAAAACTAGGAAGATACATGCCAAAAAATGAAATTAGATCACTACCTCTCAAAATACACAAAAATCGACTTGAAGTGGATTAAAGACCTAGACATAAGAACGGAAACCATAAAATACCTGGAAGCATGACATACACTTCAGCGACATCTTTAAAGATAGAGCACCCAATGCAACGATGGTGAAGGCAAGGATAAATAGATGGGACTACATCAAGTTAAAGAGCTTCTGTACAGCAAAAGCGACATTACAAAAAGCAAACAGACATCCCACTGATTGGGAAAAATTTTCTCACACAAAACTAGCAATAAAGGATTGATCACAAAAATATACGGAGAACTGATGAAACTCAAAAATAAACAACCCCATCAAAAAATGGGCAGAAGAGCTAAAAAGACACTTCTCCAAAGAGGAAATACAGATGGCCAACAAGCATATGAAAACAATGTTAACATCACTTGTAATAAGGGAGATGCAAATTAAAGCCACAATGAGATACGACCTCACCCCAGTAAGAATGGCACATCTTCAAACAACTAGCAAAAACAAATGTTGGTGAGGATGTGGAGAAAAAGGAACTCTCCTGCACTGCTGGTGGGAATGCAAACTAGTACAACCACTATGGAAAACTGTTGAGGTTCCTCAAACTGCTAAACATAGAGCTTCCCTACGACCCAGCAATCCCACTCCTAGCTATCTACCCAAAAGACACAAAACACTGATTCAAAAAAATACCTGCACCCCATGTTTACTGCTGCTTTATTCACAATTGGAAAGACATGGAAACAGCCCAAATGCCCAAAAATGGATGACTGGATTAAAAAGATGTGGTACATATACACAATGGAATATTACTCAGCAGCCAAAAAAAATATATGCACATGCCTTTTGCAGCAACATGGATGGAGCTGGAAAAGATCATGCTAGTGAAATAAGCCAGAAAGAAAAGGAAAAATATCAGATGGTTTCTCTCATAGCAGGAATATAATGGAACAGGTGAGAAAGTAATGATAATGAGGAACAGCTATATACCAGAGACATTTGGTGGGGGTAGAGAGGAGAATGGGATCAAAAACAACGAGGGGAGTGAAATGCACTGGACTATGGTGATGGCACATAAGTGATTTGGTGATGGGAAACCCAAGGAGATTGCAACTGCGTTGGAAAAACGCATGAAAATATGTAAAAATAAACTATTATAAAAATAAATATATTAGGATTAACATCTTTAAAGTATTAAGTTTTCCAATCCATAAAGTCTTTTTTTATTTTTCCCGGTGTAATAATTTATAATTTTCTCTGTAGAAAGCATGTGCATATACTAGAAATAAAGGATTTTACCTGAAAAAAAAAGGCTCAATTCAACAGAAGATGTAATAGACCTAAATTTAGATACATCTAAGAATATAATTTGAAAATACCTAAAGCAAAAATGGAATAGAACTGAAAGGAGAAATAGAAAATCCATAATTATAGCTAGAATTTTTAATAGAGTTCTTTGTAAAGAAAAGAATTGAACAGCATGGTTATCCAAAGCACTACATGCTTACCATATATTGAATCATAAAATAAATCTTAAAAAATGTCAAAGGATTGAATCATATAGACTGTGTTTTCTGACAGGCGTGTAATAAATTTAGAAATTAATACCATAAATTGAATTTATGTTTACTTTATCTAATAGTAGTAAAACTACACCAATTTTGTTTTGTTAGTGCCATTATAGTAAAACCCTTTCCAGTCTTTAACCATGTCTGTGTCTTAAGTGGAAGTTATACCTTTTGTAGGGCACTACGTTTGTTTCATTTGTCTAATCTAGTCTGGCAAGTATAGCCTTTTCAAACTAATACAATCTATTTTAAAATATGTAGTCCATTTTTGTTTAATGTAATTACTGATATGTTTGGTGTTATCCACCCCAAATATTTGCTTCCTATTTATTTCTTTTTCTTCCTTTCTCTTATTCTCTTTGGATCATTCAAATATTTTTCTTACTCTGAGTAGCACTATAATTCTATTCACCCTCTGCCCTTTTTATGCTGTTGTCATAATTCTACAGAAAATGTAAAGACATCATAATTCCTATTTTTTAAATTCAATGTACATATAATATCTTGTTTATTTTTTTTCTGGTACTCTTTATTTCTTCTTGTTTTTCCATTTGTTTATGTATTATTCTTTTCTTTATGCCCAGAAAGCTCCCTTTAAAATATGGACCTTTAAGAAAAAATTGTTTACATTCTAGTTTGTCTGAAAATCTCCTTATTTTTATCTTCATTGTAAAATAATTTTTTCTCTAGATAAAGAACTTGAAGCTGTTTATTACCTTTTTGCCAACATTTTGAAAAATCACCTTTTCTTTTGCCTTTCTTGATTTCTGTTGGAGAGTCAACTGTTCATCCTTTGAAATTAGGTCTTTGCAGGGAAGGTCCAACTATTAAAATTACATTTCTGTCTCTAACTTTCAACATCTTTGCTATTACATGTTTAGGTAAAGCAATCTTCGTATTATTGCACTTATGGTTTGGACTTTTAGAAAATATGAAGCAATATATCTTTGTATATCTTGCTCCATTTTTTCTATTCTCATTTTTTTTTAATTTATTTATTTATGCATACAGAACTGGGGTACAAGCCAGAGGTGCAGGGATGGTGAGAGGATTCACCAGAGACAGAGTGGGGAGCAGAACAGGCAGATCTACAAAGTATACTGCTGAGGGGAGCAGTGGTCAAGTCAGGAGAGGTCTGCCGCCATATGGATCACCTCTGGAGGTCAAACTCATGCTGAAGTGTCTGAGCTTAGTGCTGGGCTTTAACCTGCTGGGCCACCAGGGAGGGCTCTCTATTCTCATTTTGAAACACCAGTTACATATGAATTAGACTGGAGGCTCAGGTGTCTCTCTTTTCTCCCCTCTGTGTCATCATTGTTGCAGTTTGTTTCAACTGAAATATTTTCTATTTAATTTTTCCTTTTTTCTCTCTAATATTCCATTAAATCCAACCATTGAGTTCTGATTTTGATTCTTATATTTTCAATTCAAGAATTTTTTCTTCACTTTTTAAAAATTCCATTTCACTGGTAAATTTTCCATTTTTTCATTTACTTTCTTGAATACTTTAATTATAGTCACTTTAATGCCAATTGAATAATGTCATTTTTTACATTCTTATTACTCCAATTCCATTGTTAGTTTTAATTATTGGTCATTTTATACTATCTTTAGGATACCTACTGATTTTATTAATTTTGATTGACTACCAGGTATTGTATAAGTTGTAAAGGATATTATCTTCTGTGAGAAATTTGATTTTCTTCAAGCAGGTAGAGTTTGAGAAACTTACTTTGATCCACTGAAGATTGTTTTTTTATATTTGTTCTCACTCCTAGGGTAGAGATCTTCATGGAGTCTCAATTGAAACCCTGTAGATTTTTTTTTAAGATTTATTTATTTATTTATGCAAACAAGAACTAGGGTATAGCCCAGAGGTTTGGAGACAGAGTTGGGAACATAATAGGCAGATCTACTGAAATATACTGCAGAGGGGGGCAACAGATGGGTCAGGAGAGGTCTGCTGCGCCATGTGCGTCACCTCCCTGGCCTGAAATCAAACTCATGCTGTAGTGGCTGCATATTGCTTCATAGTGTTAAGTTTTAACTGGTTGCACCACAGAGAGGGCTTCTGTAGATTTTTACCCCACCTCCTTAATTAGTCCCAAATTCCAGATTGTGTGCCTCTAGTACCCTGTTACTGCCAAATCTTTACATGATTCTTAAGTCTTAGTTGCATTCTGCTTAATTTCTTGGCCTGTTGGCACCCAAATTGAGTTTAGGAGTTAAAAATGTCTCAAGGAGAAATTCTATTTAGACAATTGAGCTAACTTCTTTTGTTTCCCTTTCTCCACGACCTTGTCTCCTTAAGTGCTAACTGTCCTGGTAACCCTAAACTCCAACTTTTGTCTCCTTAGTCCCCTGAAACTGCTACAAGATCTAAACTAATGCTTTCCCTCTTGGCTTTATGCTCTATGTTTGAAATTAGCAGATTCTCTTAAGTCCAAACACAATTCTAACACTAATTCTAAGGAAGTAGAATAAGAGCAGATAAAATCTGGATCTTCTAAATGTGTTCCTCCCACCCCACTTTTTTTTTTTTTTCTTTGATGCTTTGTTTCTCCAATGCCTTCAGATGATTTTCCATTTCTGGAGGTGTTTTGTTGTTGCTGTTATTGTGACTTTTTTTGAAGTTTACTTTTGTGAGAGGGTTAGTCTGTCATAACAAGGCAATATCTCTGTTATTCCCCTTCATTTTATGCCTGACCAAACACACACATTTATACATTATCCTTTTGTCTTATGTAGTTTTTTGATCCCTGGTTCTTTTAAGCCATGCAGTGAATGAGTGGCCGGTTGGAATTAAGTATCTTTCCATGAGTGCTTAACACTATACTTTGCCTTTTGGGTTTTACAACACTCCTGAATAAAACTTTGCACACCCACCAAAGGGTATATCCTAATATCTGTCAAAGTACATTTTCTAATATTATTTTAATTCTATTAATTCAAATGTTTTCCATAGTGCAATAAGCTTTTGAGTCCAATTAGGACTTTTTTTTTAATTATCACAGCCTGAAACACAAAAAACAAACAAACAAACCAAAAAAAACAGGACTAAGTACCATTAATTATCGTTTACTTGTAACTAAAAACTAAAATATCTCAGTTTTATGCACTTCTCTCTCTCTCTTTTACCCCTTACATGTCCAGTCAAGATTCATCTTCATCCCTGCACCAATATAACCCAGCTCCTCATCAGTCTCCTCTTTTTCCTATACTGCCATGGGAGGCCTTTCCATCCCTTGTCAGCTTAACATGGGTGAAGACTGTAAAAAGAAGCTAAGTTGTTCTGGCACAGTAAGGAAGCATGGAGGCGGTGCTGGACAGCCAGAGGACATAAGAGTTCTGCCTTATTATACTGTTTGTCACTCCGATGTGAACAATGGCTATAAGGTTATTAAACCGATTGTCCTGGGTTTTTCCTCTCATTAGTATTTTCACATTCTTTCCCCATGCCATTGTCCCAGGTTTCTTTCCATTGTAACCTCCTAATTACAATGCAGGCTTGAGGAGAAGGATGCACCCACTGAAAACCATGCAGTGATTCAATTGTTCAAAGTCACTTGAGTATTCATTTGTTTATTTGTTCCTCGGTTTATAATTCAGCTGTGTTAACTCATGGAAACTGCTCTGGGACAGATTTAAATCAAAACAGACAGTTTCCATTTTTGCTCTGCAAATCAAATGGGAAGATTTGTTTTAAATGGGTAGTTAGTGGCCTGCCCCAACACACTTGGAATGTGTGTTTACTTTTTAGATGCAGGGTAATGTTTTTTGCTTTTGTTTTTTAACAAATCCAATGCCTCTGACAAAATAGGCAAAAACACTTAGTGTGTTGCATCGGCTATTGTAGGCATCCAGAGAACACTGCCTTGTTGCTGACATATAAGTTCCTAGTTGAATGAGAAATGTTTTCTTAAATATTTATGAGGAACAAAACTTTTTATTTGGAATCTTCTTCAAAAAATCCTTTCCTTTAAGAATATCATTTTACTCACTAATATCAATATTTCAATTTAAAATTGGATTTGGATTTTAGTTTTGACTGTTGTGTTGACTGTTTCCAAGAGATGCTCTAATTTTTAGCATTCTATTCATTACACATTTACTGACTCATCATGATATATCTGCTACTGTCTAGGCACTGAGGAGGAAAAATTGAGTAGTAACATAAGGTTCTTGTGGTTTATCAAGAAATACTAGGCATCTCTTTCGTTTTTATTTCATTTTTGTGTTAAGGAGTACCAGACTCGACATTAAAATATTTAACTATTCAGAAGAGTTGGAATAAACAGTCATAACAACTACAGAACAAAGTTTAACTCTATCTTTAGTCAGTGAACTATTTTCTCCTTATTGACAAACATCTAAAAATACTTAGACACATACAACACTTTTTGAAGTTCTTTATTTATCTTATTTAGTCTTTGCAGACAGCATGTGAGGTATGCAGAACAGATTTATTATCTGCATTTTATGACTGGAAAAGAGCCTGAGATTCAGAAAGGTGAGCAACTTCTCCTGAAGCACATTTAGGTTGGATCTCAAATCCAGTTTTCATTCTCCCAGAAGTGCCTACCGAGCACTACAGCCACTTAGCCAAGCTTTCCAGATATTTTAATACTTGAATGCTTTCAGAGTTAAATAAATTAAAATAATTTTCAAAGCCTTATGCTATTTCTGAGCAGAGTGATTACTTCTGATTATATTCCCAAATTAGGTAGCTTGTGATTTTACAAGGCATCAGATGTTTTACATGAATCTCCTTATAAGTTTCTATGAATTAGAGGCTGAATTTTACTTTAAGAAGCATAACAGGAAGGAAAAAAATCTTGTACAAGAGTATGTTTTAAAAATAGATCTTCATTATTGAGATTAAAACACTTTTAAGTTATGCCAGTATTTCATAGAAGTTAAGTTTATGGCAGAGTTCAACTTCATACAGCCGACAAGTCTTTGAGCGCTTTGTCTGCATATGATTCCAAGGCAACTGGTTACAGTCAGAAGTGGATCTGTCTCCTAACTTTTTCCTATGCAATCCCACCTCTCTAGGGCTCTCCGCTGCTAATGTCAGAAATGAGGCTTTTCGTTTATCAAGTCTCCCTGTCATGGAACTTGATACCACTCTGTTACTGATGTCATTTGCTATCAAATTTTTCCATCAAGTGGTTAAAGTCTGCAGGCCAGTGATAGAAAGATGGTTGTTGGAACTTGATTAAATGTGGAACTTAAATGTAGGTGTCTGTGCATAAATGTAGAAAACAATGAAATAAGTATATGCCTGCTTGTTAGCTCTATCTATATCTTTTGAAGTCTGAACTATTATTGCCTAACTCCTGAAGCCCTTGCTGACAGTGGACATTCTGTGGGTTGTTATGATTAGGCTAGTGGCATTTGCCCTCGTGGCCACTCCCAGTGGAAACAGGTCACACAACCAGTATTGGGGTTGCTGTTGGTCTGCTTGGACCTCTGAAGGACAACAGGACTAAGGACTGTGGAATGATATCCCTCCTCTCTTTCTCCATGATACCCCTGTTGTGATGGGGAAGATGGCCATCTTCCTCTAAACAGGATCCTCATTTGTCTTTCTCACAGAACCTTGAAGTAGATTACAGCCATCCATAACCATGGCGGGGAGGAGAAAAAGAAGTGGAGAAAGAAAATGAACCAACTGCAACTCCACTCTAAACCTAAAACATTAGATTTTAATGAGACCAATAGAAAAGATAAACAAACCAAAGGCATCCTCTTTACTCCAAGAGTATATTAATATTGCAGTGCTGCGGCTAGCTTGCAATGCTGCACTTTAACCCGCTGTGCCACCAGGGAAGGCCCAGAAATAAAATAATTTTTGATTGTTTGAATGAATATTTTGTAGAAATCGTTGAGAATTTTGTGACCAAATTAAGCTCTTGCAAGACTCTATTTTTCTTACTCATTTAATTCTTTTAAATTACATTTCACAATTTGCAATATAAAACATTGACTTCTTAAACTGTACAATGTGTATATGGTATATATTGGGTTGGAAAAGTCATGATGCATTTTTGCTTGAAAGCCAGAGGCAAAATATGTCAGGAGTTTTCCAACAACCCTGTAGTATAATATTGAGACAGAGCTCTATGGATAAAAAGAAAGGTAAAAAGGAAAATTTTTAAAAGGACATTGAAGAGATATTTGTGTTCCCATACTTAATGTAGCATTATTCACAATGGCCAACACATGGAAACAGCCTAAGTGCTCATAATAGATGGATAAATAAGATGTGACTAATGACATATGTGTGTGTACAGATACATGTATGTGTGTATATGTGCACATTCAGTGTTGTGTTGCTTACCAAGAACTAGTTCTCTGAAATTCATAATCACTAAGTAATTTTGGTAATTACACAAACCTAGATGGTGTGACCTAATACACACCTCAGTTGGACAATATTGCCTTTTGGAACCATTATGCTATATGCAGTCAGGCATTGACCAAAAGGTTAAGTGACACATGACTGAATAACAACAGAATGTTATTCAGCCATGAAAGAGAAGGAAATCCAGCCATTTACATCAACAGGGATGAACCACAAGGGCCTTGTGCTAAGTGAGATGAGTCAGAGAAAAACAAATACTGTATGACATCACTTATATTTGGGATCAAAGGAAGCCAAACTTGCAAAAAAGCAGAATAGTTATGAAAGGTTTTGGGGAGGGGCGGTGGTGAGGGCACTGGAGATGTTTAAGTATACAAACTTGGAACTGATAGATAAATAATTCCTGAAGATCTAATGTACAGCACAGTGATTATAATCAACAATACTGTATTATAAACTTCAAAGTTGCTAAGAGACTAGAACTTAATTGCTCTCACCACAAAGAAGAAATATAATTATGTGACATGATAGAGGTGTTATCTAACACTAAGGTGATAATCATATTGCCATATATAAATGTATCAAATCAACACAGTTGTACACATCAAACTTACACAATATTATGTGTCAATTATACCTAAATTTTAAAAAGAAATAGATTAAAAATAATAGGCTGAATTTTGAGAATGTATTTGTTTTGACTTTTGTTCCATATAATTTTTTTATTAAGAACTCTCTTGCATATGTTCCCTACATGCAAAATGTGAATCAATAACAAGCAATAAAGCAAGATTCAAATATATTTTATCCTTCCAGTTTTTAGCCCCACCATATAAAATTAAATCAATACTTTCAAACATTGTGGAAACAATGTATGAGACAATGATTATCAAAATACTAAAATATTAAAGCTTCTATACCTCCTACCCAGTTGTTAACTACATACTTCAAACATAATCTAAGGTGCGGGGAAATGTTATGCATCTTACACAGTTGTTAACCCCATACTTCAAACATAATCCAAGGTGCCGGGAACAGGACATTCATCACAGTAGCATTTTAATTAGTGAATAGTTAGAAAGCACATATATGTTTTACAGCAGGGAAGTGGTCAGTAATGGTCAATAAATTTCAATATATGCTGTATGGATATATAATACATACAACTATCTGTCTACTTTTATCCAATTAAGAATGCAACACAAGCATTTTCCAGCATCATTCAGAGATCATAAAATGCATATAGTGACGTCATTGTATTTTCCTGATTGTGTGCACATGGACACAATATATAATTTTTATAGTTATAAATAAAACCTCTCTTTTAAAAAGATGAAATATCCTATAAAAGATTTTGTATTCAATTTAAAAAATGGCCTTGCTCTAAGATGTAAAGATAATGAACACTTACTTTTTCATAGTTGCCCAAGGATGTTTGGTTCCAACTATAAGAACCCTCAGATGTTTTTAGTGCTGTTTGGAAGAGTGAATCACTTCCTTTCGTTCTTTGCTAAGGAGTCAGAATGTTACATTTCTCTGACTAGAAATTGACTGAATCTGAGGGAAATTTTCTGTATGCCTAAAATCTTCTGTGTCACAGATGAGAATCGGGTCAAAAAGGTGGTGATGTGACCAAGTTGGTTACCAGTGAGTGATACCTTTGTGGTGTTCTTTAACCTCTTTTCCAGGCTCCGCCAACATCTAACTAAAATTTAATATGAAAATCTTACATGGGAAGAAAGCTCTAGGAGCAAAGTCTGACTGGTACCTATTTCCACTGGAGGAAATCTGTGAACTCCCTCCTACGGTCCTTGCCCTGGCGAGCACATATGAACGTCACTGGGAATTCTCCCAAGAGCAAGATGGTGAAGCTGGGCTCAGTGGTGTCAAATCAGATTAGTTCTGTCTGCCTTTGCCTTGGTAAGTGTTACACAGGATTCTGCTCTTTTATTCTGTTTAACCACTTGTGGTTCAATATATTTTTATCATCATGGACAGCTAGATCTGCAAAATGTGATGCAATTGCCTTTTATGGAGGTGGTAAATTTAATTTACAGCATATACATAATATGCATGTTGGTAGAAAACATATTGATCAAACCAGCTTCCTTTACTACACTTGATATGCAGAGGGAATGAAACATTTCTTAGCATTAACATATGTTGTCTCACTCAAACACAATGAAAGAAAACCATTTAATAATAGTTCCAGTCTTAAAATGTCTTTAGTATCTTATAACAACATTCTCACAGAGGAATTTATGCCTAGGATGTGTCCTTGAGGTCCCAGACAGAAGCCACTCAAATGAAGGCAGGGAAATAAATGATTAAGCAATTTATTTTCATGAACATTTCAGTTTATTATAATGAAAAATTTCACCCTAGGAGTCCCAAGGTTTTTTGTTTGTTTTGTTGGTTTGGTTTTTAGTTTTTGTTTGTTGGTTTTTTTTTTTTTAATTGTAAATGTTGGTTTACAACTCTGTGATTCAGAGGTATAGGAGTCTACCTTCTTGTATATCCTCACACCCACCACCAAGGCGCCCATAATCCTCTAAATTAGTTCCCTGGAACCCCCTCCACACTTTGTCTCAGCCTTCCCACTCCCCTCTTGGTGTCCTACCTCTACAGACAGATTTCTAGGGTTTAGTATTGACTTGGTTTGATCTGACCCTTTGTCTACTTTCCACATATTAGTGAAATCATCAGTGTTTATTTTCTCCTTCTGACGTATGAGTCCTTCTGTATTCACACCTAGACACGCTTCTCTTCCCATGTGACGTGAATAACCAGGTACACCATCTAAATGGCTGCCCGCTGGGAGAATTTCCTTTATTATGGGCTTTTATCACAATGCCTGAGTGGGACTCTGATGCATAGCTGTCTATTTTTAGTATGTATTCACATATTAAACTATGAAGCAGATGTCTAACCAACTCATCAAAAGGGTGACTCACATGCCGGATGACTCACTGTGACACAGATGTCATGAAAATTGGCCTACCTGCCCTATGAGCTTGATCATGCCCCTCAGTTCTGCCAGTCCCTGACCAAAAATTGAATACTTCAGTCTTAGAGTGAATTGTTTTTGGATTCAGATCATGATGGGCCCATCTGGCACTCAGTGACCTGTTATCTTATGGGCAGATATCAGGCCCACTAGAATTCCTTGAACAATTTTGAAATGGTGTATAATGTTTTGCTACAGAGCATATGGTCTTTCTTCAGAACTCATGGGTTCAACGTTGTGATTCTCCTATTGTGGTTTGTCATAAATTTTATACAGCATCTTTTCCTACCACTGTTGATTCCAGAAAGTCTGCCAGGTTTTATGTCCCAAACAGAAAGACCAGCTGCTGTGGTCCTTACCCTTATTGCAACACCATTCACATCTAAACTTCTGCTTAACTTGTTAGATGAGTTGGAGCAGTATTCACAAATGTAGGATATGCTACCTCCTGAAACCAAAGGACCAACAGGGGTAGTGATAAATGCTATATATATATATAATTTTCTGTTTGCTTGAAGGAAATATTCTGAATCTTCCAGAATATTGGACTCCTGGAATCTTTTCTGACATGGTGGTTCCTTAAATCTTTATAGAGTATTTATCTCCCACTCTCTGTACTCTTCAAGGTTTCCTACATAGTTGCCAGTTCTAATTTATCTGGTTTCATTAGCACTGTGTCATTGACATAGATGCCTCAGTTCAGCTTGTCCTGGATCCTGTTTCCATCTGTACTTGCCTGGGCCTCACAGGTAAATACTGACTGGATCTTACACATCTTTGGACCCAATAGAATGTGCTGTGAATTAATCCTCAGAATTGTTTTGGTAGTCAGGAGGGAAGATGAGTGAAATCTGAGGGACTAGGGCATTAGTCAGAGGCCTCTGCATTTAGGGGAGAAACATGTAAGGGAAGCCCATTAGCTTTCAATAGGGAGAAGTCAGTCACTCTGCAGCTCAGAGGATTCAGGATAAGCTGTGAATTTAAGTGTTAGAAGTGTGTTGATCTGGTTCCCACTCCTTCTCAATCATGGTCCAAACCCTGACAAAACAACTTGGAATTAAAAATCCAATCTTTTTTAGAGAAGAACTACTTGAATTATTAGGTCCTGAGTCATATCCCCAATTTCTTCACAGGAGGTGGTTGTTTCTTTATTTGCTGCCATGGGGGCACTCTCAATTTTATAAAATACCTTAATTTAGTGATTAATCATGCTCAGCCTTTCACATGTTCTGTAATGCCTGGATCGCTTACAGCAAAAGCCACCCAGTTCTATAGTGCTTTACTACATACTTCTAGACTCTCTGAGATATACTCCTTACAATGCCTTCACTTCTGTTGTTACCCCATCACAACTCATCAGTGAAAGTTTCGATATTGTTCCACTGCTACATCCCAGGGATATTGATACCCTGCCTGCCATCAGCCATGGATTCTGAATTATTAGCAACCAGCTAGCAGATAATAACTCCATAAACCCAATTTGGAGCCTGCCTCCTAAGATCATCCACACCATCAACTGTCATAGATTGAATTCTCTGTAAAACAAATTCTGAGCCTGAGAGTGTACACAGGTGGTTTTTTGGAGAGTGCTCTCAAATATGTATGTATAAAGAAGTGAAATAATTGGGACTCTCAGAGAGAAAGAACAATGTTGAACTGTGAAACAGTCACAACAGAGGCCAGTCAAGCCCCACAAGAAGCTCAGAAGCTGGGATGTTCCATTAAAAATATCTCTAATCGGGCCCTCCCTGATGGCACAGCAGGTTAAAACACAGCACTAAGAAGCTAAAGCCACTTCAGCATGAGTTCGATCCCCACCCCGCAGGTGACCGACATGGCGCAGCAGACCTCTCCTGACCCACCCACTGCTCCCCTCAGCAGTGTACTTGGTCAGTCGGCCTGTTCTGCTCCCAACTCTGTCTCTGGTGAATCCTCTCACTGCCTCTGCATCTTTGGCCTGTACCCCAGCTCTGTATGTGTAAATAAATTAATCTTTTAAAAATATATCTCTAATTGAGGAAAGTGTTAGTCATTGCATAGAGGTTAGACCTGGCAAAGATCATATCCTTTTCTAAGACCAATTCAAGTCCTAAGGAAGCATTTGACTGTAAGTCAATAGAAAGAAACACTCTGGCTACTCAGGAAGAATCCCTCCATCCCAGTGGGAATCTCGTAGTATGCCACCATATCTAGCTGAATGTACATAGGCAGTGGAATATTAGACAGTCGATTCTTGTTGTTTGGTTGTTGCAAAATGTAAGCTCAGATAAATACAAAGCAACAAATGATTCCAAACTTGACTCGTTTCCAACTTCAGAAAATGGTGCAAAATCTATCATTAAGAAAGCAAACACTCATCCAGCTCATTCTTGCCCTTCCTTGGTGCAGCATCCTGCCCTTTTCATTCTTGCCTGCAGGGGGAAAGGGTCAGGAGAAGTGAGCCCAGGCAAGGGGCCACAAAAATAGGTTTTCACTTGCAAATGATGATTGGCTATTTTACACACATCTACATATCTGCTTTTTGACACCTTTATTCATTCATCTTATCAAACTTCACTCCACACTGCAAACAGAATTTTAAAAACAGAACTTATTTAAAATAGACCATGAAGCTCTAAAATGTTAGAGGGAAAGACAAAAATCCTTAGCACAGCGCATGCTCTTTACGAAACACACGGTCACATAGCTCTTACTAATAGGAAGCTCTTACTAATCAGTTCTGAGTTTTAGAAAACAATAGGAGTGGAATGACAATGCTGTCATTTGTATATTCTCCCTCAGTTCTCTAATGGAAGGCTTTTTTTCTCTGCCAAGTCATTCCTGACATTGTTAATGATTCACTATAAAGCAGTTTCTGGGCTATGATTTGTGACATTCAGACTGGTTAGATGGGAGGGCTCGGCAGGTTTCTGGGGAGTGTTTTGGATGCAGAAATGCCTTGAAGATAGCACTTTATTATATTTAGGACAAGTATGACATCCCACTTCAAGGAAGTGGCCCCTATACATATTGAGAAGGGATTTCTATGGTTTAAGTGGGGAGGAGAAGGTTGGTTTAAAAGAATGCCTCTGTGTGTTTTTTGAGGCGACATAAAGATAGGAAGCAGAGAAATGGAGGCAGGAGGCAGAAGGATTATGGATAATGGAAGAATTTTGCCTGAGGGTATATGCCTGCTTTGCCTATTCCTGTATAACTAGAATATTTATAATTCAAATACTTATCTTTAATAATTAAAAACCAAGGGATATTAAAGACAAAAGGTAGAGAATATTATGTACACATGTGTAGGCATCATGCATTAAATCCCCACCCTTGCAAAATACAGCAAGAGTTAGCTTTAAAAGGAGGTTAAAAAGTGAATATTTCAAAATGTCTTGAAAACAGAATTTCTAATTCACTCCAGTTCTGCCAGGAGTGATATCCTTACTTCTGATTTCTACACACACCATCAGTCATGAGACTAGGTACTAAAAATACCCAGCATGGTGGCTTGACATCAGCACATCAACAATTAAAAAGTAGGTACAAATATTCCAGGTTTCCAAACCATAGGTTTTCCTTTAGATTCATAAAAACAGTGGATTTGTACAGGAAAGGGGAGTCATTTTCATTTGTTTTTCAAAAATATTTAGTTGCACAGTCTATGTAAACTATTAGTTACAATGGAATGTGATATCCTAACACAGTCAGGAACTCTCTCTGATCTTCTGCTGCTTCTCAGACAGCAAAGAAACAAAGAAAAACAGTCCTTGCTGTGGATGGAGAAGAGTGTTTGAAAAGAGAAAGAGATCTCAACTCTGCCCCCTGGTATTATAAAGCTGTCAATTATAACATGATTATAATGAATCTACTGAAAAAAAATCATCTATTTAAAGGAAGAAGAAAAAGAGGCCAAGTGCATTTAAAGAAAAAAGAGAGGAAAAAATAACCCAAAAATATATTGTTCAATTAAAGCTGAATAATTCTAAAGTCAATGAAAAAGAATACAAATTAATGGATCCCAACTGTTTATATTACAGTAGCAAAAAGGTGGAATACTTAGCAGCCAAAATATGAGCAAATTAAGATATTGGGTAAAATGGTCAGATGTATTGTTTTTGAAGAATGTGGCCTCCCTGGCAACAAGTTTATGATGATAGTTTCAACTCATGTCTAGATCAGAAGTGTTAATATTTACACCTTCACTAATTATGTCAAGGATGATATTAATGAAGAATTAAATGTTCCTATCTTTGTACCTCTCCATCACGCCAGATAATTTCTGGTTGAGCATTAACTTGACCTGACAATAACGTGCTGGTGGTAGAAATAAGAGCAGGACCCGGCAGGTTGTTCTGTTTTTCACCTGTGAGTGAGAAGAATGGTGATGACCAATAGCTAAGCATTGACTACAGCTGGCAACAAAACTAAACGTCACATTTAAGACTCATTTTGTGAAAGGACTCATTTATTTTACACCCGGAAGTAGGGCTTGCTTGGCTGCAGCGGCGTTTAATATTCTAATGATCTTATGTAGAGAATCCTTTGTCCACCCAAGATGGACCAACAGTATAACCATCCAGCTCAGTGTCTGTGAAGATATGATATTGTTTACTTTGACTGATTTATTTATGCTAACAGAACTGGGGTATAGGCCAGAGATGTTGTGGATGAGAGGATTCACCAGAGACTGAGTGGGGAGCAGAACAGGCAGATCGACGAAGTACACTGCTGAGGGGAGCAGCTGATAGGTCACAAGAGGTCTGCCACGTCATGTGGGTCAGCTCCCTGGCAGGGGATGGAACTCGTGCTGCAGTGGCTTCCTAGAGCTTCATAATGCAGTGCTTTAATCGGTTGCGCCCCCAGGGAGCACCCCAAGATATTGTTTAAATGGTGTCCCAGCTGAGATGAGTAGATCACTAGGAAATAACGATTTATTAAATGTTGAATTGGAGGTGAGTGGAGAATAAGATCACTTCAAAAAGATAATGTAAATGGAAAAGAATTCTCCTTTCCCAAGAATTATGGTGTGTTGTCTTGCCTAAGATGAGAAATTGGAGTGAGAACTCCCAGAATTCATACGACCTACACATCTGCAAGATTTTGGAAGTCAGAGCTTGTCAGCATCAGCTAGTACTTTTCTCTGTGTTCAGTATGTCTTGAAGGCTCACAGAGAGGGGCCCTCACCTACTTGCATGCTTGCTGTTTGTCTTACATCCTTATTAGCTTTCCATAAAGTGCAGTAATAATTAAATTCTAAAGCAAAGGATGAAGTCACCCGAATCATCATCCAAGTAACTGCAAATGATGGCGGTGAGAATGACAATGTTCCCAGGCACTGCTCTCATTCTGGTTCGGCAGCATTTAACTCCCTGACCTCCTGCAGATGTCAGTGCCATAGGCTGCTTAAATGCTGTGCAAACGCATTTCTGTTTTATTTGTTCTAAATTTACTGGTTATTAATTTCACAGTGTGACCTCCTATTCTGCTATTACTTGGCAGATTTCACTATAGCCTTCAAAAAGCTAAAGATTTCCATCAAGCTACTTTCTATTTCTCTGTCTTTTCTGGCAATCTTCCATAATGTGTAAAATTCCCTGTTTCTAACCATCGCTGTTATCCTTTTCTAAGACCCATGTTGTGTAAGTATCCATAATACTTAGAAATTTATTGCATCTTTTACTTTAGTAAAGATTTGCATTTCCTCAACCCCTTTCTTATTTTCTCACAAATCACAAAAAAAAATGCCTATTATGTTGCAAAGATTGTATTCATGTTGTTGAAAAATGTCAAGCTTTACTTGATATTTTTTGCATCCACAGAAACTGGGGGGTAGTGAGTGGTGGTAGAATATGACCCCTATTACACTATTACACTAAGACCATTCATATGGCCTAGGAGTCACTGTCATGTCCCCTTAAAGTCCTAAACCTTTCACTATTGGACTAGATCTTATAACTTAGAGGGAAGAAAGTCACTGTTCTTTCCCTTAAAGTCCTGAATCTTCCACTATTGAACTAGATCTTGTAACTTAGAGGGAAAGTAGTCCATTGACTGCTGTTCCAATTGATAGCAGATTTTGGTAGAATTTTTGACTGTTGGGTCAGGAAATACATCTCAACTCAGGGTTTTAACAGTTTTCTATGCATGAATGCATACATCTATAAATTGGACTTGCTTTGAGGCACTCCAGAATCCAAAGAATTTGTGGCATTCTGGGTTCTTATGAGCAGTTGTACCTAACTGTGTTTCAAAAAGACCATCTCTGTCCCATCTAGAAGCACTGAGGAAGCAACTTCCAAAACTATAAGCCCAGCAGTAGGATACACCAGGTGACTATTCAAAAGCTCATCTTCATCATACTTACCTCCCCACATCCCAGCCACAAAGTCTGTAGGGGATTTGTGCAAGAACTACTTCACAAAAATGGCAAAAACCAGAAACTAGACTGCAGAAGAGAATGGGTAACCATGGTTCAAAATCAGAGCTTCAGTTTTTTAATATTACAATTAAGAGTGTCAAGGTTAACACTTTCAAAATAAAGAAAGCACTTATTTGTTGGGAAGCCATGAGGATTGACACAGAGAAAAGAAGCCCGAAGGAATTAAAGGGCCAGAAATTAAGAGGGGAAGCAAGTACCCACAGAGCATAAGGCTTCTTTAAAGACGAATCTGTTTTTGTTTGTATACACCCTTCTAAGGCTTCTTGGAATGCTGCGCCCTGAAACGTATTATATTTCATGGATAGCAATGAATTTTAGATCAAAAGATCTCATTCAGATCACTAGTCTTCTCATTTTACAAATGAAAAAGATAGGCTCATGTCCAGGTCCATACATGCCATTACAACTACAGAGAGTAGGCAAGCGATGTAGGAGGGTCAGTGCGCCCAACAGTGCATGCAAGTCCTTCAAACAGTACATCAGCAAGGACCTTCTGTGTGGGAAAGGCTTACACGTTAGAGGGCTCAGTTTTCTAAACTTACTTATACCTACTTCTTTCATATTTTCCTCACTATGACATAGAGAAGGCTTGCTAATTTACTCCCTGTTTATTCAAAGTTGGGTAGAAGAGAGGTAGTCTAGTGATTGCTAAGGCAAGAGGAGTCTATAACACATTTAAGATAAGAAAAATGTTACCACGGGGCCCTCCCTGGTGGCTCAGTGGGTTAAAGCACTATGAAGCTATCTGTAGCCACTGCAGCATGAATTCAATTCCCCGCCAGGGAGGTGACCCACATAGCACAACAGACCTCTCCTGACCCACCTGCTGCTCCCCTTAGCAGTGTATTTCAGTCAATCTCCCTGTTCTGTTCCCCACTCTGTCTCTCGTGAGTACTATTACCGCCACACACACACACATACACACCTCTGGCCTGTACCCCAGATCTTGTATGCATAAATAAATCTAGAAAAAGAAAAATGTTACCACATCATTAAAATGTGACACCCTCTTCTTTTTACTAGGTGATACCATATCTTGAGGTTTTTATTCCAAGTGGCACAATTTATCATTTAGCAAATAAAAATGACACACACAAGCCATCTTCTTTCCAAAACACACCTGAAGACTATTTAATAAAGATTACTATAAGCATCTTCCTCAAGTTCCCCTACTTCTGTTAGATACAAATATAAAGGATTACAGATGTCAATAAGATTCTGTCACATTAGGATTATTATCAAATTGATGACTATAAATAATAAGCAACAATTAGTAATGCATCATTAAATTGGGGCAGTGGAGTTCTGTAGGGGTAGGGTTGGGACCAATGCTAAATGAAATGTCCAAATTAATGCCCTGATAGAAAAAGTAAATAGCTGTTAGCATACCAAAATAGAAAGTACTGCAAACACAATGGGAGATCTTAGGTGGAAAAATTTAAATGGAATGAGATTTAATTTAGATAAATCTATAATAATTTGCTCATGGGAAAGTAATTCCTATCTAAGTAATAACATGAAAAATTCTTCGAAGAGAACAATAAAGGAGAAAGAAAAGCAACAACGGAGAGTAATGGTTAGCATTTTCTAAACATTGGCAGTGCACAAATTATTAGGGAAATAATTGAAGTTAACCAAGTCTTCAGGATGCTACCATTTTACTCCCAAACAATTATTCTATGTTAATCAGTTTGGTAAAATAAATTACTGCTGAAAAGTCCCCATCTCTGACTTCAAATCACCTGAACAAAGTTTTACCTTTACTTGATAACTGAAGTTAAAAACAAATGATCCCTTTGGTTGATAAGATAAATTCTTTCAAAAAACCTAAATAAACAGATTGCACTTAAATCTTTCCACACCAAAAAGAGAAAACAGAAAGCAGTAATCTGGTTCCCAGGGAGAGTAGTCTAGTTTCAGCTTTGGTGGCATCAATCACAAATTAATGGCAGGTGCAAGACTGTAAATGGAAGCAGTTGGTATTGTTTTCTTTTTTTTTAATATTCCAGTACATACAGTTCACAAAATATGCCCAATAATTGTTAAACAGTCAAATCAAAGTTATTAAAATTTGATGATTGTTTGGCAGTTTTGATAAGAAATGAAAAAGCAACTTGAGCTGTAAGTCCTTGTAAATATGCACCAAATAAACCCTTTTATTTCCTTCTCATACATAGGACCAGACATGATGCCGTCATGACCCCAGTTGCTGCCCAGAATGGAGACTCTGGCATGAAAACTGAGCAGAAACTGAGACTGTAAGCATACTAATGAAAGAGTTAGCATATTTTAAAAAACTACCAACTTCTCAGTTTCATGTTATTTTAATATGTTGCAAATATGTTCATATATACAAGCAGGGTTTTTATTTTAATATTTTTTCATTTCTATTCAATAAACAAATTTCTATTAAGTACCATAACTGTTTGACTAAGTTTAAAAACTCGTAACAGGAAAGCGCTGTCTCTGTGCCAGGGCTAAAGAGAGCAATGTGGAAACATGTCAAAGGGTGATGAGGCACTTCAGGGCAGAGACTTTTAATCTGTGAATAATCCATATATCGAAGCCTCACCAAACAAGGAGTAATGTCTAGCTACACTGGTTTAAAGGTTTAAAGTTTTATTCTTGGCTCAAAATTTAGATAATTTAAAATTAATAATATTTGCATTTATAAATTATGCCCACTTCTTCAAATGCCAATTATTTTATAATGCACAGAAAAGAAAGATGTTTCGTTTACTCATGTTGGCTATCAAAATTGTTTTTGTTATTTTTTAAACAAGTATATGGAGAGAAAACATCATTTTTCAGAAAAACTGCAATTTGCTTGGCTTTCAATAGCCATTTTGAGCATTGCTTCCGCTGGAACCACCAGATACCGTCAGGCTAAGGCATTTTGGATGAGTTAAAATAAAATTCTGTGAGTCAATACATCTAAACAGGGACTTCACAGGGTCACACTCAAGCACTTTTTCTGTTTTTTCCTTCCATAACCTTTATCTTGCTGGTACACAGGCTGAGTTAATATTACAACTTACCCACTGGTTCTGCACCTTTGGTCAAGACCACAGGTGAGCTGGTGGAAGTAGAATAGGCAGGATAGTTCCTACCCTGAGAGTGCTAGGAAAAGTTTAGCCTATGTGTAAAATGAAGTGTGAAACACAAATAAGCCACTTAAGTGTGCAGTTAACTGAATTTTCCTCTAACCAGATCCAAAAAAATGCTGATTCAACACAGACACACAAGAAGTTGCGATTGGGGTAAAGTCAGAATGGAAACAGAGAGTAGTCAAAACTAACTGTGGTTAATGTGGCCTAATTTGGCCACTTTTTCAAAATTTAGGACAACAGGAACATATTGCCTCAGTGCATCCAATAGTATATTCACATGTGGGACCTGAAAGTGTAAAATTGCATTAATTTCATGGTAACTCTGCCTCAGTACAATGCTTAAAAGCATAATATTTGCTGTCATCACATCAATTTCAACCCCTTCCTGCTTGTATAACATTCACTAAGTCCCTAAGCCTCAGTGTCTTCATCTGGATAAAGGTATGATACAACTTGTTTTATATTGTGTTGTAATGTATTGATGAAAATTTATATGAGTGAATTTCATTTTAAGCACACAAGTATCATAGCTATTAGCAGATTAAATGCTCAGAATTAGACACCACTTATAAGCTAAGTTTTTGGTTTCCAACACCTGCTATCCTACATCTACTCATTTACTTTTTATTCTCTTATTCAAGAACACACTAACCCTGCTCTCATTTTCTAATTCAAAAACTAGATGTTTCTTCAGACTCAGCTGAGGTCAGACCTGGTCTTTTAGTTTTTCTGATTGTTCCAGCACTTGTTGAGTCTATCCTCTGAAGGTTGATAGCAGCACTGTATAATAGAAATATTGTAACTCTACATATTATATAGATGTATGTAACTCTTCATTTTATATTTTAAAAATCTAAAAAGAAACGGGGAGGTTGGGAGGGAAGTGCACGGGATTATGGTGATGGCACATGAGTGTCTTGGTGATGGGAAACCCGCGGGGATTACAATTGAGATGGAAAAAAAATGTACAAAATGATGTAAAATTAAACTGTTATTAAAAAAAATCTAAAAAGAATCTAAACAAAGTGTAGTTGATTTTAATTTTTATCTAATCTAATATATTAAAACTATGTTTTCAACATATAGTCAATATTTTAAATTTACTAAAGAGATACCTTACATCCCCCTTATCATACTGTATCTTTGAAATCCAGCGTATATCCTAGTGGGACTTTTAATTCATAGCTCCCACATTTCAAGTACCTAACAGTACATGTATATGGTAGCTGCCATGTTGGCCAGCACATGAGTAGTTTGTGCCAGAGTATTAAAATGCAATCATATTACGGGGCTGCAATGGGGAATGGGATCAAAAATGGTGCGGGGAGGGAAATGCACTGGACTATGGTGATGGCACATTTGGTGATGAAGCCCATGGGGATTACAACTGAGCTGGAAAAAGGCACAAAATGATGTAAAAATAAACTATTGTATTAATTTTTATTAAATGCAATCATAAAGTTGCTTTATACTTGCTACCTTTTCCTGTATGTCAGTCCTTTCCCAGTTAGTCTCTAAGTTCTTTGTCGACGAGAACGTTTCATGGAATTCTGTGTTTATGGCAGATTCAGTGCCCAAACACAGGGGTCATTCAATAAAGGTTTACTGGCCAACAGCTTGAATAAATTGAGAAATCCTAGAAGGGAAAATGCAGCAGACAATATAATACTCTTCCATTTGTGCTACTTTTATCACTCTGTAAGTGTTGTTTATCCCAGGATGTAAATTCTCAGAGTATGTGGAATAATGCCATTTGTAGGCTGGAATTAAGAAATCTGCTGTAGCATTAGTGTGAATAATGCAAGAAGCAAAAACAAGGGAGAGTATTATCCACCTAATGCTTTGTTTATGGAGTAAATAATCAGATTAAGGTACTCGTAGGGATGAATGAAGAGCAATAGACTCTCACCACAATTAAATGTGAGAATCTGGGCCTTTTGGTGACATTTAACACACAACCAATGGCATGCCATACCTTATGTACTATGTGATGCCTAGATCTTTCCACAAACTTTTGAAACTAAGTTATGGTAAAGAATTTTTTTATATCTCTGGCTTGGACACTGAGAAAATTTCAAACACAATCATGTAATACAGCACAAATATAAAACCATTTCCGACCATATAAACTCTCACTGTAAATAATACTGTAGATTCAGGTTGAATCTGAATTTCCATAATCTTTGTTTCTTACAGGTATATAAGAAAGCACAGTTTATAATATGGAAAATTTCCAAGTTATGATGAAAGGAACAGATCATTTAAAAGGTATGAGTCATTCTGTAAATCACGAAATATCCTGATAAGTGGTATTCTATCATTTTATTGTTAACATTGTCTTTACAAAACCAAATTTTATATATATCCTGATTACCTTGAAAATTGTCAATACTTTCCAAGTAATTGGACATTATTTAAGTAAAAATCTGTTTTGTCTTATTTCTATAAATGATAAAGATAAAGCAAAACATTCCAAAAGACTGACATTTGCTCCCATGTTGAAGAGTTATCCCCCAAACATATCCTACAAAATGTTTTTCTAAGACACAACAATGAAATACAACTTTTCATTATTTCTCAATGTTGGAGCATTTTTTTTTCATTTTTAACTTTTAGTTTTCTTGTCATAAAAACTACTAAAGGGCTTGAGCAGATTTCATTTTGTCCATTAAGTTCTCTTGAACAGAGACCCTTCTTCTTTGTCTGAATTCCTTAGCAACTTTTGTATGTACACAAACTTGGTTTTCATCATAATCTTCTACTATTCATAGTTCTTTTCCACATGCCTATGTGTAAGCTCTGCAATACAGTGGTAAGCTTCTCGAAGTCATAGGTCATGTCTTTCTCATCTCCTGTAGCTTTTAGCAGATACTTGGATAGAATAAACATGTAATAAATGTGCCAGAAATCAAGATGATTTTGATCAGGATTTATAGGAACATCATTTAGCACACCCATGACATGTGAGCAATGTCAGCTTTTATGAATGTTCAGTAACATCTTCATAATTCTACCCATTCCAATTCCATCCCTTGACTATCTTTTGAAATAAAAGTGCTTAGTGCTTCATTAGCATTTTCATTCCAAAAACTCAAGTTCAACTTATTGTTTAAAGATTCAAATAAAAATCTGAAAGTTCTCACTTAATTCTAGCATCAAACAAAGCCCTTTCTCCCTTGCAGTTATATTTTAAATGTTTTTTAGTGGCTAACCATAGTTAAGATTCCAGTTTACAAATACAGATCTACTGTGGGTTTTTTCCAAATTTAATAATATCCTAAAACCTAATTTTGTGTATTGGATTCATTTAAAATGTGGTTGCTACTCAACAATTTCAGAGGAAAGTACATTGCATCAGACGTAGCATTTAAACTAAACCCAGAAATTAAAACTCTCTATAAATAAGAAAAGCAGAAAGATTCCAAATAAGAAGCATAAAAGCCAAAGGAAGTTAATGTGCAGCACAAAATCATTTGTCCTTATGAACACTCTGGCCAGTGGTCAGCTGTTAAGAAAATGAAGCATGAGAAATGCAGAGGGAAACGCGCGTGTGGGGGCTTCCTGGTGCAGACTACAGAAGTGACTCAAGAGTAAGAGGCCATTGATGAGAAGAAGGTTGGATTAACTGTGGCCTTGAAGTTACCCCTGGAAAGTGAGTAACACTCAGTTGTGAGAGGTGCATTAACCTCTTCAGACCACTAGGGTTCAAAGTGTTCCATAAGGGGTAATTTATTAAATGGGTCCTAATTGCTTGGTAATGTACCTTCCAAAAGTCACTTCTCTATGCTATGATTAGGCCTGGGATTTACCAAGTGCTGTCATTCTCTATGTAACTCCATAATGGAACTCTAGGATGTGGGAAGCTGCTCCATTGGACAGCTAAATATCTAATAGGGGTTCACAGTCCTACCAACAAAGGCAGGTAAACCTTCATTTAATCCTCCACTGTGGAAACACAATGATATCAACTTGATATTCTTTATAGTAAAATATTCCTTTTGCTAAATATGTATGCACTTTATAATAGATTTTCATAACTGATTTGTAAATATGTTCACTTCATTAACATTTTCACCAGCTACAAACAAATTCTCTTTTGGTCTCTTTGTTTCATATGAAGGCTATTCAACACACCTTCTAACTGGGTTGCAACACAACACACATCCTTCCTATCAGTTAACCTGCCAGTGGCACTAATACACACCAGAACTTTGGCACTGGCTTTGTTAATTAGCAAGGCCAGCAGAGGGAGTACAAGAGCATTGTTACAAAAACAAAATCAAACTTTTTAAAGTGATAATAATTAGATATAAAAATCTGACATTAAACTAAAGAGGACTGTGTAGCACAGTAAATTGAAATCAGCCTTAGTAATATCTCACTGGAAGAGACTAGTACTGAAGAGATAGGATTTCTAATCAGTGCCATAGTCCTATGATTATCATTAAATTACTCACTACTGCTCTCTGTCACTTTACGGTCTTGAAAATCATTCCAGTAGCTTCCATTCAGATAAGAAAGATTTTGTCCTTACAAAAGAATGGTTACATAAAGATTGGACATTATTGTCACAAGAAAGAAGTTACTGTCATTTCTGTCCTTCAAGCTCCAAGTCATTCCTTAGTTATGACCACAAGTGAAAAACACCTGGGTAGTATTTGCCAGTGCCCTAAAAGCAGGGATTTGACTAGATCACTGAATTAGACACCTATCTTTATAACATGGATAAATAAGAATGATTATGTTTAAAAAAAAAAAAAAAACAAAAAAAAACAGCCCTGGGGTGCTTTTCATCAAAGAAAAATGAAATAATTGAATCCCATATTGTATTTAACAACTTTGATTTCTAGGTCATTTAAAGAAGTTACACATTTTCCAAACATGTTTTCAAACTATTTATCACAACAGAGTTTTGTTTATCTACCACTCAATGACTTATGATCATTTAGAACCTCATTTTTACCCTTAAGGGCATGTGCTATTGTTGTGTTTTCTAGAAGTCTTCAAAAGCATGTCTTAAGAGAAAATTTGTGTGTTCCTTATAACACTTTTGCCTAAAGGGCATCTTTGAAAAATTGATTATGAAAGCAAACCAGGCTTTATACCATACGGAGCTAAATAAAATTTTTCTTCATTTAAGAAGTTTGGAGTAATCTTGAAAATAATCCAACTTGCAAGGAAGTTGAGCAGGAAAATACTTTGAAAGTAAATATTCAGTTCTTCTTTCTCCAGTAGATGTCACTTTCTGTACATAGGATATCAAGATATATAAGATGCACCGTATTCCTCACAATGATGGCAAAATATAGCTTTGAGTTCCAGTTATATGTGACAGTTTTTAAACTTTCACTGGTATTTTCTTATGTTAGGAAACTTAAGGAATAGTATAGAAAAAATGAATGCTATTAATTAACCATCTTTCTTATTTCTGTGTCATCTTGGTAATGTCTATCAGCAGTAGCATTAAACATAATAAATTAACTATATTACTAGTGCTTTTGCAACAATTAGAGTAATCTAAGTATTATTCCAAATTGCAGCATAAAATTAATTTGCCACAAACAAACATGATTCCCGAGTAAATAAGTTATTAGTAATACATTACAAACTTATCAAGAACCTAGTTAAATGTGAGTTAATTTTAACCCTATGATTTCATGAGTTATTCTTCCTGAATCTTGTCATTTCAGCATTCATGTTTTCATGTATATGAGATTTTTAAAAATATCTGACTCTAGGGTTCATTATACAGCGAGGGAAATCAGCATTAGCATGAAAAAAAAAGGAAAGAGAAAAGGGTGAGAGAAGTGGGGAGGGAATGAAAGAAATATAAAAGTTAAGTAACATATTTTATGGCATCCACAATCCACAAGTACAAGACTGAAAATCAAATGATGGAAGAATATTAATAGTTAGAATTAGATTAATTCTTCCTAAAATACTTTTCAAAATGCTCTTTGCATTTCTAAACATAAGCCTCATTATGCTGTTCTATTTGTATTCCAACCCAGTTGAATTTTATATTTGAGTTGTTTTAATAGATGACTTTGAAATGACAGAGGAGAACACATTTTTGTTTCTTATTGATCCAATCAAGATTTTGCTTGTAGCTATGATAACAAATAATAGCAAAGGCTACAGAGGCTTTTAAAAATGTTGATGTTTGGGTCACATCTGACTCAGCCATTGTATTGACAAATGTGATTTGATAATTGCCAAATTAAGCTCAAGAGAAAATTAGTGAAACAACTACTTTTATTTTTAGATGCCTCAAACAAAAGCTATGAAGTTTGGTGGCAAATAATGACAGAGGAGTAAAACAAAAAATTCCTAAGAAGGCAGAAATGGGCAAGTAGCTTTTCCAAAACAAAAGAAGTTATCTGACCATCAAAATAAACAACATTTAAAATGGGCTCTTCAGATTTTAAATGTTTTGTGAAGAGAGTAAACCCAAAGAGCTTGATTCTTATCTGGTCAAGATTTCTTTCTGGGAAGTTCTGCTACCATTCTTGTGTATACTGGTTAAAACAAAGAGATGATAGGTCTCTGGTTAATAAAGGGATTTAGAGGCTTTCACCTTTAACTACGGATTCAGGTTGTTAAGACCCATTTCAGGTTGTTGAGACCTAGTCATGAAGTACCCGGGACATATAGTTTACTTTAAATTCAGCCCAAATAAGGATCCCATTTCATAATAAATGCCAGGACATTTCTCAACTATTCAGAGCAAGTGGGGTTGTCAAACGAAAAACAAAGGTTGACCAGGAAGACTATGAACAAACACACAGACAGACTGAAGTGTATTCCTGAGGAAATAAACCCCACGGGTGTCTCTGCTGAGCATTTTTTTGAGAAGAACAGTGTCAACTATCCACTCAGTGGAGAACACAATGTTATACTGATATTGGTCAGTAAGTAAATACTAATGTAGAATTTTAAAAGGAAATGATGATTTTAAAGGTAATCACCTTGAGGTTTTAAAAAATTACCTTGAAAATGCAGACAACTGGTTGACCTCATGTGGCTGATTTACCACGCTTTGATTTTTAACTCTGGGACCAGCCAAACAAAGCTGGTACTGCTACCCGTTGTCAGAAGCCTTTCCCTTGTAAAACCAGAATTGGCATTTTACAGAAGCTATTTGAACAGCTAGTTTGATGCAGACAAGAAATCAGGAAGAGTGGAATTTCCAAGCACTGCACTTATGTCTCTTTCTGTTTTTGTGCTTCCATTTTCCTATAGTGCTTAATACCCTATTTATTTAATAGACTGGAAAAGAAAATGCAGGTCTTTTAAGAAATAGTTAATTGCTCAAAAACACAATTCTATTTAAAAATTCTTTCATAACATTATTTGCACCACATCATAATGACCTCTTTTAAGTAATTTTACCAAGTATTAAATGAATTCAAAGTAATCTGTATAACATACATGTAAAGTATACAAGAAAATAAATAAGGTGGGCACATGGATCCATACCCAATTTAAGAAGCTTAATATAGCAGAACCTTGCTTTTCTTTAATTTTCTCTTTGAAAGGAATAATACAAATGCTTCAGAGGAATTTTAAATATTGACTGCTTAGAATAATACAGTAAAACATTTGAGATGCATATAAGCAATTTTAATCAGTTAAAAATGTTTATTCAATCAAGATGGCCTACATGATTAGTATTCAATTACAAAATATCAAAAGTTTATGGAGTGTAAGAATGCTTTTACCTGCATTTAACTTATTTATCGAGAACTCTTATAGTGTTCTTCACATAAATTGTTCTTAAGAAATGATGCTTTCAAGTCAAATAGTAAAAGACTCTATATACGAGACAGGATTTCTGAGGAAATGTGTTGTATATCCTTTCCTGGAGACTTCAATATTTTTTTTTAACTATAAGGTTTGTATGATCCCCACTCAAAGATAAGATCAGGGTCTAGATGGCCAACTACTAAATTTCTGAGTGTACTGTTAAGGGAAAGATAACTCAAGTTACCTAGCAGCCACTCCAGCAGGCCTGTCTAAAGATCTGAAGATGAGCAAGTCCTGGCGGAGGAATGGAGGATATGCCCTGGGGTTGTAGGTGAAAAGGGACAGTAGAATAACAAAATGAGACCTGGAAACCCTGAGGCAACCTCCCCCTCACCTTCCATCTCCTTTCCTCCTGCATTCCAAAGTAGACTCCCAACCCAGTCCACCACCTACACATAACAGGTTCAGTTCTGTAGTTTCTTGGCCACCCAGTACCTTCAAGAATGCACCTGTTTCTTTATCTTCTCCAGAACCTTTCCCCTGGGCATATGTGCACACCCTATGTTTGGCTGTTAGGTCAATACCATTAGTGGTTGCCTTTTTACAATTCAAAATGAGGCATCCATTTAACATTTAGGAGTTTCTAAGGCAAAATTTACCAATAAGGTATAGTTTTTGATTATATTAAGCAAACTGTTAGGTGATAACTTAGTTGTTTGCAAAAGTTAGTGTGTCCTAAATTTGCATATATTATCAGCACGGATGTTTCTAAATTCTATTTGAAGTTACTAAGAGGTATTCTAGGCCTGAACCCTAAAATAGGAAAATGAAACATTTAAGACATTAGTTGTTAGAATTGTGAACAAGACCCTTGATAGATACATTTCCTAATTGCAAGTATGACAAATGTGACAACAGATGTAAGAATAACATTACCACCTCAGTAAAAAATAAACACAAATATTACTAATGATTAATTTCTTTTTATTTTTTAAATATATGAAGGCATCAAAAATGTTTAAAATATTAGCTGATTTGAAGAATTGAGTAATAATCTTAATCATAACACCACTTATATATCATCTATTCAATACATGTCACAAGTATTTTAAACTTATTCTTTAGTTTAATCTATTGTCTCCTTCCTTCCTTCCTCCCTCCTTCCTTCTCTCCCTCCCTCCCTGCCTCCCTCCCTCCTTTTTTCAACAGTCACCTTCCAAAAGAAATCCTTAGATTCCCTTTTGCTTAACTGGTTTCCATATACTCCTAGTTTGTCCCTCAAATCATTTGTATGGTATGACCAGACTAAACTTTACAAAACCAGAGTTTTTCTTCTTTTGTTTCTTTTAACAAGCCCTGATTTTCCATGGAAATAATTCTAAACTCCTTAGTATGATATTTAAGTAAGTCTTCTACCTAACTCAGTCTTCTCTCCAAGTACAAAGTCAGTATGATTTTTATTTGTAATATGTAATTATTTTCACATACCATGAAACCTCAGCACTGACAATGCCCACCTTACCTTTGTTCCAATCTCTAAGTTCTGCTGCTCTTCCAAACTAAAGTACTAATTCTATGTGTAATCCTTGAATTAATTGCAAACTCATAGGGCTTCCAAACACTTTGGTCATGCCTATTAATCATGTACTGTCTCATATTTTAATTATGAAATGTTTGGGCCTTATTAACATCCCTGCTCCCTGGATGTAGTCTATGTGTGACACCCTCTTAAATGCAGAATACCACACAGTAACCCAGCAATTGCTGCATTTAATGGAGTGGTTGAATATATGTGACAAAAAGAGCATCACCATCATCTTTTATCAAGATCATGAAAGAAAATTACTTGAGTGTTATTGTTTGTATAGATAATTTACTATAAATTTACAACTTCTTGAATTTTCAAAGAGCACTCATTTTGAGTATTTCAAAGTCCTGGTCTGGTGAATTCAAATATAATTAATACCTAATGAAGAAGACGCACAATCAAACACACTTAACATTAATACAAGGCTCTAAGTATCTCTAAAGAATAGAGACAAAACCACCAAGAAGCATGGAGGAGGGAGTGATTGGCTCTTGAAAAATGGAAGTGGTAACACGGTCTGGACCACCTTAGGATATCTGAAATAGATCTTGAAAGAATAGCAGTTTTTTGATAAATGAAGTCAAGATGAGCAGTGGTTTATTGTTCCACCCCCTGGGTATCATGCCATGCCATAATGCCCCACAAAGGGTGAGTCAGATGGCCCTGCCTAGAGGACTTCCTGAGAGTTGGGTGTGAAAGCCATGGTAAGTAGAAGATAAGTTGCAACTATACTAAAATTTCACCTTCCATTTTGGAATTTTTTTACAGCCTCTAGTTAAAGGTTCTTGCCAATTCTTGTCATTTCAACATTCACTGGAATCATGGAACAAAATAGATGACAAATCAGAAGTCCATCATTCTTACCAAACCATAAGAAATCCTCACAAGCATTTGTTCAATTCATTGTTTTCAAATTCTTCAAGTGCTTTCCTTTTCCTCAAATTAAATTTGGTTGTGATTAGTATGCAAACCAGTAGAATGGGACAGACTTACCAAGAGGTCCACCAGCTAATCTTCACTCACTGGTCAGGACTTGCTGGTTTCCTGTGACCTTAGGGATCAGAAGCTCAGTTAGAAAATTGCTGCTTGTAGACCAACCTCTTCTTTTATAATTGCTGAAGCAGAGATCCAAGGAATTTGAAGTACCTTGTACAAGTTTATAGTAGCAGTTAGCAGAATAGGAAATGGAAGTCCCTTAACTGCTACTCCACTGCTCTTTCAAGATAAAATTAATTCTGTTTACATAGCAAAATGAACATGAGGTCCAAGGGTCTCCCAAAGTGACATTTAGGATACAGAGAAACTTTTTTTGTGTGTGTTTGTTTGTTTGTGTTTTCATGAGAAGACAAAACTTCATTGGAATTCAGAAAGGCAGTGTTAAGTAATCAGAATCTATGCTGTTTTATTTTATCTTTTCTCCATTTTTGATATTGAATTACAAGACAGCTTCTAGGACCTCACTTCTTGATCCTAGCCGAGGGATAGTTAAAGAAATTCACCTCAGTGATGGCATGGGCTAGTTAGGTACTTTCCTATTGTTGAAAGAATAGCCCCCAATTTAAAAAGAAAGAAAAAATAGACCAGTGCCTTTTCTCTCATCTTATAGTTTGTGAAAAGGGAGAACAACAATGTCTGGATTCCTTGACTGGTCCAACAAGTTACATTTTAATTTAGAGTTTAGTCATTTTGAAAATAATCTCTATATACATATAATAAAGAATATAATCAAAAAAATAATCAAATATAGGCATTGTGATTTATTCACCTTGTCAAGAAGGTTTAGTAACCATGACTGAATGGAACTAAAATAATTTGGAAACTAACAGGAAATATAATACTTGCCTGTATAGACTCCTGCTACTGGCAATCATTGGATCAAATATTGTGGCTGAACAATTAGACTAAATTTGGATAATTTAAATAGTCTCATACTATATTATGACAAAACATTTGCAAAGATAAGTAACCAATATTTGCTTATTAAAAGCAAATGAATTAGCAACTTTTGAATGTCAAGACATTTTAGCTATAGAAGCAAAATAACAAGGCATGGTTTACAAATATAATACTAAGCTTGAAGTGAATCAATACTGACAAATTATAATTGCAGCCTCACATAAAGACCTTAAAAATCACCAAAGCTATTGCTTTTGGAGGTTATGTATGTTCTTGATTATTAATAGCACAGAAGTCATCTTCTTTCCTAAAAGAGGAGGGAATTGGAGACAATGTAAAATTCTCCTCTAATTATACTATATCTGGATTTCACCTCCCAAATCTAAAAGTCTGCCTTACAGCATGGTGCAGCAAGTAATTTTCTAAGCAGACCACAGTACCCCAGCCTTTTCCAAAATCAGTGCTATTGTGTGCTACGATTTCCACATGATGTCACTAACTTCATCAATCATCCTGGAAAGCAGACGGAACATGCTAAAGCATCTTGGAAAAATGCTTCCTGACCTAGAGCTATAACCCAAATATAAACTTCTGAGAAAAATTAATTGGAAACATTTCTACTTTACAGCATGCCCTAACAAGATTTTAATTTGTAAGTTCTACCATTTCAGGTATCTCTCCAAACATATCAGTCATATACCATAAGTACACACACATACACACACCAAAAAGTCACTGGCCAAAAAAAAAAAATTCAATAGCAAATTAATGACTAGTTACTTGAAGAACAAAATGAAATCAGTTTTATTTGAATTATAAGGCTGCTAATATGTTACATCTCAAATTGTTTCAAAGTATACAAACTATGAATTCATCTGTTTATTTCTAAATAGGAAAACAGCAAAACAGCCATTAAAACTATACATAACTCTCAGTGACAGTTATTTTGTCATGAAGAGATTTAAGAAATGAGCCATTCTCTAGTAATGCATGCGGAAGCTAACTTTTATTTTACAAACTGTAGGAACTACTCAATTGATTCTGTTTTGCAGAGCAGTCAAAGACATTCAGGAATTGCCCAAAACTCTTGTCTCTGAAAAGGAAACTCTTTGGGGGAGGAATGGGTAGGACAGAATATGAGGTCCAACTGCTTTAGTCTCTGGTCACCAAGAGCATGATGAATTGTAAAAATATAACATACAAAAGGAATATTTATGTGTCTTGCTCCTTCATCAGATACACAGTATTTTTTCTCCCATGTCACAAAAACTGTAACCGCAATTTACAAGTATATGCACAATCAAATTGCTATTGATTTAGCGATGCATTTCTTTGATGTCCCTTGCCTTAACCTCATTTATAAAGCTGTTTTGCATTATTTCAAACTGTCAATGATTTGTGACTCATGAATATTCAAATCTAATTTGCACTTACCTTTTTGGTATGCATGCTTACTTGCAATATGTCTCTACATTTGCCCTTTTGTTTTGTATTTATTTGTGGATTGTTTTATTGAAATAATACTCCTTTAAAAGCATAGTAAGTCTATCTAAAAACAACAGGAAAGGTTGATGATTGACTCTTCTTGATCTCAGTACACTCTATATTTTGCTACTTAGCAAGTTTAGCATTCTGTAAATGTGGCTCTAGTAGTAAAAAAGTCCTTTTTTTTTTTTTGCTGGTTGATATCAGCTGCCATGAAATGAAATGAATTTAGTTTTGCTGGTGATGTGTCTCTAGGAAAAAGTTAACAATTTTTAGGTGAACTTGAGCTATAAAAAAAAAAAGATAGGATTATTGCTGGTGGAAAAACAAAAAGTTCATGCAGAATTGAGCCCTTCATGTCAGTGTGGATCAACTTTTCCCCTTACAGTGTGGAATGTAAGAAATGAAACCTAATACTCTCAAGCACTAAAAAACCCTTTTAGATGATGAGAGCTAAAAGAGACACCCAGGATTTTCTGGATTGTAGACATGTCAGTAGTGATTGAAGGTCCAGAACAGCAGAGCAGAGAACCACCTGCCTACAGAACGGGCAGAGTTTCTTCTTGCAAAACCGGTTCAGTAACAAATGGAAAATGTTATAGGGGGTGGGGGCGGGGGGGGGTAGGAAGGAACAAAGAACAATTCCATTGTAATTGATTTCTGAACTCATCCCTAATTTCTAAGAACATCCAAAGAATTAATTTTGTCAAAAAAGGAGAAGAAAAAGAAAATATTATCAAATATTTATGTTTCCATGCCAAGAGCTACAGTAGGGATAGTTCATAACATTTATAATGCAGTGGCTGGGAGTTTTCTAAATTTGCATCATATAAATTTCCTAAATTATATTTTTTAAGCTATGAAGAAGTCATTCGTGACCTATTGCCTACCATGACACAATAAAATCATTCCCACTTTCACTAAATGACAGTGCATTGAAGAGGATGGCAAATCTAGCCAGATGCTCCCTAGTCTTTCTCAAAATGTTCAATTCATCTCTTTTGCTTTGCTTTTTTCACAATTTTTGAATTACTTGGGATTTTGCTGCCATCATTTTTAATTGTTTATGTAAATTTATCCTTTGCTTAGGATTCATAACGTTTTCCTAATTTTATAATTTTCTTAATAATGAGTGGTATCATTATTTTCCCTCCATTTTGAAAAGTAAGCTTCATAAATTCACTGGGCTCCACAATGTGCTACCAAAGTTCTCTATGAGGGTGACTTCTCATGTTGGTGCCATTGTTGTCATAACTGACTGTGATCTGGAACATAGAAAATAGGCAGGAATAGGGTTTATACTCTCTGGTTCTGCTAACTTGCTGGGTAAATCAGAGTACACTGCCTGATCTCTGAAAGGCTCAACTGAGAAATGGGCAATAACAGTGCTCACCTTGGATTGTCAAAATAGATAAATGAGATTATTCAGTGTAATGCTTAGCATACTGGCTGACAGCGTCCAGTTCATGGAACAGCTATTCCTCTAGCCCAATGCTTGAAAGAAGTTGTACCAAACTTCTCACCACTTGTATTTAAAACTGAGAAAAAGTTTGTCTTCTTAAAACCTCTTCCGTGCCTCTCCTGTATTATATCAGTTAAAGATGCTTGCTCCTAACCCCATCACTGGGGCCTCACTCAGCCACAGGTTATTTCAGGTCTCCTGGTTAAGCCTGGCTAAGCCTTCCACAAAGACATAAAGTAAGATGTGAGAGCAAGTTTGCTGGGAACTTATCAAATTATGTTTTGCACACCTCTTCACACATAACTATCCAAAGAAGAGAAGAGAAGCAGGCTCCTTTTCTGTTTGGCTATGGCAAGAAAGGAGGTTGCTGGCCACCAGTCTGAAGATAAAATTGATGCACAAAAGAGGGCAGAGCTGTAGGAATAGAAGGGAGAGAGCTGGAGACAACCCAGCTCTTACTAATGGCATAGCTTATTCTCTTCTTACTTAAATCAACCTGATTTGGGTTTTCTATTACTTGCAGCTATAAGCATTTTACCTGATTCAGAGCAGCAGCCACAAGTGATATGTTTTACATCAGGACACTTGTTCACAGAACAGAAAGGTCCAGTACCTGAGTTCCCAAAAGCATATAAATGAAATAACTGTGTTAAAATCTCTTCTGCCTTTCCTAAATCAGTGCCCCAGCCATAGCTCTGCAATGTGCTTATCTGTTCTAAAAGAAAAAAATTTCAAGAGAATCTGGCACAATTTCTCCTGTGTCATAAACAGCCAACAGAACTCACAAAGCATTCTTTTTGTTTGTTTGTTTTTTGCTTTTTTTTTATTTTTTAGATTTAGTTATTCATACAGAACTGGGGTACAGGCCAGAGTTATGGGGCAGTGAGAGGCTTCACCAGAGACAGAGTGGGGAGCAGAACAGGCAGATCCATGAAGTACACTGCTGAGGGGAGCAGCAGCCGGCCAGCGGGTCAGGAGAGGTCTACCCCACCATGTGTGATCACCTGCGGGGAGGGCGGGGATTGAACTCATGCTGAAGTGCCTTTAGTTTCTTAGTGCTGTGCTCTAACCCACTGCACCACCACGGAGGGTGTGGTGGTGTTTTTTGCTTTTTTAAGAAGAAAATTCAAAGCAAGGAAGCTGCCTCTGGTTTATTGTTGTAATCTCACCTCAGACCCACAGGTTGCAAAATTTTTATGTGCAAAAATGTACTCTGAATTTCACATTCTTAGCCTTCTAGAAAACCTCAGCCTAAAGTAGAAAGGCACACCATGTACCTAATCTAATGGCATGAAGCCTACATGAAAACTATTTCATGATTTGTTTTTTGATTGTATATGTTCCCATTTCTAGCTAACCTATTTAACCTGGTATATGTAACTTAGAAATAAAGTTGATGCCCTCAAACTTCATTTCTCATCTAAAGCAGAAATCAATCCATTCTGCTTGAGCTCTGAGAAACGTAAGTAGTGACTTGTAGGATCAAGATGAGTAAGTCCCAACTAAAAATCAAACAATGAGCTTTTGATGGTACCAAATCAGTTCAGTCTTTTTCTACACCCTACCCCTTCTCACCCCTTCTATTCTAATGTATCCATGATTTAATCTTATCAGGAGCTCTCAGGATTATAGTTCCAGAAGTCCTTTGAATAGGCAGTCAGAGAAGAGATCAGGTAATTCTCTACTGCCCTGGATTTTATAGGACCACAGATCTGGAAACATCCTCAGATATTATCTAAAAAGCCAGCTACAGATAATACCAGAGACGTGAGGAGGGTCACAATGTTGGAAGCAAGTGCTTTGACTCAAGCAGCATCACTTCCTCCACAGATCCTGCAGCATGCCTATAAGGTGGCTCTCAAGGTATGGATGACTATATTAGTCATTTTTTGTGGACTGGTTGTATTTGTGGACTGATCCTTTGTGCTTAGTCTATCTCCATGATAATATAAATACAACACAGCTCAACTATATAGTTACTTTAAGACACTGCTTTTTAAATTTTAGGATATAAAAAATCAAGTCTCTGACTCCCCTGCTATAAATTTCTTTATAGAATGTAACAGAATGCCCTTCTTGTGTTTCTGAAAATTAGAATAGAAGTAGTAAAGACTGCGGATGTTTAATATGGTTCTCTTATTAGTCCTACTACATTGGAACTTGATCACCACACTAAAGTTGTGTTTTGGTCATCATGTGAAGGTGATCTTGCTACTAGACAAAGGGGGGACATTTCCAGCCCTCAGTTGAGAAGCTCCTTTGGCTCATCTGACTATACCTTGGCTAATTAGAGATAGAAACTTTTTATTGATGCTTTTTAAAATCTAGACTAAGAATGCACTAAGTTAATTCTGGTTTTTTTTAACTCTTAATTTATTGTAGAACCTTAAAAACTGTTTTTCAGTGTCTTCATTTTCATAACTCTAAGGTGAAAAGAATTATATTGGTCATATATTCCAAATACTACTGCAAAAAACTACTTTCATAGTTGTGTTGTTTTTATATACACATGTGAATTTCATGAATCACCGTGACCAACAAAATACACAAACACATATAGATTAAAAAAATCAACAACTGGTATTTAGAATTAAGTTATTCAAACTAAAAATGCTGACCTCATACTGGGAGGTGTATCTAGTTCATAAGTTTTGTTTAATTTAAAGATGAGAAGGAATTCTTGATGAAAATTATTAGATTCATTTTTCTATAAATATTGGAAAAGAACATGCATATTATTCATAACCACAGTCATATCTAGAATCCCTAAGATTAGTGGTGAATAGGAAAGCAAGAAACTGAGATTGTATCCAAATAACATTTCCCTAATTTGATCACTCCTCTGCTGATAAGGGTCACCTAAGCAT
>NW_004567124.1:29063131-29080602 GCF_000260355.1 Condylura cristata
CAGTCAGCATCCAGTGGGAAACAGATGGTGCATATCAAATTGGGTAATTTGAGAAGTGCTTAATAAAGGAACTGTATTAAAAAAGGTGTGAGCAGTGAGATTGTATCCAAATAACATTTCCCTAATTTGATCACTCCTCTGCTGATAAGGGTCACCTAAGCATTTCACCATTTGCATAATGTGAAAAAGTAAAACAGATTTCATATTAGTCATAAAATATTGGCACTTAAAAGGGAACATGAATATTATAGACATTTTTTAAATGACTAATATATATCATTATGCAAAAGTTTGAAAAGTTAGGTGATGTGGATAAATTCATGTAAAAGTATAACTTACCAAATCTGATTTAAAAAATATAGCAGTCTGAACTGTCATAGAGTGACTATAAATAAACAATCAGTAATTAAGAATTATTCTTTAAAACTAATATATTTTAGAGTAAATCCTGTGGATTTTTAAGAACCAGATCATATAGTCATGTATTAATTTATCTGGACAATAAAATGGGGAAAACCCTGTCTAACACATTTTATCAGGCTCAGATAACTATTAACATTAAGACACAAAAAGTTTAAAGTTGGCCCTCCCTAGTGGCGCAGCAGGTTAAAGCACAGTACTGAGAAACTTAAGCCACTTCCGCATGAGTTCGATTCCCGCCTGCTCCAGAGGTACCCACATGGCCTGGCAGACCTCTCCTGACCCACCCGCTGCTCCCCTCAGCAGTGTACTTCGTTGATCTGCCTGTTCTGTTCCCCACTCTGTCTCTGGTGAAGCCTCTCACCACCCCTGAGCCTCTGGCCTGTACCCCAGTTCTGTATGCACAAATAAGTAAATCTTAAAAGTTTAAAGGTACTTTTCTTGATGCTTTAAATTGTTGAAAGATTGTATAAATCAAGGTGTGACTAATGGATTTTCAGAAAATGCTCGAGAAACCAGAAGTCACAAAAAACCCTAAATCTACATTTGAATTCATGGGAATTAATTTCAAGCTACACATGTAGTCACTATTGTGGATGGCTTACCTAGAGATAGATCCATAATACCCATAGGTGTGCACACCCATAGCTCTTATGAGTGGAGATGGATTTTGATGTGGAATAAATGAGGATTGCCATGGTCAGGGGACCAGAGAAACTTGAATGAGGATGTGCAGTGACTTTTTCATTTGGATTTCAAAATGGAAACACAAATATTTTTGTTTGTATTTAACACTTATTTATGTTGTAGGAGAACTGGAGTATAGTCCAGAGGTACAGGGAGGTGAGAGGATTCACCAGAAACAGAGTGGGCAGCAGAAGAGTGAGACTTACTGAAATACACTGATGATGGGAGCAAGCAGGTGAGACAGGAGAGGTCTCTTATGCCATGTGGGTCACCGCCCTGGCTGGAATCGAACTCAGCCCATAATAGTGATATCACTGACATTAGGCCACCTGAGAGGCCCAACCACAAACATTTAGCAGTGTTCTGTTACCTCAGTGAAGTAAATTTTATTTCGGTACCATTTCTATCAAATACAGTTGGGATACAAATGGCCAACTTTGTGATGAATAGGTAGAAATAACACCTTCAAGTTTGTGTGATATTGCTAGTTTGTCTAACTGGATATGACTATCTAGGTTTTGAAACAGCTTTTATGTTTATTCTCTATGCAAATTGCAACTCGTTTTTCAAAGTATATGCTTATGTAGAAAATAAGTGGTTTTACTCATAAGTCTTAATTGATGAAATATTTTAAAGCCATCTTCTTTGAAGATGGAATTTTCCAAGATATCTGTGTAAAGTATCATCTTATAAATATATCCCTCTTTTCCTGTCATATACTTTAGTCACCAGGAAAAGCATTTAAGTTGTTCTGGATTTCCACATATACCTCAACCAACCTACTATAGTATAGTACATTATTACATAGTTTTTGTTTTATTACTGATATTTATATTGGTAAGAGCTAAATATTTATAAACTAACATCATAGATCATTCAGAAGGATTTGGAAGGCTAGATTGTAATTGGCTTGAGACAGATTGCTCCTTTATTATCTGTTATAACCCAGGAAAGCCTCTTAGACACTCAGTGCTCCCCATCCCAGTCAGACCATTCAAGGTTCCCACAATAGCCTGGGCATATTTCTACCTTAGTATATACCAAAATAGGTTTAAACACAAACTTCTATTCTGCTCTATGAACTCGTTGAAGCAGACAAAACATGTAATCAATCTTTATATGTTAGCACCCATAGGAGTTCCTGGAGAATATTACAAATTCAATAAGTATTTGTTGGAATGATTGAATAAAGTAATGATTGACTATTTTCCACATGTTGTTGGTATTGTCAAATTGCCAAATATCTTTGGAACACAATTTAGTGTTATTTTAAAAGATTTGTTTGTTTATGCATACAAGAACTGGGGTACAGGCCAGAGATGTAGAGGGTGTTGAGACAGAATGGGGAGAAAAACAGGCAGATTGACCAAAACACACTGCTAAGGGGAGCAGCAGGAAAGACAGGAAGGTCTGCTGCATCATGTGGGTCAGCTCCCTAGCTGTGGATTGAACTCTACCTGCTGACTTCATGCTGCAGTGGCTGTGGATTGCTTCAAAGTACTGTGCTTCAACCCCTTGTGCCACCAGGGAAGCCTCTACAACTGAGTGTTCTTATTCTCTGTGGGCTCATACCACCACAGTAGATTCTTAAGAGTTGTAAAGTTTATACTTTAGACTGTACTACGAATCCAAATATTAGCCTTTCTTTTAAAATTAATTCTGCTATATTCTATATATCTTAGAAATACTATCATACCTCTTGGTAAAACTTCCAATTATATATCTGTAAATTTGTTTTAAACTGTCAAGCATATATTGCTCCCCTGTTACTTCCTACCTATTCTGCTCTTGTTGAAATCACTAGATTCAGATCACAACACGCTTTATTTCAGCAATAGTTTGGCAAAGACAAATCCATTACTACATAGAAAGATGCTTATTATTATCTCCTGCACTTCTGCCTGTTTTTCCTCTAACCCCTTATCTAACATCTTTGACAAAAGATTCTCCCTTTTCCCCCAATCTGCTTTGCTCAATAAGTTGTGATGGAAAGAGCAGTGAACTGAGAGCTGCTGGTCCAGAGACTTGGTCCCAGGTATTCCTCTCTTGAGTTAATTAGACTTGAATTCATATCCTCACTTCTTTGGGCCTCTTTTCTTCATATATAAAAATGAAGATCTTGAAGCAGATTATAATTGTAAAAGCTAACTAGAAATTCTATTTATTAAGTTTTTACTAGGAGTAAGAAACTGTGCTTTGTACTTTATGCACACTATCTCATTTAATTTTAACTCTCAAACAAGTTTATAAGGTTTACCAGTCAGCATCCAGTGGGAAACAGATGGTGCATATCAAATTGGGTAATTTGAGAAGTGCTTAATAAAGGAACTGTATTAAAAAAGGTGTGAGCAGGGTGTTAGGAAATCACAAGGGATGATAGAGTTCCCCAAGGCTAATCAGGGAGAGGAAAGTGGTTGCTTAAATCAAGATAGACACAGAGAACCCAGAGCAGGATGGAGAGTAAAGAGTGGCTCTAGAAGAATGAATAGAAGACATTTAATAATATTAAATATCATTATCCTGATTTTATACATAAGACTGCTGAAGTTCAAAGAGGTTAAATGATCACACAGTTAGTACAAGACTAAACCAAGATCTAATCTCTTCCTGGAAGACTTCGAGCCTGGGCTTCGGATTACTCCTGAGCCATGAGTCCCTTTTTGTCTTTCTAGAGTGAGGAACTGCTCCCAACACAATCTAATTCAAACCTCCCCTTTGAGACACTTGACAGAGATGTCTCCCCAGTTAGGACATGACCCCCTCAGTCACCTACAGAAAGCTAGCTCTCTGTGCAGGGTTCTTGTTCCTGTATTCAGAGCTTCTGTCCTGGCATGCAGTTACCAAATATGACCGTGAGTGAGACACTGGTAGAACAATGTTGTGAGTCAAAGGGAAAGAATGGCACTTTTTATTATTGAGAAATCTCTTCTGACATGCTTTTGAAGCTAAGAACAATTAAAGAATTTTCTTTCTCTGAAGAGTAATGTAGTATGTATCTGCCCTTAGGATGCTTGGGGTTAGGGAAGAAGGGTTAGTAGAGTAACCGATGATTAGATTTCCCTGTTTCATCTGCTGGAATTAGAACACAGTTCAAGATGACGCTAAATGTGTTCCAGTAGACTGGAAGAAGAGAGCAGAACACAAGATGTTTAAATGAAGTGAAATTAAAAACTAGTATTAAACATATTCAATATCCCTGTGAGGGCTCTTAAGATAAGAAAAGGAGAGGGAATTCTCACAGAGTGACTAGGCAGAGGTTGTTAATTATTTCTGTGTGAGAATTAAATTTGCTTAAGAGGGAAGATTGTAGTAATTATCTGAGGTCAAGGGGCTCATCCCCAATCTGTCTGCTCCTCTGTCAAATAGAGAGATAAAAGTCCCACTCAGGACTCTTAGTAATGGGGAATTCTTCCTGTACAAGCACTTCCTGACCTCCAAACAGGTTGTGGTCCTAGAAAGTCTGTAATTCAGTTGTTGGGCTATGAAACAAATCTTCTAAAAGCCTGGTGCTATACTGTGATTCAGAGAGGGACCTATTTGAATCCAGAATCTAATTCAACTAGAGCTGCAAAAGTACATTTTCCAGGTGTGCAGCATAAAGGGAAGTGGGAATACAGGGAACTGGACCTGTTCTTTCCTTCCTCAGGTCCTGTACCTGTCCCCAGGCAGTAGCAACTCTCCCCCCATTTTCCACAAACCTCCAATTTCAGACTGGCAGGAGTTTGAGCCAGACCGGCCATCTCTGTTCTTAACAGGACTTAGGGAAGCTGGTGTGGATGAACAGTGTGTTGGCTCAGACATGCCTCACCTTGAAGTCCAATGCCTTTAATGTCTGTTTTTTAACACTAGAGTATGTGATTTATATTTTAAAGGTGGAATAGTTAACATTTTTTGAATGTTTAGAAAAGTTCCTAATTTTAGCAGAATGTCTTCCTGTAAGAGTAAGGTATTATGAGTTTTATTAAGAGGAGGGCATTTTAATTACTTTTTCCAGGATTATCAACATGACCTGAGAGAACATGCTCAGGAGAAAAAGTGGGATCGGGGGCTGTATTTTAACTAGCTGGTAAATCATAAGAAATCTGCAAACACCTAGGTATGGGATAGCTTTTGCACAAAAAGTGATTTCCCTGCCATTAAACCCTAGTTAAATAGGGTTTTGAGGTTGTTTGATAATCATCAACAGCTTCATCCCTGTCTTGGTAGTGAATGAAAAAAAATGGGAACTCAATGGAGGGAGAGAAATTTCAGAGACCTGTGGTGAACCACTGCTAAGTGCTCCCTCTCTCCAAGCCATATCTGCGGGTGTAAAAGTCAGCTTCTGCTTTATGGGTAATTTTCAGGAGAAAGGGACTCATGTTTAGGCTGTCTAAGATAAAGAAAGGTGAATTTACTCCAAATTAGCTTTCAAATTAGCTTTGACTTAGTAAGTTTCCTAGTTATTTCCCCACACTGGCTAAGTAAAAACGGAGATAAAACAGCATCTAATAAGCCTATCTTTAAGCATAATAGGTATTGAAGGAGGACGGTGGTGGAGGGAGACAGTTCAAAGAGGAAGGGAAAAAGGAAAGGAGATAGGAAAGGAGAAAGAAAAGTGCCAGTTGACTTCATTTCCACAGGAATCCACCCACTCTGAGCTTCTGTTGTGGCTTTGTTTATGCAAAGTTAACCGGGCTGAGACAGAGTGAAAGAGCTGAGATACACGCAGAAGGCAAAAATAATTTTTTAAATGTAAATGAAACGAAAGCCCTCCTTTCCTCCCTCTCTCCCCCCACCCTCTCTCATTCTTCCCTTTGGGCCGGGGCAATCCCTGCCTTCAGCCTTTGAAATAAAAACACGCGGAGGAGGGGCGGGTGGGAGGCCCAGCAGCAGCGGGGAGCGTCGTCGGTGACCGAAGGAGCTCTGGTGAATATCAGGTTCGGATTAGTGACAACTCAGAAGTCACGCCGGCGGTTGGGGGAGGGAAGTTTGCCAAAGTATCTGAACTCTGCAGAAGAGAGAGCAGTTTCCCTTGGCGCCGGGCGGAGCTGGGCGTACCCGGAGAGACCTCTGTCCCGGCCCGAGCGAGCCCCGCCGCTCTCACGCCCAGAGATTGAGTTTGTCAGCGATCATAAAATGGAAATTGATTATTCCAGCCACCATTGATTAGGGAAGAATGCTTACTGCAGCAGCGGGGAAAAGGTTAAGAGGAAATTGACCTTCCTCCTAGGTGACATAAAGTCATTAGGTAAATGAGATATTCACACAGGAGTTTTAAAAGGTCATGCTCAATTTTTATGTGTAGCATGAAGAGTTAACCCGGAGCTTGGGCTTGGGGCCGGGACCCTGTTCTTCAGGACAAGTGTACTCATAGGACAGAACTCCCGTTGCGCTGTGCAGGGGCAAGAGTGGGGAGTGGGTTATTGTCTTGAAAGGAATCACAGTGTGTTTGTGTGGTGGTGGCGGTGGGGGTGGGGGCGGGGTCAAGGGAACTTGAGCTTTGTACCTCCTGCCTGACCGGAGAAACCTGTATTTCTCGGAGTGCACGCGAGTGTGTCCCTCTGGGGGTCTGCGCTTCGCTCCAGCGTCTCTGCGGTTCGATTCGCCCGCCAGCAAAGGGGTGTCGGGCAGAGGTGGACAATTAAAAATTCTTATCCTACCAGAGCCGACCACGTCTCACACAGAAAGTATGTGTGTATGTGTGTGTGTGTGTGTTAAAGCGGAGAGTGAGAGATGTATTTATGCACATATTTATCCCTCTAATTATAGGAATTAATCCTCTTACTTATGACTAAAAGGTAACGTGGAAGGACGTCCCTTTGATGTGGAAAAGCATCATTTGTGACTCACATTCAGACTGATTAAGGAATAATTGTTGTTAAACGCTTTACAAGAGAAGAGTGTTTAATTGAGGGGCATTCGTAATTTTACGGCTTAGCACAAAATTAAACGTAATTAAAAACTCAGAAATTCCAACTGATTTTCCAATTATTTTTATTGTCTGAGCTAATTGTTACACAAGGGTATCACTTCTCCCCAAAGGCATTTTAAAAAGGCAAGCCTACCTTTCCCAAATATTCGCCGAGACGGTTCGGCGCTTTCTCCAGGCACCGGGCAGGTAAAGGACCTTCTTCTCATCCCCTCCGGTGTCCCCGCCTCGCGCCCCTCCCTCCCTCATTGTAATTAAGCGTTTCAGCCATTCTCTCCTTTCTCTGAGTTCCTGCAACACCTTGGGATGTGAGAAAGTGATGGCAGTTCTCTTCTGCAGATCATTACAGCAAAACTGGAAGTATCTGTAGAAAGCTGATGAATTTCTTGAAGTAACACTTGTCATACATGGCGGAGAGATTAAAAAAAACCTAAGTAAACACAGCTCTCTGGGGGCGATCCCTCGATGCCTCTGCCTTCGAGTGTGTGGCAGGAGGGAGGTAACACACAAACACGGACTGGGAGATGTTTATAAACGTGCACACGAAGATATACAGATGCACGCAGGAAACTTGCCTTTTTTTTTTTTTTTTGAGGCAAGGATAAGTATGGAAATGCTTCTCATTCTAAGTCTAGGCTTTTCCCCCCTAGTGCCGGGGCTGACTGCATAAAGTAAAGCTATCTTTTCACAAGTAGCTTGTCTTATTGCCCAAATAAATATATTTAAATAATTAAAAGCCTTATAAAAAGTGCTTCAGTGTTATGGAAACGAAAACATATCCTTATAGCTTATCCAGAAGTGGCCCTGTCTTTCCTATCAGATTTGGAGGAAATCCTGGAAGAAATAGAAAGCATAAAATTAGGCAGAATGTGAATTTATAAATTTCAATTAATCTCTACTGAGAATGTGGAGCAATCGAATGTTTGTGTTTCAATAAGTGTCTTGAATTTTTCTGTGGTTTTTAGGATTAAGACTTCGGTGGATTTGAGCTTTCTCATCCAACTTTCCCTTCTACCCCCCACAAAATAAATGATTGCCTCTGATCTAATGTGCCAGGTGAAAATAGGTAGAATTAAAACTGTCAATTCTACTTCCAACTTGTGTCTTTCCATTGAGTTCAAAAGCTTTTAAAGATAAAACGTGCTGATCATTTATATGTATTATTTCTTTTTTCCTACCACAGCTTTTAAACAAAAAGAAAGAAAAAAGTACTTATATTTCCAAATTCATTTCCCCGGGCAGATTTCAGTCTTACAGGTAATTTGATGATGAACCCTGACACATATGCCCAGGGCATTCGGGTTATAAGAACTGCAGTGGCCAAAGAGATACAGTGAAGCCCAGTTTATCCTTTTTACTCCCTAAGTGGTTTACTTGGAGTTGTGATATTTGGACATGAAACTTTCCAACTGCTATAAGCCTGTTTCAGAGAAAGCGTTGGAGTAGGCAGGTAGGAAGAAAGGAGGAAGGCTCCCTTCGAAAGTTAGAAATGGTGAAAAAAAAAAAACATGTAATCTGATGTAGAAAATTGAGTAAAAGAGGCAGATCACACTTTAGCTTAGGCAGATTGCTGAATCCTTTGAAGACACTGACATGGATTTTCCAGAGATAGGAGGAAAGAGATAGTAGGGTGGGGGCGGGGGAATCCTAGGGTGGGCATTTTATGTAAATGAGTAAATTGGAAATGTAGTACAAATCCAGTATAGTAAAACTGACAGTTCTGACAGTATTGACAACATAAATATATGTTTGAACACTGCACTTTCAGACACTTAACCGATGAAGCAATAAAAAACTTCGACTACAATATTTCAAATAATCGACATTGATGTTTTGATACATCATTTTTATACTCTGAATCGATCTAGCACTCTGGGGTTGGTCAATTTTAAGTAAAAACAGGCTGCAATTATTTGCACCTTGGCTAATGATGACCTAATAACAGTCCTCAATTAATTATACCCAAACTGTGCTTTCTTCCTTCAGAGTGTATTGTGGAGGAGAGAAGAGGGGGGACAATTCTTGAGTAAGAAAACCGAAGGTTGTGTTACCCTCTCCCCTCCTGGTTTTTTTTTTTTTTCCATAGTGGGGTGGGGGGTGAAATTTCAGAATAGGAAGGGGTCTTTGTCTAGTAGTCTCAGAAGCTGAGATCCACTCACTTCAAGTAGCCAATGAGTGGGTCTGAATTTGGGATGTGATCCTCATTTTTACTCTACAAGGTCAAAACGAAAATTTAGAAAATGCAATCATAAAATTGAGTGAGTCTACTGCTCCCCATGCTTTGTAACCTTTCCTTTATTCCAAAGACTAGATGGAGATTTGCTCAAAGGAAGGATTGGAGATTTCACTAAGACTCACGTGCCTCTGTGTGTGTGTGTGTGTGTGTGTGTGTGAGAGAGAGAGAGAGAGAGAGAGAGAGAGAGAGAGAGAGAGAGGGCAATAAAATTTAACAGAGTACCTAAAGCACCCAGTTGAAGTTGAATCATGCTTTCCACCCCATCCCCTCTGACTGCTTTCCACACTGCAGAGGGTTTACAGGCTACTGTTTAAAACAAACAAACAAAATAGCCACAAATAAAAAAAAAAGGAAACACATCTTTTCAAAAAAGAAAAGGGAGGGTGCAGGAAAGACGATGGTAAGCACTGCATGCACCCCTAAGCATGCCTGCCTCGCTTTCCTAGACTTTAGCTTCTTTGCCCTGTGGATACTCATGTGAGTATTTCTAACTCCCACTTTTCTTCAAATTTGGTGTGGTAGCAGTGGTGGGATAGTGGAAATAAACCAAGTTACTTTAAAAAAAAAATCCTGGACAGGCCCAATACACAGGTTCTGGCAGCCAGTCCATTGCAATGTACGGTTCCCGCGGCGGGTAGGGGACCGTGGGCTCTCGCCCCACCCGGATTTTCCTGAAGGCGAGGCGCCGGGGTGTGCCGTTTCCACCCCATGCGGAGCCCCTTCCAACAACTAGCGCTGAGCCTTGGTCTCCTGACCTAAAACTAAACTGGATTCCAAGCCTCTGATTCCCTCCCCCTGACCCCCTTCAAATTTCGCAAATGCAGCTTCAAGCCCTTCAAACTACCACCAGCTGAGGTGCTGGGACTTGAACAGCATGTTCAGCAACATTAAGATGCTAATCGAAGGCAAAGGAGGTGTCGCGACCCACGTTGAGCGAAGGTGGGAGCCTTAGAAGAGATGGGGGGCGTTGCCAGAGCATCACCTCTTTCCGCGGGTAATGGCCTCTGATTCCAAGCCGTCTGTGCTGGAAAAGAGGATGGATGCAAAAAAAAAAAAAAGTGGCCGCAAGAGGAGAGAAAAGGAGATCGTATTAAGACTGGGAGAGAGCCTACAGAAAGGAGAGGAGAGGACGGAAGAGCAAGGAAGGAAGTGCGCGGGAAGGAGCCTGAGAAGGCTAGAATGAACGCTCGTCGCCTTTGGAGCCCCGCCAGATAGCGCTAGAGGGCTATTTATTGAAATACTTTTCCTTCTACAAGATAGTGAAGCAGCTAAAATGGGGAGAAATAAGAGTACAAGGAGAAATACAATATGATTCCACCCCATCCTATTTAGGTTAATAAATTGTAGCATGTTTCTTTGTTATTAATGGGGCACAGGGTGGGGAAGGAAGAAATATATACACACACACACACACACACACACACACACACACACACACACACACACATATGATAGAAACTTTAAGTGGGGAAAGCACCAAAAACTAAAAACAAACAAAATAAGATCTTCCTCCTTTTCTTGATCCCAACTAGGGAGAGGATGAGCAAATTTAACAGGTAAGGAATCCAGTGAATTCTTCCCAGTTCAACTTTCAAAGCTACTAGTTACACTGCTGGAAAGGTCAAGAACAGTTCACAAGGATGAGCAGAGGTTTACAGAGAAGAGATGTTTTGAAAGTAATAGATGGCTGCAAGGAGGTTGGGAAAGGAAAGGCTGGCACATTATTGGAAACGCCAAATAAAATATATATCACAAATTCCAACTGTCAGCCTGAAGGTCTGGAGCAGAAGAGAGAGCTTCAGCCTTTGTCCCAGTGATGCTAGGCTCAGGGCTCTTCCTGCAGGCCAGCAATCAAACTCCTTGAATAACCATTTATAAATACTCTGGGAAGCTTGCAGAAAGATTTAGACTACAGAATTTTCAGTTTCACACAGAACCTAAAGAGCAGTGCAGCAGATGGGGAGAGGAGACCTAATGAGAGAGGTAGAGTCCAGAGAGGAGGAGAATGTAGTATCTTGAACCTTTTTTGCTTGTTCAGTTCAAGAGTGCAAGAAAGAAAACTTCTTTAAATAATACTTTAAGATATTGGTTTAGTTTTATTCTAAAGCCCCTGGCATCTCACACATCTAGCTTCTCATTTTAAAACTGTACTTTCCTTTTACCTAAAGGAATTTTTTGAATCAAAGTAGTAATTCATATCTTTTTTAAAACCAATAAACAGAACCTGCACAAATAAAAATTAGCCTTGTAAGGCAAAAAAAAAAAAAAAGTCCTGCTTAATCTAAAATATTCTAATTCTAAACATTAAAGTAACAAATAAGATTAAGGTTGGATTTATTTGATTCTCTAGCAAGGCATCAATTGTGCTAACTATTGTAAGAAGACAAAAAGGATTTAAACCGGTGATTTTAATATATAGATTAACACTTCAGACCTCACAGTCCTGAGGAATTTGGAGTTATCTGTGTTGAAAACCTATAAGTTCCTAGAAAAAGAAGAGAAAAGAACTAAGCACATGGACTTCTTAAAGAAGGTAGACAAATTCACTTAAGAGAGAGCCTGGGTTTGTAAATGCTCATTTCAATTGAATACTCTTCATAAATCCAGTGCCCTTTTAATTAAGTAACTATAGTGGGATTCGATTATTCTTTTTAATTCTTAAATGCTATCTATAACAGCATTCCACCTTGAGACAAAAAAGAAAAGAAAAATAGAAAAGAAGCAGTTCTCAGAAGTCTTGGGGATGCTTCCCTAAGAAAGACGTGATTAAAAACAGACTCTTAAAATTGAGAGGCCTGATGCCCCCCTCCTACTCACCCCTCCTGAAAGGGTCTCCTCCCTTTCACCTCCTTTTTTAAGCAATGCCCCCCCACCCCCACTCCAGAGCTAAGTAGCCAGTTTGAGATTCTGAAGAAATAGGTTTCAGCATCCATATTTGTTCTGGGGCACTTGTAAAATGCGATTTGTAGAGGGTCTTTAGCCTTCCGATTGTCTTTGAATTGTTTTTACTGAAACAGATCTTTTGCAGTTAATGAGTCCCCACGCAGCTGGACAGCTCCTCTCGGACACTGAGAACTCTAACCCCAAAATGACCCCAATTTGACACCGCAAGATGAAATTTTACCGCCTGTTAAAACCATTTCCAGCCTGGGCAAAAGGAGCTGACTGTTGATGGAGGTGTGTGCTGCCTTTTGCGACCCCATCTCTCTCCTGTCTCAGGGCCTGCCCCACCTACTTTTCCTTCACCCCAAAGTAGGGGAGCAGAAGAGCTTCCCCTGGCAACCTGGGAGGGGGGATGCTGATGCTGGGAATGGAGCGTTAGTAATGGCACTATCAGACTAGGAATCAGAAAGTGTGTGTACCCCCATTGCTTTGGAATCGCTTCCATGGACTGCGAATTGGGGGGTGGGGGTAACCAGGAAGTTCCTGAATGTTTTTCAGCTCAGAAAATTGGTGCTATAAATAGCACTTTAAATTCATCACATTGACCAAGAACAGACACCCAAAATCATCACCAACTTCATCTCCTGTGTAATCATTGCACTGTAATGCTATTTTAAACTAAGTTTCTCATCAATGACATGCAAGTACGTAAGTGAACTCTCTGGTCACAAGAAAATCTGGGGTCCTCCCTTGAGCAATCGGCAAATATTTTAATGACACAAATTTTCCTCCTTGGGGAATCACTTTTAACCCTCACACTTGTGCTTAACTAGTCTTCCGAGTTAAAGATGATTGGAATTTTCCCCTCTGACATCTTTAAATGCCCTATTTCTCTCCCCCTCCCATTTAGCCAGATTTGCTCTGTTGTTTGCCTTAATGTATTCAATAAAATGCAAAAGAAGTTACAGAATATTGTAGAGAAATAAAGATGTAAAGCAATTCAGTTTAAAATGCCTTCTGCATCACTCAAAGTAAGAAAATAGACTTTTAATGTTTTCGCGTTTATAAGACCCAAGGTATACCCAGAGTGCAATCAATCTATTATTAGCTCATAAAAAAAGCAAATTTTTAAAAATCTGTTTTCTGAATTCTTTTTATTCAGAAGCACTGCCATAGAAGAAACATTTTTTTAATAGTTGTGAAGTTTTTCTAAATAAATACCATGGATGATAATGCAGTTCATAATATCATGGTGGGAAAAAAGCCGAAAAGAAGCAGAAAGTAGCAAAGTTGAATATTTAACTGAGATGCATTTACTGTGCGGTTCAAAATTGATCTTCTCAAAAGAAGCGCTTATCATGGAAATTGGGTTTCTTTTTAGAAAGCAAAGTAACTGGCGCTTGGCGCTTACTTAACAGGACATTTTTTAAAAAAACATCATTCGATTGGCGACCATAAACACGCAATATTGAAAATAGCAATTGGAAAAGTAACAACTGAAAAAGTGTAAACTTCTCAGCCAGCGGCGCTGCGGGGGAAACTTGAATCCACCAATATCAAGATCTCTGCAAAATCCAAAACATTCCGCACAGAGAACAGACTGGGTTATTTTTTACCCCCTCTTATCCTTCCCATCCCGGTTAAACTGAATTCATGTAACTGCCACTGGAAATAAAATTCGGGAATTCAACTTTTTTTTTTCCTTTTGCTTCTCTTTTTTTTTTTTTTTTTTTTTTTTACTCACCTTTTTTACATGTCCAGGAGCACTCCGCAACAAATAAGAAGAATGTCTTTAATCTTGGAGATCGTCTAGGAAAAAAATAGAAGATAGAAGGGAAAGGACCCTCCCCCATTCTACCACCAGCCTGTAGGTTTCAGACCCGTGGACCCGTCGACTTCTGCAGGTTTGAAGCCCGGCATCAGAGTGCCTGAAAACGTGGGCTAGACACCCCTCCCGAAGCTCGGGGCGCCGGACTGCCCCTGCTCTGGCCATCCGGGTAAATACCTCGCGGTCCGCAGCCTTGCTCCTTGGCGTCTCACTACCTTCTCTTCTGCCAGCCCCTTCGCACTATCTTTCTTTATATGTCCCGCAGACATCATTGTTATGATGGTTCATTTAATCAAACTGTTTAATTGCTCTGGTAATCACTATCATCATCACAGGTGCTCAATCATTCATCATTTTTGGAGGGCTTTATTGACCTCCGGAGTTCATTCCCCAGCCCTATTAAAACCGGGCCAAATTTCTTCTACTCCGCTTGGAGTCTCTGCGGGTTGCGAGCTAAGCCCAGTAGAGAGTGGTCTGAAAGCTTAACAGTTAAGCAGAGAAGCTGGATAGGGGGTCAAAAATTAAAAAGCCCATCCTTCCTTCCTTCCCTTTCTTTTCTGTCTGTCTCTCTCTCTTTCTCTCATACACACACACACACACACCCCACACTACTTTATCTCCTTGCTTCCCAGCCCAACCGAGGTTGGTCAAAGCCGGGCGCAGAGAATACACTACTTTTCACTCTCCAAAATGGGTGCAAAGTTGGAGAGGGAGGCAGCCGTTGAGGAATGATCTGTTTTCGAGTCTCTGGACCGGGGATCAAGAACTAGGGCAAGAGCAAGGAGTAGGGGGCGAGGGAGTGATCCGAGTGATCTGAGCGCAGCGTCAGGCTCCTGGGCTGCGGGGAGTCGGGGGCGGCGGGGAGTGCAGAGCCCAGCGCGCCGGTAGACACCGTAGCTCCGCCCCCAGCTCAGGGCTCCCAGTGATTGACGCGCGGCCGCCGGGAAACTCGCGGCGCGGAGGTGAGACTGGGTGCAGCTCCGGCCGGGGATTGGGTGAAACACCGGCCAGAACTACTTTCAACACAAACGGTGTGGAATTGTTACCTTCCTCCACCCACTCCTCCACTCTTTTCCCTTTTGGAAAAGTTCATTCAGAGTTGGCCCCATCTTCCATATCTCGCGCTTAGCCCGGTGTAATTAACGCAGCTCTCAGCCAACGTAACCGCGCCCAGGCCTCTGCAGCCAGGGCCACCACAACAAAGCTGAGAGTCCCAGCCAATCCTCCTCTCCAGGCATCTTCTCTCTTTCCCTGTCTCTCTCTCTCTCCACACACACACACACACACACACACATACACCCCGTGCTTCCCAGCTATAAGTGAGATCCACTTCGGAGGCGCAGAACTGTCGCGCGCGCTCGCGCACAGACATCAAACACTTAAAACGACTTGCTCTTCACTTCCTCTTCTCCCGACTCCACCGCGGGCTCCCCAAAACTCTCCAGGGTGGCCCTCGTCCGCACCACTTGGAGGCAGTACTCTGAGTTAAGCTCTTCTTGTCCAGAAAAAAAAAAATTACAAGGGTCCTGATATGCACAGGGAAAGTACCACTTAAAAAAAAAAACACACACACTCTAGCCTAACTGCTGTACTGTCTGCAGAAGTCTGCTGCCCGTGGACGATAGCAGAAAGCCTTGAGGGTGTGGTAATCCGCTGGCCGAGGAATAGGGGCCCGTGGAATTAAAAGGAACAAAAGCAAGAGCGCCATGCCAAATGTCCCCGACACGACCCCGTTAGGCATGAGCCCCGAGTGATGGAAAATGAACTAGAAGTAAGTTCAAAGAAAAAAAAAAGAAAAGATCTGATGCTGTACCGTACTTTCCCTGTGGTTTTCTGCAGTTTTCCTCTCTGCGCTCTCCCTGTCCTCTTCATTCTCTCTCTCCCTCTCTCTTCACGTTTGCTTGCGCGCACTCGCGCGCGCGCGCGCGCGCGAACGCACACACACACACACACACTCACACTCTCTTCCTCCCGCCCCCCCACCCCCCTCCCGTCCCCGCGGAGGAGCTGGCTCTCTGATTTGCTCCGGTCGGCTCCGCTCCTGCCTCCCCTCCCCCCTCCGGTCCCCATCTCCCCCGCCCCCCCGGCCGGGGCCGTCCGATCGCACTCGCTGAATATCACAGGCTCCGCGCGGCGCGCTCCTCCTCGCTCCCGCTCCCCACTCCCGGGATGTGTCTCCGCCGTACGACGGGCTATGGCCACCACGACTTCCGGGTTCCGTCATTTCGTTCTCCCGCCGCCGACCCGCGCCGCCAAACTGAGGCTCTTCTATAAGCCAGGCAGCAGCCAACCTGCCAACACCTACTGACACTCACTCATCTCCCAGAGAGAGAAAGAGAGCGAGAGAGAGCGAGCGCGAGCGAGCGAGCGCGAGTGAGAGCGAGCGAGCGAGCGAGAAAGAGAGAGAGGGAGAGACAAAATACCTACCAGGAAAGGGGGGGAGGAAGTCCAATTTTTTGCAAACTATTCATTTTTTTTCTTGATTCCCCCCCCCCCGCTTTCTTTGAACGATACTTTAAAGAGAGAGGACCGTGTTATAGGTACAGCGGGGGCAAAGCTAAAAGAGGGGGGGAGGGGGGAGGAAAAAATTCAAGAAGCAGAAACCCCTCGCGGAGTTTTACTGGAAGAAAAAAAAAAAACGGGTCTGAAAGATTCCTCCTCTTCATCATCATCAACCATCATTCATTCACTACCTTGACATTCCGGGCTTTGATTGACAGCTGGAGTGGCAAAAAGCCATGAAACACGACAGTTCGGTTACATGTGGGCTGCTGACGGGCCGCTCGTAACCTTCAGTTGGAGGGCTTGACAATTTTTTTTTCTTCTTTTTCTTCTTTTTCTTTTTCTTTTTTTTTTTTTTCAACTGAGGGGAAGAGAAGAGAAAAAGGGGGAAAGGAGGACCGAAGAGGAGGAGGAGGGGAGGGGGGAGGAGGAGGAGGTGGAGGAGGAGGAGGAGGAAGATCAGGAGGAGGAGAAGAAGAGGAAAAAAGAGAAAAAGAAGAAATATCACAGGAAAAAAAAAACTCTTCGTTGTCTTGCTTGGGCTTTCCCCCCCCCTAAAAATAACATATTGGAGAATTGGGAGAAGTCTCCTTGGTTTGGAAAAAAAAAAAAAAAAGGAATCTTCAGCCTAGATCACTTTCTTATCCGGACTGGGATATTAAATATACGACACATCCAGGAGTTTATTGGAGCGCAGACTGATGGCGCAAAGGGTAGGTTTAAATCTCCAACACTTACCTAGATATAAATCCTCTCCTAAGAGGGGCCTGTCCCGATGCCTCCTCTCCCTTCAACGCTGCTGCTGCTGCTCGCTGCTTGATGATGGCCGCCAGTATTTAAAAAAATAGCAGCAAAATTATTCATCGGCTTCTTTCCCCCCCGTGCCTCTGCGTGTGTGCGAGTGTGTGTGCGTGCGTGTGTGCGTGTCTGGGCGCGCGTGTTCCAGCGCTGTGCGAGCGGGCGGGCGGCGAGTGCGTGTGAATGGTGTGTGTGTGTGTGTGTGTGTG
>NW_004567124.1:29080820-29131793 GCF_000260355.1 Condylura cristata
GGGGGGCCGCGCTGCCGCAGCCGCTGCGCCGCCGCCTAGACTAGCCTGGGCTGCTTGTTTTGTCTCTGAAATTGACAAGGACGCAGGGAATCCGCTGCTAAATAATGTTTCTGGTAACTTTCACGTTATTCCCCCCTCCCTCTGCTCCCTGCCCCGGGGGAGGCACTGGCCCTGGTCTTCCCTGGTCCTCGGCGTTCTCGTCCTTATTATTAGCGTTTTTCTTCTCTTTATTTTGTTTCATTTCGCCTTTTGATTTATTGGATCCTCTGGAGGAGGCGAAGGGGGGTTAGGGGTGGGATCCGGGGCTTCCTCTTCGCTGTAACTCCACTTCTCCCTCGGTTGGCTCGCTACGGTTCTGCTGCCTCCGGCCCGAGCGGGACCTCCCGGAGCCCCCTCAGTCCCTGGCCTCACCGCCCCCTCTCCCTTCTGTAAATGCTGCTCTTGTTTCATGCTTTTTCATTTTAAAATTTTAAAACATTCCCCCCACCCCTCATAACTTTCAACTTCGTTGCTTCGGCTGGTTTGGTTTCTGTGTGTTCAACTCGTGCTCGATACTTTTCTCCTTTCTGACTTTTTTTTTATTTCTTTCTATCTCTCCCTCCCTCCCCTCCCCCCTCTTCCCCCCTTCTCTCTCTCCCTCTCTCACTCTCTCTCCCTCTCTCTCACTCTTCTTTCGTTCCCCCTCCACCCCCCGTCGTTCCTATTCCTTCCCCACTTCTCTTATTGCTCTCTTCTCCCTGCTTCTTTTCCATTCCCACTCCGCTCTGCTCGCTCTTTCTCACCTCCTGCGCCCCCTCCCCTTTGCCGGGTTCTGACAGTACGATGAGCTGCCCCATTACGGCGGGATGGACGGAGTAGGGGTGCCTGCTTCCATGTACGGAGACCCTCACGCGCCGCGTCCGATCCCCCCGGTTCACCACCTGAACCACGGGCCACCGCTCCACGCCACGCAACACTACGGCGCGCACGCCCCGCATCCCAATGTCATGCCGGCCAGCATGGGATCCGCTGTCAACGACGCCTTGAAGCGGGACAAGGACGCTATCTATGGGTAAACCAACCGCCCCCCGCTCCCGACCCAGCATACTGTGTGTGAGTGTGAGCGCGGATGTGTGTTTGTCTCTGTGGCGGTTGGGGGTGGTGTTAGACGACTAAATGAGTAGTTATTTATGCTTGGGGTCGGGCAGTCGCTTGCCTTGGGAGAGGACAGTGAAGGGGGCCTAGTCTTCTGCCCGTGCTTCTAAGTCCCGGAAGACATGGCTTCCTCTACCCCCATGGTCCCGTCACTCCGGACCCCACAGCTCGGAGTGACGGAGTCCTCAGAATCTTGCCAGGGCCTTCTCCCCAAGGACGGGATTCCTAGCAAAGGACGCAGAGCTGGTCCTTCCAGGCCCCCTAACAGAGGCCTTGACGAAGGGGAAAGTTTCCTGCCGTTGAGAAGCAACTTTGTTTTGTTTTGTTTTGTTTCTTCTCTTCTGTTTCCTACCGAGAGTCTGGGAGTCACTAAATGCAGCTTGAGCTGCTTCTGTCGGCCAGGAAGTCCTAATCACCCACTTCTTAATTCTCTGTAAATAAAGGGGGCAGACCTTTAAGTGCAGCGGGGTGGAAGGGACTGCTGCTTGCACAGAGCGGCTCTTGGGGCGAGTGAAAGAGATGGCTGGAAAATTATTTTATGGTTGGAGAGTACTCGATAGGGATGGAGGTGCACGGTCCAAGCGTGTATCCCACGGGCTCTCCCAGCTGAGGTAGGTGGGGAAGGCGGCGGGATGCCGAGGGGAGGGGACAGTCGGTAAACAGCAACTGAGCCTGAAGCCAGAGGCCACAAGCATCCCCAAGTGTAGTTAAACCGCCCGGAGGAACACAAAGGGCTGAAGCAGACACACATTTCCAAGTTTTAACACTCGATTTATTTATTTTTGCCTGCTGCAACGCTGGAAGAAATGTGGTTTTTGGAAAGGAGCGCTCTAGCGTTTAACATTCCTATAATTTTGGCCCCCACTCCCGGGTTTTACTAGAAGTAGAGCAAACAAGTTTATAAGGCAGAAGACTGAAGAGTACTCTCGGGTTTAGGAAGCACCGCTTCGCGTGTGCATGTAAGGTGAAGCCTTGGGCCTTGTCTGAAATGTCTATTATAACGTGGAGTTAAAACACTTTTTGATTTCACAGAATATTTCTTTCTGGTAGGGTCGGGCCTGGGTCGCAGGGGTTGCTCAGACGGGCCTTCCTGGTGTGGTGAGTGGGTCTGGGTCAACTCCCGGCTCCGGACTCACTGAGCTTCTTGCATGTTTCATTACCTTTCAGCTGAGGCTCTATTTATTTGGCGGGCCAAAGTTGCCTAGGGCTTCTCTGACCAGTTCTGAGGGGCACCAGAGCTGAGGGAAAGAGCCAGGCCTTATTTTATTTTATTATTTTTTATTTTCCCCTTTCTGTTTCTGGCCCAGGCTTGGCTGACTGAGGAAGGGTTGTAAAGTGTGGTGCGTGTCTGTTGTATTAAAGAAGGAATCCAAACCCTCCAAACTTGTTGATTACAGTTCTCGCTCCTTCCCCTCTGCACCCCGTCTCCGTGTGTGTGTCTCTGCGTGGCGCTGCCCGTTAGGCACCCGTTGTTTCCTCTGTTAGCTCTGGTCTTTGAGAAGTGCGAACTGGCGACCTGCACTCCCCGGGAACCCGGAGTGGCCGGCGGAGACGTCTGCTCCTCCGACTCCTTCAACGAGGACATCGCGGTCTTCGCCAAGCAGGTCCAACCTTCTCGACCCACTCACCCCTCCTAGAGCTCCCCACACTCCCCTCCCTCCCCTTAACACCAAGCTCTGCAAGAAAAAGAGTTGGAAAAGGCTGGGAACCCGATCTGTTCCCCAGGCCCTGTCTGCGCTCTCTGCCTCCTCCCCACCCCTGAGCCTGGAGGCGATTTGGGAGCAGAGATACATATGGGTGTTTGTTTTCCCCCCTAGCCAGGAATACAGGGCCTCGACCCTCGAATTAAAGTTGACCTGCTCCTAATCTGGGGCTTGGCCTTTTCCCTCGCCTGCAGCTGCTTGAACAGGAATTAGGGATAGGGGCTGTGAGGGACCCAAAACTGTCTGGGAGGAAAGGAAGCTGGGCGCCGTTCGGGGCGGCCTGCGTCGGGCGCAGTGAGGGAAATTGTGAACCGCAGCCCACTGGACGGCAGGATAGAGGGGGCTCGGAGTTCAGAGAACTGGCCCAGAGCTCCCGGCTACAGCCTAGCGGTCCCAGGTATCTCTCCAGGACCAGAAGGCCTTGCTCCCTTTTCCAGCCAATCGCACTAATATAAGCCACTGGTTCGCATCATCTAATTTACCAACGCCCCTCTCCTCATCTTCAGTGCCCTTCCATCGTGCCCACTCACTACAATTTAGTCGGTGACAGGGTTTTTCTTCTTTTAAATTGCGTGATCATTCATGCTGACTTTTCCTGCTTCCTCTAGGTTCGCGCCGAAAAGCCACTTTTTTCCTCAAATCCAGAGCTGGACAATTTGGTAAGGCTCCCTTTCTTACCTTTCCCCGGGTGAGCCCCTCCCTGGCCCATAGAAGCCAGTTTCTCCCAGAGCACGGGTTAGAGTTAGAGTCGAGCCTCTTTAAAGCTCTGAGCGTCAGCCGGAAGGGAACAGCTGAAAGTCCTCGCCAGGGAGCTGGGAGTGAGGGCGGGATGGATCTCGACTAGAGCTGAGGCTGGGGTGGCAGGAACCCGGGACGCGGCGCCGAGGGCGAGAGCAGGGGATAGTTCCCAGTTCTCAGCCCCCGGAGCGAGGCTGCGAGAAGTGAGTTATTTCCTCTGTTTGCCGGGGCAAGCGGCGGAGCCTCGGGCAGCTAACCCAAAGGAAGTTAACGGCGAGCGCGGCGTAGGGCGGGCTGGGAAGCTGGGGGGTGGGTGAGGGGCAGGCCTGTGCGGGCCACTTTTAGGTGCGATTCTTTTGCTAATTTGCACGATTTCAATATTAAAAGTACTTAAATCCGCTTTCAAAGGCCCTGCCTCACCATTCATCTGGAGTATTTCCTTCTTTACTGAGGACGAGTTTCGCAGGGTGTGCAGTTCTAAAAAGCTTTCTCTCTTCAGAGAAGCGCCCTTTCCACCTCCCCTCACCCCCCAATTTGGCCTGAGGTCGAGGGAGCGGTTAAAGTGGACTCTGGCGGAGAAAGAAGACCTGACCCTAGGAAAGCAGTCCTTACAAATAACCCAGGGAACATGAGGGGAACAGATATTAAATGCTTCGCCTCAGGTTGAGTCAGATTTCTACCCCGTGGCCAATGAGGCAGAGATGATCAGTAATCACTTGGTTTTTCTGAGGATTTCTTGATGTGTGGGTTTTGCCTGACCACCTGCCCAGTTTTTTTCCCCAGCCCAATTTCCTTACCCTACCTATCCCACTCAGGATGTCCGAGTCACAGATCCTTAACTCCACACTCTAAACTTTTCTTTCAGATGATACAAGCAATACAAGTATTAAGGTTTCATCTTTTGGAGTTAGAAAAGGTAAGCAGGAAATGACAATCTGTACTTTGATTTTGCCACTTTTCCCTCTCCTAGTTGAGCTGGGATGTTTTCAACAAACCTTCAATGTGAGGGACTGGGCCCTTGGACATTTTGAGCAACATGTTACTATCCTCTGCCTTCAAATTGCTCCTCAACCCAGGAGCTCAGAGGTTGGGTGAATTAGGACAGCCATGCCTTTTGAAGTAGTTCCCTCCCCCCCCCCTTCTTTTTTTCCCCCAGGCACTCGGGATTATTTTGAAATGCAGCAAACCATTTGTGTTACTGGACATTCAGCCTGCTTGCATCTCTATTAGCTCAACTCACCCTCCACCCTAAGCTTGCTTTAGGTGCAGGCTGAGGGAATCATCCTCACTGGGGTGTCTTAACGGTTGCTCTGCAGTTGAATCACTTTCCCCTGGAAACATACAAAACTCCTAGTTTATTGAATGACAAATGCTAATGCTGTTCCCAGTTCTTGCGTTTTGATGTTATCGTCAAATCGGATTTTCCTCCCTGGATTCCCAGTCTGAACCCAGTTATTTCCAGTCCCGTTTCTTCTCTCCTTATTAAAACTTGTTGCTCAGGGAAGTCTCTGGAGAATAATATCTGCTGCAACAATTGCTCTATTGTTTCCTCAACTTCAACTACTACACCCATTAATTAGAGTTAGTTTTCAAGATATGGCACTGTGACTCTTTCCAAATGTAACTTTGCAACCTGATTTTTTTTCTACTTTAAAATGAAACGAAATAATGACAACAACAATGTGAGTTGAACCCTCCATCATGACACTCCTTCCAGGTCCATGAACTGTGTGATAACTTCTGCCACCGGTACATTAGCTGTTTGAAGGGGAAAATGCCCATCGACCTCGTCATTGATGAAAGAGACGGCAGCTCTAAGTCAGATCACGAAGAACTTTCAGGCTCCTCCACAAATCTCGCTGACCATGTAAGTCTGTGAACCTTTGGCATTCTATTAAGACCAGTGATCAAAGCAAAAAAAATTTTAAAAAGTAACAAAAAACTTGTAACATGTAGCTCCACTGTTTTCTTTTTAAGTTATTTGGTCTCTTTGGGGGTCTTTTCCTCCCTTGCTCACTACCCCTGCCATAGCCTTCATCTCTGCTTCCTTTTTCTTGGCTCCCCTCCTTATTTATGTTGAGAGCCAAAGCAACCAGGGAGTTGATAGAGTGATTTGTGCTCTTACTGTGTAAAGTTTCCTGGATTTGGTGACTTGAGTGTTAGCAAATTGTCTGTTAGATATGGTGACTGCTGCTTTTTCTGCTTTCTCAACCCTGTGTCATCAGTGCAGCAGGGATAGAGAGAAGCAAGACAGCTAGCTGGACAGGATGAAGGCGAGAGAGGACTGAAGGAAAAGAGAATTGGGGAGGGCTGACTTCCCAGTCTCTCACAGAGATGACAATCCTGAGAATTATTGGCAGTCTTGCATTGCATTAGAAATAAAAGGAATGAACATGGAACAGTTCTCAGAGCTTTTGCTCTATAGAAACTTATTGTCAGAATATGGACTTATTGCCAAGTGCCTGAAGCATCTTCATAATAAAAGACAGTAACCTTGATGAAACAATTATTAACAATGTATTACAGAAAGCTGAAGGGAATTGTGATTGAGTAACCATAGGTTAGTGGTTGAATTTTAACACTTTAACAGTTGGTGAAGGAGGAGGAAGAGGGTAGTAAGGAGGGATTGTGTATATCAGGCCAGGAAGGGAGATTTCTTTCTATTCTCTCTGTTTTTAATCCTATTTTGGAACCAATCTAGTAAGTCTGATGCTTAAAAAAAAGCATATGTAGTGAGACTGAAATTTTGAAAAAGAAGCAAAGAGAAGAAAGATTGCAGCTGGTAGGAAAGGCAAGAGTTGTGAGGTTAAAGAGTGGGTGTGAATAGCAGTTTATTTATAGGAACTCAAGCCTGGGGGCGGTGGGGGACTGGGCGTCTATAGATTACTTTCAATAGAACTCACAACCTAAACGGATATAGGCTATAGTCTAATAACTTGGTAGCTGAAATATTAATTTAATATTCTGTGGAATTAAAGAGGCATTGAGGCTTGAAGGCAGTTGGTATCATCACCACCACCCCTCCTTCCCTGGGTGTTAAAAGAAAATGAATTGATATGCTTTGAGAATCAAATCTCTGTGAGGTTGTCCTTCACCCCCTCTCCCTAAAAGTTTTGAAAATGTGCAGTCATTGATTTTCATTATTAGCCTTTGCACTATATGAAAAGCCAGCCTAGAACAAAAGTTAAAAGAAAACCTTGGTCCTCATATACAGTTCTGAGAGAATAAATGAAGTGGTGTTGAAGAGCCCCTGTGCCTCTCTTTGCTTGGCACTTTTTCCTTCTCGGTGGAGGAGGCTTTGGGAAGCTCTTTCGAACATGGAGTGTATTAACTGAAATCAAATGGGTGTTGCAGCAGCAATGGAAAATTCATTTGCTGAGGCCTGACTATGTGAGGTATGTTGGCTGGTGCTTGAGGCATGATACTCACTACCTTAGGGATATTTGTTCTGTTGTTATTTGCTTGTTTATTTTCACTGCTCCTGTTTCTAAATCCATCTGCATCTTATACTGCTATTGAAGTGGGAAGGTGGCTCTTTACTTGGTTTGCAGAATGGAAGCTTCCCAGTTGTGTGCAGCCAAAGCTTAGTTGGTGACTTTTCTCAGGGTCTCGACTACTTGGTTTTCCAGAACATTTTCTTGCCAACTGTTTTCCAAGTGGATGTAACTGGAGCTTGCTGGCATTTACATAGGAGAGGCAAGATAAAGTAGCCCGTCTAGAGGTATTGGCTGATAGACAACGCTAATGTATGGGACGATTTTCATATTTAAATTATACTCAAGAAGGAAGGGGTACCTAAGAGGATAATGCTTTAATAATTTAATAATAATCATCTTTGGATAAAAGAGTCAACTGTATGTACCATCATTGCACCTCTTTCAGTCTCTCCCAATCAAGTAAATATGACAACTGATTTATTTGAACCCATGAGGGATTGCCACCTCATCAGGCATCATAATTTAAAGCCTTATTTCCCAGCGATCTGAACTATAACATTTTTACTTTAGCCCCCCTGCTATTTGTTTTGAAAGGAAGCAATAATTTGTTCCACCAGCACATCAAGTAGGAAATGGCAAGGTTTGCCACAGACTTGAATGTTATAAAGGAGTGAGAGAAAACCTTTGGAGAGTTTTCCCCACTTCTTATATTTTTGCACCTTAGGTACATTGATTGGATTTACTTCCAGGCTTCCCCTACAAAGGGAATCCTCTTATGCTTCAGTTTCTTCTACAAGGACAGCCTCCATAGACTCCCCAACCACAAAAATAGTGAAAGTTCCACTGAACCACTACCTGAAAGTGATACAAGTGGGACATTTTCAGCATGTAGATGTGTCCAATTTGGACCTCCAGGTTTATTTTTTCTTTTGCTTTGATGTGCATATTTAATACATTGCCCCAGGCTGACTCTCATTTGGTGCACGCTGGTGCAGGGGTGGTGATGAGCCACTTCAGAAGGCCTGAGACAGCGAGTTGTTTTCTGTGTTTTATCTGTTGGCCCACTATTCTGATCTACTGCTCTTCCTCGTGGTTTTATTTGCACATGAAATGCTGAGAGCATTTCAACTTATTGGCTATGAATAATGACAGCTAAAAAAGAAGTGTAGTTTAATTTGTTGTGTGCCAAGGTTTCTCTTGTGGAGGTGACAGTTTGTGACAGCTGTTTGACACCCCAAAAACACATACACCTCTATCCTTATTAAGTAGTATCAAGCTACATTGTATGTGTGTGCGCATGTGTGTGTGTGTGCAAGGAAGGAACAGGCAAAGAGAGAGGATGAAAGAAAGGAAAGAATTAAGTGTGTAATTTTGTGTACTAGGAAGCAGAGAGAGATGCCGCAGGAGCAAAGTATTAAGTGCCAAAATAGCTTTTTCTTTTATTATTAAGAAATTTGAAAATAGAAATGGATAAAAGTAATTGCTATAAATATCTTGAAAGCAGTATTTTTGGCAGACTTTTAAGAATGACTTTTCTCTACTATTACTTAGCAAATCAGGCTGTTGTCATGCTGATATCACATTCAATAATTTTATGTGAATAATCTGATGTAATATAAATGCATTAAATGAAGGCAACAAAATGTCTTACCTTCTGTATGTTGCATTCTGTGAAGATACTGAATTTGTTTGTTATTGACACTTAACTGATGGGCATAATGATAGAAGTATATTTGAAATTAAACAGAAAATAAAATTTGCAACATTGATTACTATTTTGCTATGTTTAGTAAATTCAAAATGCATGTTTATATTTTTAATGTTAGTATGTATTGTGCCTTATAGTCTTACTATAGGAGTAACTGCTATAGGTAGCAAACTATTATTATGGAATTTTTTTTAATGGGGGGGAGGGCTTGATGGTGAGAGAAAATTGAACTCTCTTTTCCAGCTGCAATTCATGTTAAGTTTCCCAGACATTCAGATTTATCATGTTTAAAATAAACATGTCAAGAATCCAATCTTCAAAAAAGTTTCAACTTGAAAAGTGTTGTGGAATAATCATGTCTTCCTCAGCCAGTGTTGTTGAATAGTAGGCAATATCCACATTATCTGCTTATACAATTTTTAGATCAAGTCTTTCTGGGCAGACAAATGAAATATGTATTTATATTTACATATAAAGATATATTACATAGCTTTGGATCAAGTTTTGATAAATGAAATATATTTGCAATACGTCCTCTGGACTAAGTTCTATTTGCCTAAAGTGTTTATAGTTATATTGTCCTTCCTAGTTAATGTTTGTAAGGAGCCACATTTTATTTTCTGCATGAATTAAATATAGGAAGGAAAATACGATAGTATCTATTAACAGTTAATGGCAGCTGCCTGAAGTTGCCTAACACTGATAATAAGTCCAATAAAAGAAAAGAATAATTTAATTTCTATGTTGAAAACTGCAGATATGCTGGTGTTTTCATTTGCAACTCTGAATATGTAAAGTTTAAACCATTTAAACTGATTTTAAAAATGTATTAAGTCAGAAGCGAGAATTCCCCAGAACTTTATTCCTAGAGGTACAGGCAAGGTATATGTAGCTACATGCTATCCTAACTAAAAATTAGAGAGGAGTAGACAGCAAGCAGAAGATAGGTTTAAGTGATTGATTTATGTTTAGTATACCAAAGTGGAAATAATGGGATTTGATAATAATATTAGTAATCATTTTATCAGGTAGTTTCTTATGTTCAAGTGGGAGATTAGATCATATAGTGTGTTATCCAAGGCCTCTTGGGGGTCCATTCCTGGAAGAAAGTTCTACCTTTGAGCTCCATCTACCAACTTAAAGGAGACATGACTGGGGAGCATGGGTTTTCTGTTAATATTATTGCAGAGTTTTGCTGGTTGGTATCTTCTTTGCCAATTTTTCACCAAGAATAATTATATTGCTTACATCACTTTTAGGTTGTACAGATGCAATATATTTTCAGTGTAACTATGATGACATTATATTAACAAAAGTGCTCTTGACAACCATAGACAATCACTTCCAGATTAAAAATTTTAATTTAAAAAATTCATTTTCTTATTTTTTTTCAGTCAGAATGTTCTGTGGCATATTCTAACACAATTCAAAACTACAGGAGACATTTTGTAATATCAGACATTTCTATCTTCTGGAAACATGCCCCACTCAATGGGAGAGTCATTTGCAAAGAGTAGTTGCCATTTTCCTGAGAGTTGCTCACATATTAATTTCCACAACTGTACAGAGGGGTGCCTGCGAGGAGATGATGAAAAGACTCCAGGTTTAGTTGCTTTCTCAAAGAGTGAGTCTATATTCTGAAAGCACACACATTTATCTTGAGTTCTAATGTTAGTTTTAGGGTAGAGTAATAAATTCCAACATTTTTTCAAATTGCCCAATTAACATTTTTAACTTTTGTAGATTTTAATACTTTATGATTTTAGCTTATATTTGAAAGTAAATTTGCATAATGTTAACTAAGACTTAAAGCATCATGAAGTCGTAGGATATATATATATATATATATATATAAAACTTAATATTAATCATATGTACTGATACAAGTATATTTTGTCTTTGTTCCTTAAGTCAAATTAGTCTTGTGTGCTGTTGGCTGATTAAAATGTCCTTATATATATTTACTATTACTTTTCTACCTACAAGCATATACTCTGAATTCCTTTACTAAGGTTTTCAAGTTCCTTTATACTTTTTGGCTTAGTGCTACCTAATATGCTGTGTAGTTCTAGAAAATCTTTTAAGTATTTTTTAGTAATAGAAATAGAAATTAAAAGTGACTTTAGCGATCATCTTGTCTAACTAGTCAATTTTGAAGAGGTAAAGAAAATGAGTCCTGAAGAAATGAAGGCGTCCTTTGATTAAAGTCACATGATGAGTTAGAGGTAACATCTTGGGGTCTTAATTCCAATCTAACACTCTCCCCTGAACCTTTCAATTTGGGGTCTAAGATGAATTTCAGATTATTTTAGATAGAATGTGTGTAACCTGGCCTATTTTGTCTCCTTGAAGGTTATTGCATTTTACTTCCCCACTCAGTTTTGTATTTATTTAGTAACACTTTTTACTCCATTGTCTTTTTGAAATGGAAGAACCTTGAGCTATGTGGTATCATTTAAACAGGGAAATAACACCACTTCACCAGGACTTATTAAGTATTATCCTACAGAAATCCCCTCCCCAGAAATACCATAAAAGTGTAAAATGTTGTTGCTTCTACCATCTCTGCAACCCCAACAAAAGGGATGCATGTATGATTTGCTTCCTATGCCCAGAGACTGCTGTTCTTTCTGTGTTCTTTCCTAGATTTAGCAAAATTCAATGATGGTGCTAAATCAATTTTTTTTTAACTTTCAAGGGAAAAAACGCTGGCAGGGTTGTGTTTTCTAGGGAAAGCTGTGTGTAAATGAGAAACAGAGGAAGCAGCCGTGCACTCTCCTGTGGCCCCGCTACTACAAGCTCTCTCCATATTGTCTCCTGCTTTTATATTAATTACAACTTGCATTATCAGCTGTGAGTCTGTAGCCCAGCAAATAGAAAATACTGCCCCTGGAGACCGAGCTTCTTGTATCTATTTTCCATCTCCTTCTATAGTGCTCCACTCAGTATTCACTGCTTTTCTCCTGCTAACACTGCTCTTTAACACAATTACGTAAGAGCAAGAAGAGTACCATCGTTGCCTCCCAATTACTAAAGCCACTGGGAATAGAAACATGTTCACTCTTTGCCCTTGAGTGTCTTCATGATACTTTTGACTGAAGAGCGGGACGGATATTATGGAATGCACACACCTGACACACACACACACACACACACACACACACACTGAGCGTTTCTCTTTATTTTTCTGCATACGTCATATGCTTTACATGCTTTCATCTGCCACTTTGGTCTCAAGATTCACTAAACTTCTGCATATCATTTGGCAGAAAGCCAAGTAGTTATTCTTGAAGGATATAAACTTGGAAACTATCTAGGGAGGGAAAAAAGAAAGGAATTGTGATGCAAACAAATATTTTAACCCAAGAAACAGTAGTGTTATAGGCAGTGGGTTATATTTTATTTGTCCATGTAGTAGTATAATTTTTTATGACCATGGAGATAGCAAATTTTTATTGACCAGATTAGCAACTTCTGTCTTTGGATCAAGACACCATGTCACCATGGTATTGCTGAATAGGGACAACTTCCAGGTAACTCCTCAGCCTCAAAACCCCAGGAAGACTTGTTTGCTTTTCCTACTTTCAAGTTAGATGAATATCTTGATACTTTTTCTTTTTTTTGTCAGTCTCTCAAAATGAGATCATAATACTTGAGACACTCTATGGAAATAAATATCTTTTGTTGGTAATTTTAGAATATTTTTGAGGATATATGGAAGACAAGAAACAAGAAATGGGGAATGGTGGGTTAGACAGACAACGAACATCAGCAAATTTTAAGACTAAACTGAAAGTCTAAGTTAACCCAACTTACTTTGAGAAACCAGCTGCTTTTATAGTAGAATTTGAGTATGTGTCTTATTTTTTAAATCCCTTTACTTTAGAAAATACCTCCTCCACCTGCACCTCTGGCCTGTACCCCAGTTCTTATATACATAAATAAATCTTTTAAAAAAAGGAAATACGTCTTCCAGAAAACCACTGAAAGAAATACATTGAATTATAAATTAATGAGGCCTGACTTTAAAACTCAACATGGGTTTGACTGATAAGAATAACCAGCATTTTCAGTTTCAGCAAGTCCTTCTGAGCCATCCCTTCAAATCACCATTGCCCAAATGGAAAGATTTGCTCCAGCTTCATTTGAATGATTATATAATAGCTATTGGATGACATTTGCCTTTAAAACATAGTTGAGGTGTTAGTGGTTAATTATTGTAATTTTCATGAGGGGTAAGGAGCTTTAATAGCAGCTGACTTAATAAAAAGCCTGCAGTGCATAAAATTAACATCACTTGCTTTGTACACTGAAAAGTTTAGCTTAGGTGGATGTGTTGCAGATACTACATTTTCTAAAGGAGCTAGGCAGTGTTCGCTAGGACTAAACTCACACCATTCTATTGTTTTATTTTTTTTTTTTCATGTAATTCTTCTAGCTCTTTATGTGATTACCATCCGGCAAACAGCTGACACCAGGAGGCTGCAAAGCTTGAAGAGCTCCTGTATTCTCTTTGCCTTTAGTTTGGAACTATTGGGGTGGTTTCTAACTTAGACAAAAAGAAACTTACTATGGGCAGCAGGGAACCTTGGTTTTCATTTTATTCTACTCAACATCATCCCCTAATCTACTTTCTAAAACACACCTTTTTTTTTTTTTATAGAGCTGTGGTGTATGTATGTATATATGTGTGTGTGTGTATATATATGTGTGTGTGTGTGTATATATATATACCTGTATCATATTTATAGTCATAAAAGTCTGCTTAAGGTTTTCACTTTGAATCAATTGCATACTCGAAGGCAGTGCCAGAAGCATTATTATATGTAGATGTTATTCATCTATAGAGCTTTGGGTCATTTCATCATCTATCAAAAATGCTAACTATTAACTTACAATCCATTTTGTGGCAGATTTATAGATGGAAAAGAGTTCTTTTGGTTTTTCCAAATAGGAATCATACTTTACTTTGTCTCTTGATTACATTTTGGTAGAATTGAATGTTTTATATATATACAATTATAGAGTTAACATCGAGAAAAACAATAGACTGATTTCTTTCTAGATAAACTATATATAATGACAACACAGCAAGATTGCTTTCAGGCGATCCATATGTTTGCATGTTGCCTATAGGCATGTGGGTCTGTCTGAGTCCTTATCTACCAAGTCTGCTAAAAAGAAATAGCATACATCAAGAGACTGATGTCTCTTACTTTTGCCCCCAAACTTCCACCTTCCCCTAACGAACGAATTTGAATTCATTTGCCAGTCAATCTGTGGGCTTAGCGGAAGTCATCATGTACAGGTGACAAGTATACAGCTCGGGCCTGCAGACTGGTCTGTTTCATATGCCGTTGCTACTCTCTGTTTCTGCCAGAGGAAATTCCATCTTTTGCCTGCCTTCATGTGGTGCTGATAAAGTCCTTCCTGTACATTAGAATTCCTGTTTCCCTTTAAGCAACAGCAGGGCATTGGGAATGATCAGGAAAGGGGAGGAGGAACAGGAGAATACACTCAGCAAAGTAGCATGAGCTATAACTCTGGCTTGGCCTTGCCTGTCTTTAAAATAAGTAGTTCTTCCAGGAAACAACACCGCACTGTGACTTTAAAGTGTCCATGAAGCTCAAGTGAAAGTCCTATCTAGTTTTTTAGATGGTGAACACTTCATAGCTGTTTCATTTTGCTGTGGTTGTTTGTGCAGATTAAAGCAGAATCGATCATTTTGTAGCTGTAAAGCAGTGACGGATATCATTGTCTCTGGTTGTGTAACCAGTTGGTGATAATGTTGAGAGTTCGTATGGGCTGTTTCAGAGCAATGTGCTGGAAAGATGTGCTGTCCTGTAAAGTATGCCTCTCACATTTTTTAAAGAGGGTCATTGAGTTTTGTAGTTATTAATGTTCAAAAGTTTTTAGTATCCAAGAACATTGGGGCCAATTTCTTGGAAGAGCATGCTCTTATTCAGATAGCAAAAATAAAAGTTACTTTTACATTTGAAGTTAGCTCTTTCCCTAACTTTAAAATTAACTTTATTGAGGTCTAGTTTATTTATCATCAGATGCACCAATTTTAAGTGTCCATCCTGACTTGTTGTCTATACACTGTCTATACACTGATATAACCACTTCCTCATCAAGATTCTAGGCATCTTTTCTTCCTTTTGGTCCCACTTAATGAAAAGTCACCAGACCATAATGTGGCACAATTCCATAAATGCTTAGTTCCATATATATGCTTAGTTCCATAAATACTAATATACACTTTTTTTTTTTTTGTCTGCACCTTCCTTCTTGGTTCCTCATTTATGGCCAAATGACAACTGGAAAAATTCCTTGGCATCCTGACATCAGAATCCCGCATCTTGGCGAGACCATGACGATGCAACTTCCACCCACTCTGCTGGCACCCCAGGGCCCTCCAGTGGTGGCCATGCATCCCAGAGCGGAGACAACAGCAGTGAGCAAGGTAAAAGGTCAAGCATTTCCTTGTGCAAAGTAGGCATGACTAAAATAACTTTAGTATTTTATGGTATCAGTACCTCTACTCTCTCTGTGAATAGGAGAGTGACAGGGTGCCGAGTATGATCAATTGCTATTTAGCAAGACCAGTAGTTCCTCTTCTTAACTTACATTACTAAAAAAAAAAAAAAAAAATCAACCTGTGATGTGTAATCTTTAAGTAGGCATTACAATAACAATTGATTAGTTCTGCCAATTCTTTTACAAATTTGGTTATCTACACTTTACCTCTGTGTATGTAAGTACATAGAATGGCCAACCTGCTTTGCTGCTGGGGTACAGTTTGAATTGTACTTATAAGCTGAATATTTTGTTTACAATATCAAATATATGAGTTCTCTTTATTCAAGCAATGATGTCTCTTAAGCACATAAGATGCAAAAATCTGTTTTTATTAGCTCTGGAAGCGCTGTGCAAATTTTATATGGAATCTTATCTTGGGAAGATGGATTTTGAAATTCTTAGATGATTATTTGTCCCCATTTCCATTCAGCTCACATGGTGACTTTTGTCACAAATCCTAAAAATTGGAATCATCAGAGGGCAAAGGGGACATCAGCTGCAGATGACAAGGAAGCCTAGTGTAATTTAGAATAAATTTTACCATTTAAAACTCACCTATTGCACAGAGAGCAATTATATATTGGTAGGGATGTCTCTTCTATGGCTAAGATGATAATTTAAAGGAAGATGCATTATTGAATGTGGGCCAGGAAAGTGTATAGATTTTACTTTTTAATATTCTACAGTAGATGGTGTCTGATCTCCTAGATCTATTTCATCTCTATTATGACTGTGTTTATGACCACAGTATTTAAGCATTAGGCAGTATTCTTCCTACAAGACAGTTTAACAGCTTGAGCTGTAGTCATATATACCATTTAAAGGTGGGTGGTTGATGTAGGGTGCACAGCTTCACCCTCTGGGTTTCTGGCCATCGGTTTTGGATTCCTAATATTCTAGGACAGTCTAGAAAAATGTCTCTGCTGGGATGCTGTTAACTCGTGAATGGGTCCAGATTAGGGTGTAGGTTTAAGCAAGTGCCAAGGGCACAGGAGTGAATGCTATCAGATGGCGAATTGTGGAAGAACTTGTGAATTGCATCTATTTAGACTTTTTAATGCTGTTTTTATTGGACCCGTTAGATTGTATAAAAAAAGGAAACTATAAGGCGTTTTGAAGATAACACTTTCAGAGACTCAATGGATCTGTGAGGCAGTGGCTTAATTGTTATCCCATGTCCTGGTGACAAATCTCAGTATGGGTCAATCTGAAAGTTTTCTGTAACTCCACCTCTCTATCACTCCAAATTGCTGGGACACAAAGGGGAAAATATATCTGTTAATAAAAACAAAACAACCTAAGCATTGTTTAAAAGGGGGAAAGGAGAGGCAGACTAATGGTCTAATGAGGCTATCTTCCAAAGACTTGTTGTGTGTGAGGCTTGCTTTGACCTTTCACTTCGCTCAGGAGCCCAGCGCTTCATTTTTCACATTCTTGCAATTACGTTAACGCTTCAAGCATTTCTGACTCCAAGTCAGCTAGCAACACCAGGCATAACTCAACACTGTGAGTTTTTCTCCTCTCTGTAGATTCATTAACAGGTCACCAAGGTCCCAACTGAAATTTAAAACTGACTGGTTCTGTTGGGTTGGTTGAGTTATGGCGAGGGAGATAGCAGGAAAGGACCAGAGGAGAGGGGCGGGGAAAGAGAGAAGACCCTGGAGTTTGGAGCAGAGAATAGTTACAGCAACAGGGGCAAGGCATGGAGTTTTATCATTCTGGGGGGTTAGTTTTGCTATTGTTGTTTTTGTGCTTTGGCCAGGAACTAGCAAAGCTCTGAGGCCAGACCCTGGGTGAAAACAACACACACACAAACCTCTGTCTTGTGGGTAGCCACACCCACTTATCCTATGTTGAAGGAGTTGATCCCTGTTGGATTTTGTTCCTTTAATCATATCTCTGTGGGATTAAAGAATGGACATGGTAGCTTATATGTATGAGTACTGGGAAGTCAGTCATTTTACTGAAGTAAAGTGTGAGGGACACAAAAAGTTGTGATTCCTTTGAAATCGAGAAATGTTTTGGCATGGCGCATTTCCTACCTGGCTTCCCACACTCGGTGGTTCCAAAACACATGTGTAAGAGTATTCTGTTTTTTACAGCAACCTCCAAATTGTAAAGGCAGATTCCTGTGCATTTTGTCATTCTCAGGCCCATTAGTCTTTTAAACATGTTTTCAAGGTATTTTGATATTTTGTCCCACAGAATTGGCCAGAGTAGCTTTCTGTGGGAAAGATTAATTATCTGCTTCAGGGCAAAGTCAACAGAGATATTGACTGAAATCACATATGCTTATCCTAGGTTAAATCTTAGAGTTGATGTATAATGGGAAACCTAGGAGGCAAATTTATGTTCTTGGGTATTAAAATATTGTAATGTTTCAGTGAAAACCAAGTTTGTAGTTTAGAAAAGAGTTTTCTTGCTTTTTCAGAATTTATTAGCACAACAGGCATATGGAAAACTGCAAAATGATTCAGTTTCAAAACAAATTATGATAAACAGAAAAAATAGGGATGAATTGTACTAAATACAATGTTTTCATACACATTTTAAATTAAACTTTAATAGCCATATGCTATAAAACAATACATGCATTTATGTTGCTTTATAATTGTTGTGAATATTTTTTTCTAAATTGATTCATACAAATCTTTACTTTGGAACCTAAAGATAGCTCATTTTATGGCTCGGTAGTGAAAGAGCTATAGCTACACAGGTAAAAGGTCAGATTTTCCTTCTTTGTATTTGTGCAACAAACCAAAAAAAGGAAAAAAATCCAATATTGAGACTATTGGGAGGAACCAACTTGCTAAAATGTAAAGCCTGACTTGACTATATCTTTCAAACAGCACATGCCCAGCAGTGAACTACATAAATATGAACCAGACTTCCATTCACTCTGGCTTCTCTTGCTAAAAGCCACCAAAGGGAGGGAGTTTGTCTTGTTAGTCGCATTAGAATGAAGAAAGAAATCTGGTTTTTCAGGGATTGAATTAGGGTACAGATTGGGGGCTTTGGGGCAGTAACTGGCCCCCTTTGTGTCTGGCTTCCCATCAGTAAAATGGGGCTCGATAATAAGGCTTGGGGTCCCTAATTCTGTACCTGCTGAGTCAAAAGCTGCTTTGTATTTCATTGTGTATTTTGCCAGAGTAAAGACTAGGAAGCGCCCCCCTTGTTCATAAAGCACTTTGAGAGACTTAGATGAAAGGCACAGTATATGTACAAAGTATTATTATTATTGATGGGTTTGTGTAACTCCCATTAACTCTGATGGGAGTTGCGCATGTGAATTGGCAGGAGAATAGACCCCTCAGTGTTTAGAGCACATGAAATTTACATTTTTTCCAGTGCTGTAATTGAGATGTTGACAAATTGGAGAATATTGATGAGCCTTTGTTTTAAGTATTTCGTGCCAAGTTTGTTTTATTTTTCCTGGTTTGAACAATGGTATGGGTTCAGCAGCAATGAATAAAAAGGGTAGAGTAAAGATAACTTTGTATTTCAATATTTTGATGTGCCAATATGAAATAAATTGTCTTAGGCAAATGGAATATGCTGTTTTAATCATTAGCTATGCATGAAAGAAAAATTGATGTTGACATCTTTGCTGTAAAATCGTTGTAATGGGGCCTTCCTTACAATTCATTTTTGTAAAATTCATTTTGTACATTTTGCAGCAATTGAACAATCCCTGCACTGTGAATAGGCAGGATTCCCAGAAATACCGAGACAGTTGGCCCAGTAACTGCTGAGCTCACACTGCACACCACACGCACGTTAACCATACTGTTGCCAGACCCGGTTTAACCTAGATACATTAGCATTCTAGCATCTATATGGCCCCAGACTTTCAGGACACAGGGCTGTGTACAAGCCAGCTTAGTTTCCCTCAAATTTGCCACCTACCCCACCCGTCATTGATGTCCCATCTATAATCCAGGTAATGAGACTAGAATTCCGTAGCTAGATACTTACTTAATTATTAACTCACTGCAAAATTCTTTAGCAGTCATGGCATTGAAATCTAAAAATACCCCTGTTTATGGAATGTATTTTTAGGTAAGCAAGCATCTAAAATAGTATTACACTTAAGTTTATAATGCATGTTCTAGTTATGAAGTAACATTCCTCCCCACCAAAATATTCCGGTTCTACATTTAGAGGAGGGGGTAGAAACCTCAAACCCACTTATGGTGGGTCTTGAGTATGTTCTACTGGGATTTCTTATTCAGTCTAGGAAAACTCTGTCAATGGAATGTTTTCATAGTGGCGGCAATCTCTTTAAAATAACCCTAAATACAATATGACAGATGCCATCTGGCATAATCTTTTGCTAGTTGCTTTTAACTTTTTATTTTTCCTAGAGCTAAGTTCATCCCAAACTGGCCACTTACTATTATGATAAATACAGTGACATTTCTTTTCCTTCCTGTCTTCTTCATCGTATTAAAAAAAAACAAAAAACAGAAACAAAAACAAAAAAACAATTCTCTGAGTATGGTATTGATAATTGAACATGGCCCGGGAAAAGCTGTCCTGTGAAAAATGGTTATGTTGTGCTCTCATTTTCTTTTTTCCTCCCCAAATAAATTTAAAAAGAATACCATTTTTAAATATAAGCACATATCTAAATAATTTCTGTTGATTTTCTAAGGACTTTTAGACTAGTAACCGTTGGAAACAAAATTAAACTCTTCTAATAAATAAATTCTCCAGGAGCATGTAATGGTGCCCATAAATGCTTAAAAGCTTTCTATAATTGCTGCTAATTTTGAGTAATTTCTTCCTATATGTATCAACTTACTTGGAGAACCCAGAGTTGGGATTTCTAGATTTTTTTTTTAAACTTAGTCATGTAAAGGGATGTCTCCTGATGCCAGTTAGAGTTTAATTTAGAGTAGTAATTAAACTTGAATACTGCCTCATAAACAAAAGATAAACAATAAACCAGCCACGTTCCCTGCTGTTTCATAGCTTTCTTTCCCAGATGTTTTAGCCTGATAATTTTTACACAGTGAACTACCTAACATGAAGTTTTGTGGACAGAGGTCGAAAATGAGTTTTGGGTTTTTTTGTTTGTTTGTTTGTTTTTCTTTTTATGGGGGTTAGTCCTCCCCCCCCCCAATGCAAAATGCAGAGGGTTTTCCACTATTTCGGTTTTTAAAAATTCTGATAAATCAACAATGGATACAGATGTGCTTTCATGATAACTCTGGTTCTTTTTCTTTTTCTTAGAGGTTATTTTCTTCTTCCAAACTAATCATGTCATAAATGTCTTTTACACTCAATAGACTATAAAGAGGAACATTTTTATTTTTGTTTAAGTAATATCTTGGTAATAAGTCGGCGAAAGAAAAGCTTGACAACGGAAAATTTTCCTTTTCACTCATCGCCTCTGCTTCCCACCCCAATATATTCCCCGCCACCACCAGTGTGGCTTGATGTCTGTGCTCTTCCTTGGGCTATCTGGATTGCTGTGTCCAGTTCTGGACCTTTTCACTGTCGGCCATGATCTTTCTAATTGTCAGGTACTAGTCGCCGTTCAATGCAGAAGCCATGTTATTTTCACTGGGTGGGGTAATTACTGAAAGCTGAGAATAGCTGCACTAAAGACAGAGGGATACTTTCATGATCCCATTAGCATAAGAGTGGGTAAATTATTCATGCCAAGTGAGGATTCTATGGGGAAAAGTATAGTTAATGCACATAGTTTTTAAATGTATCCCTTTCTGCACTGAGACTAAATTCTTGTTGGAATCAGTTCTCAGACATTTACGGGAAAGCTCTGGTGGCGTGTTAGATGCAGTTCATCTCTCTCTGTTTGCAGCGCTCTCAATAGAGACCATCTGGCAAAGATCCAAAAGGTGATTAAACAAAATGATCAGCTCTTGTTGCTGTGTTACATGTCCAATACTCTGGATTAAAAAACATGACCCACGACAGTCAAGCTAACGTCATGCCGCACCCCCTCCCCCCTCCCCTTTCCGTATAAGAATTCAGATGGTCCACAAATGTGTGTGCCATCTTTGTGTCCTTATGGCCCATAATCATGAACAGGTTGTGCAAATGGCTCTTTCTGTAGCACTGTCTGTTCCAGTAGCATAGAAGCATTTCATATTAATTGGGTCAGTCTAATATTCATATTGACATGGGGAAAAATTACTAAAATTTATTCTTATAGCAGACAATGAATATGTGTGCTTTCTGCCATGAGGGAAGAGAAATCTGACAACTGGCTTGTGCAACTGATTAATTTTTCTTGAAACTGGAGAAAATCAAAGCATGAAAAACTGTCATTCTCTGTAAACAGTGCACAACCCTTTGTAACTAAACAAAATGGATTGGGTGGGGGGCTTCAGGGGAACTTGTGGAAATGAGCTCTGGTTTTAACGCCATAATCAGGCATGAATTTACAGTGCCATTCAGAAGAGTCCTCCCTCCCCATAAACAAGCTGATAATCACAGGGAAGCTGACTTCCAATTAGCTTTTCCTTCCCTCACACAGATCAGGGGGCTTATTTGTCCTCCTTAAGCTTTGATATGTCACCACGGAGTTGGTATATCTCATGTCACATTCAAAAGTTTGGAAATAAAACGTTTTATTATGAGGAAATCCTGCTAATAAGCAAGGTATTTTTTTCAACCAATCATTTCACTATCGAGTTAAGGTAAAAAATGCCAAGATTTCTGACTAAGGGACAGATGTATCTTATCTTTGGGGGTTTGCACCAAATGCCAAGTAGAAATATAAATTGAACAAACCAGACATTGTGAGGAAGTGATTGAAGAAATATTGAGATGAAATCTTGGAATGAACTATATATGTATATTTATAACAATGCTGTGAATTGCTTACATGTCACATTTGCATAAGCTTGAACTCTGCTTTTATTTGGGGGTAGTTTAATGTATGTTAGTTGCAAGGCAATGATTAAATTATTCAGAGATTATGCCTGACCATTTATTATTGTGGAAATAGTCTATGGCTGATACCATCATCACAGGGTGAATTTGAGTGCAAATGTTAAGAAAAGATGGAGAATAGAACAAAAAGAAAAAATTCTTAAAAACCACTTTCAGACATTATCAGTCTCCTCAATGTCCCTTTTCGAGGGAGGTAGCAGCGGGTTAGGAGTACAGCCTGGCTTGGTACTCAGGGAGGGGAAGAGAGGTTCCCTGGAGTCAGAGCCCTGTGGCAGATGAAAGGGACTTGCATAGCCTTGGGGGTCTTAAGGCTATTAGAGGGCAACTCATGCTCTGTTATCATGCTGATTTTGCAATTGATTTTTGGCTGAACAGTACTTGTTGAAGCCCTCCAGAGCATCAAACGCTGCCTTCTGGTGCTATACATTGTAATACACGTGTTGTAGCCCCCCCCTTCATTGTCTTTACTTCACTTCCAAAGGATAGTCTAATGATGCCATGTTATTTCTCCCCTTTTCTCTTTCTTTATTTCTACCCTCAAAAAATGTCTTGGTGGGGGCGGGAATGTCTTCGAATTCTTAGTTGGGGTATGGGGTGTGGGGAGTGGGAGAATAACTTGATTCATCTTCATATGTTGACATTTGTTTTCAATTTGGCCTTTAAAAATATTTTGATGTCACAGCAGACAATAATATAAACCATTTTTATCTACCAGATTTATCCCTTGGTAGTCTCAAGTTATTCACTTTCTTTCTAATGACCTGCAAGAAAACAACTATGGGATTTCACTGAAATTCAGTCCTTCGTTAAGATGAAAGTGAGACATTCTTTTATGCAATGATAAGGTCCTCCCACTTGCTGGAAAGTGAGGTCTTGAAAAGGGAAATAATGGAAGGAGACCTTGAGGAGGTGTGTTCCTGCCCCCCTTCTGGGAAGGAAGTTTGATGCTGTCTCCTCCATGAAGCCTCCCTGGTTTGCCCAGGTTAGGGTAGTGTTTCCTTGTCTGTACCTGTACCCCAGTGGCACTTCCTACCTCTATTAATGCATTCTTTATACATTGTGTTATAACTGATTGGTTCCTGGTCACTCTCCCTGCTTTCCCAAAGCAAGGATTATCACTTGCTCAGCTATCTAACAATAGTAGGTACACTTTGAAATCAATAAACTAGACCCACTGGTTTTGCTTTTTCTTCTTCTTTAAGGTAAATAACTTGATCAAAACTTTGCACTTAGCAACTTTGTGATGAATGCCTCAGTACAAATCAACTGTTTTGAACATAATGATGCATTCCATCAAATCCCATTACATCCTTAAGAGATAATAAAAGTTATTTTCTGTCACTGAAGTTTTATTGTATGCAACACTGCCTTGAATAAGCCAATGGACCATCAACTCAAACCTCAAACATTTTTGGTTATAGATAGGTTCTTAAATTTTTTTTTAGATTCCTACTTCCATTAGTATTTTAAGATAATACTTAAAATGGCATTTGTCTTATTGACCTTTTAATATAGTCATATGTTATATACACATGGTCAGAATTGGAAATGGCATTCATTTTCATTATGTTATCTCTACAAATGTTAGGTATACATACATGTCTTTTAATGTGATGACAAACCTACTAAGGGCTATTGCTTGCTGCAAAAAAACATTTCCCATGATGAACTCAGGGTTCATTTTGCTTGAATTTATTGTTTAAGATGAGATTGACCTTGAGGGAAGTTGTGGGTCTTTACCCATAGATAGAGCCTGGCAGTCTTCTTGGATTCCTAGACCCACACTCTCTTTGGATTTTTCCTTTATCTGTCCTCTGCTTTTTTCATAATTTGCTTTTGAGCAAGTGTAATTATTTTGAGTGGTGCAAACAAGATGATGTAGTGATCTCTTTTTCATCTCTTTGGGCTTCTGTCTAGACCTTAGACTGTGGGTTGCGCTGAAAAGGCAGATTTAGGAAGCAGAGATAGGGGTTCAAATCCCAGTTTTACGTGGAATCTCTGAGAATCATTTTCTCCATCTGCAAAATTGGGGGAAAACTATTTACTTGAGATTATCCTGAATCTCTAAGATTCGTTTTCTCCATCTGCAAAATTGGGAAAAACTATTTACTTGAGATTATATTAAGTGAGGTTCCTCATGTGATGCACATATTATCTGGAACCAGTAACTGAATTCCTTTATTTCCCTGTTCCCCTGTCCTATGCCAACACTGATGACCACAGTGACCTGTAAGGTAAGGAGCTTAAGTGACCTTTTACATTCAAGCTCCAGAAATCTTAAATTTATACTCCTGGATCTTATTTTTTATTTTTGCATTTTATCTTTTACCTTAGAAAGGAGCTTCAGGTGTTTGTTTTGTTTTGTTTTAATCTGGGTTTAACATGAGCATTTAATTTCTTTAACTTTAGACAAGTTACAATATGTGGTTTTTTATTTGCAAAAACAAAAAAAAAACAAAAGCCTTTATCTGGTTTAGCAAGAAAATAACTAGACACTTATTTCTGAGACTGATACAATGCCACAATTCAGACATAGCCTAAAGTGATATGTTACTATGGGAAGACTATTCAGTCAGCTAAGTATGAGGTACATATTATAAATATAGAGCGACTTCTTCATCCTCCATTACTAAGGCAATTAGAACCTCTCTGCTAGAATTTCTGTATTTTACAATACAGCAGTAAGTGAGAACTCTTCAATGAGTGTGACTGTACCATTTTCTGAAATGTATTTCAAACCATTCCGGAACTCTTAAGTAAGTAAATTCGGGTAAATTATATAGTTTAATATATTCCACTGGAATCTAACTAATTTTCAGACTGATAATTCATATAGGATGTCTAGCCAGTTACCCTTTCACCAGCAGAATAGTTGCCTAAACAGAATTCCTATTCTTTAACCCTTGCCACCAGCTAGAGATGTTAGTGTTGCCTCAAAACCAAACATTTATTTTTTTTCAAGATTGAAGATTTACATAAGTAGGAAAGAAAATTTCATTATTTCTTCTTCTAAAACACTTTTGTAACATGCCATAAGCTAAAATAAAACCTCCAAAATTTCTCTGTACTCAATATGAATGATGAGAAAAAGTTGTGAAATCATTGATTGTTGAAAGCCTGTGGAGCCTACCTCATGGTATTCTTTCGAATGACAATTTGTAGCGCCCTGGGGCTGACATGTAGGTCCACACCAGTGTTGTGATGTCAGAAGGCTTCAGTCACTTCAATCCTCTTCTAAAAATGTGTTGTTTAAATTCAGTACAGGAAAATATTCATGAACAAGGCACTCTGGGAAAAAGTATAGGGATTGCAATAGTCTGCCTTCAACAGCTTACCATCTCCTGGGAGTCAGGGCCTCTATGGCAAAGACACTGATAACTCCTTATGCAAAATAGTTAATTTCTGCTTGTGGCAGGTCACAGGTTGAGGAAGGCATGTCGGCATGACTCAAATGCTGTAGCAAGAATGGCAGCCTTCATCCTGCTCCTGTGGGCTGCCATCTTTCTAGTGTTAGTATCTTCATCTGTAAAATGGGCATAATACCTATAACATTACAGGTAACATAATAATCATAATAATACAATGCCTATCTAATAGGGTAGTTGTTGGAATGAAAGCGCTAGCTTTTAAAAATCTACCTTAGTGGGTGAATAGTGGTGGAACCCAAAAAAAAAATTCTCTTCGTTTAGCATTTATTGACTGTGTAATTTGTGTCTAGCACGATCCTAGACACTAGTGATACAAAGTAAGATGTGGTCCTTATATTCTTTAGTAACACAGAAATGTAAGCAGATACATATCCTTACTTCTAACAGTGTATGTAATGGACAGATTGTAAAGTGTTTTCCGAAGAGGGAATGATTAGTTCTGTCTGAAACATCTGTGGAAGCCTTCAGCAAATTTGGTTTCAAAGGCTTTGGTTGTCTTCTGTGGATATTTCAGATGAACAATGTAGGGAGCGTGAGGGCAGCAGATGGAACAGCTAAGGCAAAGGCCCAAAAGTGTGAAGTGACATGTTCGGGATCAGCCTATTGATATCGTTGTCTGTGAGTGAATGTATGGTAAAATGCATAGCTAGAGAAGCAAGCAGGGGCTGTTTACCTGGCTATGAAGCTTACACTTAATCCTGTAGAGCACAGTTTACCCAGCATTCCTGGTGATAAGTAGTTTCTAAAGGGCAGGTAAGTACAGGCAGAATGCAGACTTACAGAAATGGCTCCACCGTAGGTCTTGGAAAATCTAAAAATTTATTTTAAAGATTTATTTATATATGCATACAAGAATGAGGTATAGGCCAGAGGTGTGGGGGGTGAGAAGATTCACCAGACACAGAGCGGGGGGGGGGGGGGCGGTAGCAGAACAGGCAGATTGACTGAAATACATGGCTGATGGGAACAGTGGGGTTGGTCAGGAGAGGTCACCTCCCTGGCCAGGGGTCAAACTCATGCTGCAGTGGCTGTGGCTAGCTTCATAGTGCTGTGTTTTAACCCATTGCATCACCAAAGAGGGCCTAAGAATCTACATTTTTAAGTCACTCTCCAGGGAATTCCTGCCCTGGGGTGTGGGAGAACCCACTAAAGAGATTTCAACAAAAAAGAGTTTATGATGAGATTTACTCTGGGGGTGGGGGGTGGGGTGGGGAACTGTTGTAGAATGTGAGCATACCTTTGAGGGAAATAAGACTACATGTAGAATAAGGGTTAAAAGTCCAGGAGGATGATGAAGGCTGAATGAAGGCAGTGGCAGTAGAGATGGAGGAAAGAGGACTGAGAGACCATCTGTAGGAGAATGGAAGAGAACAGAATCAGCAATGACATGTGGGCTTCTCCCTGGTGGAGATACCATCATCTGGTCGATTTTCCCAGAATTATAGATATCTACCAGCCAGTGGAGAAGAGGGAGAAGATTCCATTTTACATACACAATTGTTAAAGTGGAAATGTGTGATGCATACTGGGTAAATAATGATTCTTCTTGGGTATAAGATATTTATGGAACAATGTGATGTGGTGGTTAAAGATACAGCCTCTAGCACTGGCTTGCCTGTCTTGAAATTCTCAGATCTGTCACTTGCCAATATTCATTCCTTCATTCGTTCGTTCATTCATTTTGGTAGAAGAACTGGGGTGTAGGCAAGAGGTGTGTGTGTGTGTGTGTGTGTGTGTATGTCAGAGAGAGAGGATTCACCAGTGGCACCAGTGGGGAGCAGATTTACTGAACTACACTACGGGGACTCAGTGGGCAAGGAGAGGTCTGCTGTGCAATGTATGGGTTAACTCTCTGGCCAGGATAAACCCAGACAGTAGTGGTGACACTGCTGAGACTTAACCCATAGGCCACCAAGTAGGCCCATGCTAGGGACAAGTTCTCACTTTCCAAGATACCTCTGTAAAATGGGAGCACTAATAATATTTAATCTAGTGCAACCTAAGGAAAATTTAGATAAAGTAATACTAATTTTATGCTTGTTTCCTGGTAAATAAAGCATTACAAATATTTTTTATTTAAAAGTTGCTTTCAGATAGTTAAAAACTTACCATGTACAACTGATATCATGATGAAGAATCTAAAACTGAAATCCTCATTTTATGCTTAGGAAAGGGAAGTTCTGGGATATAAAGTTGACAGTACCTACCTGCCCTGACCCACAGCCCTCCACCCCATCAGTCCTGGCTTCATCTGGTATTAAGTATTTTCTTCTGATTCTCTCTCCGGACACATCAGATTTTCCCAGCAATGTAGTAATTGGCTACATGATATTTGCTGTCCTGTTTGACTGTAAGAAGCTTGAGGACAATTTCCACATCTTGACATCTTCCCTCTCCCCCTGCACATTGTGCTGTGATAAAACAGGAGGCCTTCAATAACAATAATTTTTTTTTTTTTTTTGAAAAGAGGATTGGGTCCATATTGTGAAGGACATTGAATAGCAGGCTGGGCAAGTTTGTGCTTGATTTGGTAGGTAATAGGGATCTATTGAAGATTTTTGAATGGGGGTAGTGACATAATCGCCTTCCTTTTGAATGCCAATGACGAATTCTCCTATGTCTTCCATGGTCAAAATAACAGACTGGTAGGCTTGCCTGAAATACTGTCTTTTTGAAAGAGTGGATATTCTTTTGAATGAGGAAGCAAATTCCAAATGGCTTTTAAAAAGAGCTTTGACATTCTCTCTAAAGTATTTTAAGCACTTAAATTATCGATTCGCAAAGGTCCCCTGCATATAAGATCATTCTAGAAACCTGTATCTAATGACACATCTTTGTAAATTTTTATAGCATTGGCATAACTATTAGCAATGAGAAATAACTCAACAAGAGTGGGGAAATATGTCTTCTTCAATGTTTGGAAAACTATGGTTCCAAGGATATTTAAATAGATACTACTTTTTTTTTTTTTAAAGGACTTTGTGGTTAAAAAGATTGAAAGCTGGAGTAGTGCGGGGTTTCCTCTAGAATAAGAATTCTCAGATCTTCTGATTTGCTAATATGCATTTTAGGTCTGCAAGGGAAAGAAACAGAGTTTCCTAGACTCACTTAATGTAAACCCCTTTTTACATTATCTCTGGGGACCAATCTTCCTTGGAACACACTGGAAAACATTGTCCTGGACTGCTTCTTTCATTGAAGTACTTTCAGATAGAGTTTAATATCCCAGGGAGTCTTCTTGCATCTTGTATTTAAGAGGTAGGTCAGCACGGGCTCAGGATCAATTTTCAGTAGTGTAAAAAGCAATTTCCTCTATGGTTAGGCGTCTCTTGGACTTTAGCTTTACTTGCACAGAGTGTTCTATTAACCCATCTCTCCTTGTTGTTCATACTTCATTGTATTAATCAAATAATGTTTCCTAAAGATCCCTTGAGTGTTTGATTCAATGCAAGCAACTTTGGTTACACCCTCAAGAATTTATAAATGAAGACCCTAGCAGAATCCTGTTTACAACTATCTCAGTGCTTAGTTTGATGCATAGCATATAATGTACTTTCATTCCCCCAAAGCCAATATTTTTTCTTTTCCAATGTGGCCACTAAATTGGGGACTGAATAGCAAATCCATGGAAAGGGCAGGGGGAGGGTGTGTGTGGAGAAAATCTCTCCTCCTCTGGGAATAGGTGGCATGGGCCTGCTTGGTTCAAATGAGGGCAATGGACTGGATATATTATCACCCACTGGGAAATTTCTGGGAAAGAGGGCTACAAAATCTTAGCCTGCTTGCATCTCACTGTTCTGGGATTTCCAGTTTAACAGAACATTAGATCTGGTTACCACTAGGTGGGTGTTAGATCTATAGCAATAAAATTTTCCCTGATTTCCTTATCATAGAAGGATGCCAGAAAACATGTTTGGGGGGCTTACCAAGACTCAGAGTTGTGATCCTTCCTGTTTATTGAGTCAGGGAAAGCCTTTGCTCTGGAGTATTGAGGCAATATTACCTGCTTATGTGTGTCTCCTCCTTGAAGAGGTTCATGGTAATACTAGGAGTAGCTTTGCACTATGGTAGGAAACGGTCTCATTTGTTTGTTTGTTTATCAAAAGAATTGTCCTAAAAGACTGAAATCTTTATAGCTCTTAGCTCAGAAAACTGCAACACTTCCAAAGGATGTCTTTCTTACTTTATAAGTAGGAACATGGACATGTTTGGAGAGCTGTTGATTTTTATTATTAGTCAACTTACAAACCTGACAATAGAAACATGGGCTCTCTGCTCTTTATCCAACCAGATTTTGATGCTTCTGTGCATACGAGCTACACATCCTAGCCTAATTGTCAACTACTTAATGGATGAGAATTTTCTGCATGTTTCTTATTCTAAATGGAACTCTAGTTGCTCATTTTCTGCTGGTTATAGAGCATGAGTTGCTTTCAGCTGGCAAAAAAGAGAAGAATATATATATTGAACTCTAACTGAAATCAAATGACACTGAAAAATAATACTGTCAGACTTTTAAAAAAATATAGGAAAAATATACTTTAACATGTCACTGTATTGCTCCATATGCTAGGCATTTAAAGCGGGGGTAGAAGAGAAGCTACCCTTGAATGTCATTTGGGTCCCCACAACGTGCTGTTTAGTGGGTGGAGAGTGAAAACCTGGAGTTGCCCAACATTGTTCAACCTCTGCAACATCATTCTAGAGAAAGTAATCTCGGAAATCACATCTTTTTTTTTTTTTTCTTTTCATCTATATGGATGTACTTTTTGCTTTTAAAACTTTTTACTTACTTACATTTACCAGTCTACTTTTAGGTATGGTATCTGATAACATTTGTTGAGTTTTTATAGTGCCTTTAACAGCTGGTGGTAAAGAAAACAAAAGCTGAGGAATCAGCCTTGATGACTGAGCAGCGGGCCGCTCACCTACTGCCAGGTGCACAGCTCAGCTCTGTAGCAGCACAGATCTGCAGAGGGCTCCTAGTCCTGTCATAAATAGACACCAGTTGAATACATTCTTTCTGTTTGACCTTTGAGTAGCAGCCAGTCATTTGTAACAACTTTGTTGTGAGCATTAATTCAGGGTTTAATTCCTCATTAGGAATGTTAACATACCAAAAACTGAATCTGCCAAAGTGTCAGTCATTGAATCTTTGATGCATATTTTAGGTGAAATTGAGTATTCAGAGGCACAAGAAATCAGGGTACAAGGTCATAATCAGAGATGCCACCAACTCCTTCATATATAAGAAGACTGTTTCTATGCCTTATGGGAAAATTAAAGTTCAAAACTCAAAAGTTTCTGTGTTCTCGAGAGCACAGATTGGAGTTCAATTTAGGCATGAATCCTGTCTTTTAGATGTGCTGTGAACCCAGGTGACTCATTGAACTTCTCTAAGCCTTGATTTCCTCTTTTATAAATTGAAGATCACCACACCTACACAGAGAATTAAATTAGATGAGAATTAAATTAGGTAATGTACTTGAAGCTCCAAGTAGTGGGTCAGACCTTTGTGATGCAACATACCCCATGTATAGAGATAATAATAGCAGCAGCAATAATAGGATCATTACTCAGCAGATGACCAGTGTCTTCACCGTTATTTGGTTCCAGAACTTGGACTTTTAGCTCACATAACTCTGAAAATTCCTATACAGGATATACAGTACAACATGCTTTCTAAAAATTAAAATAATGACTCAAGGTACTTTGCTCTGCTGTATTTCTCTCCCCTTAGTCTCTCACACAGACCTAAAAACATGTAGGATTTGTAGAAAATGTGTGGAGAGGGGTAAAAATCTCAGAGGAGATGTCTGAGGTAAAATTCTCAGTTTCTTGTGTACCATACTTTGATGCTAAGTCAAATATCACCAGAAGTAGCACAAAACTAGTGCAGAAACTAAGTCCCACTCTCCATTGTGTGTATGAGTGTGTGTGTGAGTGCACTTTCTAATTTTCATTTTCTGCTGGAAGGCCAGAAGAGGGTGAGCTCAGCTAACCAGAAGCTGATTGTGGCTCTTACATTTTGCTCCTTAAAAGGACAGTTTGGGGTGGTGTCGTAAGCCAGAGGTTAAGGACTCAGACTCCAGTGTGGGCAAGCTTGGGCATGGTTCCCATCTTAACTACCAGGAATAGGGGTTCGGACATTGTAAGGGAGTTTGGTGGATCACATGCCCTCATAACATATGCCTGACTTGTCATAACTGTCCACTAAATGCACCATCTCTTGAAACTCTCACCCATTTACCTCACATCACCACGTGATGGAGAAGTTAGGGGGTTCTTAGGTCTTTTCCAGTTCTAACATGGCTGTCTATTAATTTTTAAATAATGTCATTCTAAATCTATAGTGCAAACCACAAAGCAGTACCTTATATTCACTTTTACATTTCTGTTTCTTAATACATTCTTACATAAATTTTTGATTCCCTCAGAATTTCTCAGGTTTATCCCCATTTTCTGGATGAGGTGGCTTGGACCCAGAAAGGGTCAATTACTTGCCAATCACCATGGAGAAAGGAAGCAGCAGAGCTAAGACAAGGCCATTTAATTTCTTTCATGTTCTTTACCTGCAAAATGGCACTTAGTTCACAAGTGGTGTAAAATTTAATGAAGGCAACTGACTGTCCTGAGAAAGTCATTAAAAACCTCATGTCATCTCTCTAATCAAAAGGCTGCCACCCTTCTATTATTTCTTTATTACAATCTTTTATTTTTATTTCTTCAACTTAAACTGGAGTCTGAGCTCTCATGTGCTACTCGTTAAAGATTTCAGATGGGGATTTATGCTTTGAAAAAGTAATTTCTTTTTCACCTTACTCCTCCCCCCTCTCAGATCCACAGACCAGTCTTTGAGGAAGAAAGGGAGAGGTCAGAAATTAAACTGGCCCATCTTAAAGAATTAGTTCTCATCTCCTTGTCTTTAGAAATGGCAAAGAATAGAGGAGGTTCTGTACCATAAAGCAATAAAGCTGCTTTTTTTTTTAAGACTTGTTAATACACTTGGTTCATAATCACCAACTTCATATATTAGTAAATAATGCTTTTTTGCATTTTACTATTTACTCTTTCTGTCAAATATCCATTGACTTGGAGATAATAAGATTTCTGCCACCCAAGAAAACATACCTATTCCATTAGTAATATACCCAACTGGATCAAAACGTTGGAGGTAGTGAATATTTCATATTATGTTTTTTTAAAAAGATAGTTTTGTGTGGATAAAAAAGGACTTTCTTGAAGCTGTTCATCTCAATTTTCCTTTTAATTTGTTCATCAACATCACTTAATTACCTCTGCAGCCTACTCAAAGCACTCACTAGATGAGCTTAAAAAATTAACTTAATGATTTCTTTTTAGCTATAAATGAGCTTAGCATCTTGTTTTTTTTGTCTGACTTGAAAATATTGAAGCAGTGAAATAAAACCACACTCTAATTGAAAGGTACTTCTGCAATATTCAAACCATAGTGTCAGTCAGATGTAATGTTCCAGTTCTTCCCAGCCCCTGAATTCCTTAAAGGTATCCTGAGTATTCTGAGAAAGTTCTTTTCTGCCCCAATACAGAATAAGAGAGATGCAACCAGGGTTTCTTCTTCTCTGTGGCATTATTTGTCCTTTAAAGATACTCTAGTTCTTGACTTTCAGAGCTACTGTTGACAAATCTCCAGAGATGTATCCCAGGACCTATAGTTCGGTTAAAAGTGTAAAGCCACATGCCTGGGTGCTGTGACCTCACCTTTCTCTGCCAACAGTCACTTGATGGAGTGCTTAAGCTTCATTCTGCCTAGAGGCTTCCAGAATTTACATGAAGCGGTTTTGAAAGGTTTGAAATGGGATCATATGATTAGTTCTAATCTCCACCTGACCCAACCTTGAAAACTTCTGGGCAATATTATATCATGCATGATCACAGGAATGGGGATATGAAGGCAGCATTTCAAAATCATGTAGTATCTTATGTTCATAGTTTCTATGTTTTTTAAGGATTTAAAATGTACATTTGTAAATATCTAGTTATCTTTGTGTTCAACCTTTCAACAGGAATTAGTTGGTTAAGAAATGATAGCAGACAATAGATAATTTATTCCCCCTTTAGAAATGTTGTACTTGTTTGTTGATTTTTACTCACTGAATTGCATTTGTGGTTTAAAGAGAAGTTAATCCTGACTTTCTTAAAACCTATAGAGTTTCAGGATTTCTTGAAGACAATGGCCTTTGATACTCCAATCCAATAAAAATTTCCCATGCGTAAGTAATTTCCTATACCCTCTTGCTCAAGGCTTGGACAATGTCAATGGTGATTGCACAGTCAAAGTTTAGTTGAGAGGTGACTAATTATTCAGTTATGTTGACTAATAAAATATCAATATTTCATTTTCTATATCAATAAGAAATTAGCCTAATTTGTTTTCATTTCCCAATTCACTTTGCCTGCATAAAAGAGTTCGTATCATTTATTGCAAGGATTCTTAAATGTGGTTCATAATGCCTCTAATAATTTTTTGTACAGATGTAGATTTTGTTTGTCTACAATTGTGGCTATGACAACAGTATTAATATCTGTTGTCAGCCCAGAAATCGAGGCTGGAGGTATTTTTTTCCCATTCTAACAATTTCGGTGGCAAGTTATTCCATACATTGTAGAACACAGCATTTGGAGATCAAGGTCATTTGCAGGTATCTACCTTGTAAATTCTGATTTGGTGGCAAGTTTCTAATGTATAATCTTGGAAAATTACTGGTACTGTCTGGAATTGGCATCTTACCATATTACCTGAAGGCTGTGTGGAGCCTCCCAACATTTTTCTGATGTTGTTTCAAGAGTCAAGTAACCAAAGGACTTTTTTTAATCATTATCTTTATGAGTAGGATAATGATTAAGGTACAAAAATCACTAGTTCTCAAATGTCTCATTGAGTCCAATAAATATATGCTTAGATTAGTTAAAGTGAAGCCCAATAGAAAAAAAAAATTAAAACCTAATTTATCAGAAAGTCAGTATGGTACATACTAGGACCAAACAGAATTTCGATAGACTCTTCATCCTATATGTAGATTACCTACTGTAGAGTTCTCTTTAACCAGGATAAAACTAGAATTTGCGAAGGAATGATTGAATTTCCTCCCAGGTCGTTGCAGAAGGATGAGCATGGATATTTGTTTTGATTTTAAATATTGACTTGTTTAGTCTCCATGATCACAGGAAACGATCCCAGACAAATAAGAAAAGACTAGAGTTGCTTGTTCCCCTCTTACATGTGAAGGGCTTCCTCTTTTGCTTCTTTGACTGCATCTTTGGGGTCCATTTTTCCTTCTGCAGCTTTATATTTTTGCAACTAGACCTCATTATTGTAAGTATGACAGCTTTTGACATTGAAAAAGGGACATTCTCAAAAAATTTCCAGGCCTGTTTTAGCAATCTTGCCTCCTCCCACTATGGAAGACTTAGGCGCCTGCTGTTCCTATGCTGGTGGCCATTGGCACTGTACCAAGGGCATTAGGAAGAGGGAGGACTAAGTCTTCAGGTTAGTACCACTTGCAAAGTGTGTGGAGCTGGAGACAAGAGAGCTCTGAGTCACCAGTCACACTGGCTCACCCTGGGCATCTGGGACTGATGAAAATTCTTGTGCTTTTTATTATAACTTTTTTCTGCTGAGGCAGATGAGAATACTTTAGGGGACTTCTGAGCAGATCAGTGATGCTGCTGTGTCAGGGACCCCAAGTTCTGTTTTTAGCATAATTTCCACTATGATCTTAAACAATTCACTTGGGAAAATAAAATGCCTTCTTTTAATTTAGAAAATTATATTGACTTCTCTTACATTCTGTCTACTTTTCAGCAGTTTCAAGACTTTTTAAAAAGGTGTTTTATGGCCACTACTTCATTTTTAGTGAGAGATCCAAGTTTCAAAAGTTAAGAGGAAATGCTGCCCTTTTGAGGTTTCAGAAAAACTGGTTTGGTGACTGAATCTTTGTTTTTCCAACTATCTCCCCAAAGACCCAGAAATTTTGTCTCCTCCTTGTCTGATTTATTTCAAACAAATCATTTGGTGACTAGGACTTTTGAAACTATTAAATGCAAGTATTGCAATATTTGATGCCAGTTTAGGTCCCCAGCGCATGACATGACATGGTAGTTGTGGTAGCCAGCTACTTCGGGAATGTTCTTAATGCATGTTGAGTGTGTATACATTTGCAACTCAGTTTGGTGTCATTTGATGTCAACTTATATGGCACACAAAGACTAATCTGCTCCTGGCTGATATGCAATTTGCCATCTCCACCCTTGAACACTTCTACCTTGGGCTTGGGTGACCATCTCTTAAGGCCACCCTTTGACTCCTTGTTGCATTGTTACACTGAAGAATAAGTGTGTGTACCCCATGGAAGGTCTGCTTTGACTTCAGAGATAAGAGTCCAGGAGCTAGAGTGATCTGTTTAAGTGAGGGAGTATAAAGAAAATGAAAAATACAGATGCACCTAGTCAGACCACGAGAGAGGATCAGATGCAAATCGATTGACACTTAGCCACACTTACTTAAAATTATTATCTGCATCATATAATCTCTGTAGGGACTTCCTAACTTCTTCTTTTTTTAGATTTATTTATTTATTCATATAGAGCTGGGGTACAGGCCAAAGATGCAGAGGGTGAGAGGATTCACCAGAGACAGAGTGGGGAGCAGAACAGGCAGATCGACGAAGTACACTGCTGAGGGGAGCAGCGGGCTGGTCAGGAGAGGCCTGCTGCACCATGTGGGTCACCTCTGGGGCAGGCGGGAATCGAACTCATGCGGAAGTGGCTTTAGCTTCTTAGTGCAGTGCTTTAACCCGCTTCCTAACTTATTTTCTTTCCTGATTGATCGGAAAGAAAACTGCAAAACTGCAAACTGTGTAATAGTTTCAAAATAGAATATAATTAAATTCATGCTACTTTATGACTAGACACCTATTATCTCTACATTCTGTTGGCAGGTAAAATGTGATTCTGGCCCCAGACTTTCTCCTTTAGGGCCATTCTCTACAACTGTGAGAATTGCACCAAATCCTTGCATTCCATTTGTGATGCCAAATGCTAAGTATCAGATTTGAGGTACTGGAAATGGTGATAAGCTTGTAAGCCATTACAAGATCATAAACACGTCAGGTTTTTCACCTTGTTTCACTGGATCCCACCTGAAGGTCTATAAAAAGTTCAGATACCAATTTCTCCTCTCTTGTAATATATATTTCTTCTATTTGAATCTATGTCATAATTGTTTAAGTTATTTTCAGTTACCTTCCAAGTACCCCATAAAAAAAAGGCATAGAGCACATGTTCCAGGGTTATAGATACTAAACTGGCAAATTTGGCACACAATAACTTCCTGGAACTAAAATGTCAGTGTCGAGCATGTGCTTAATTTAACAGCCCATAACACTGTTTTTAGAACAGTGGAATACCTACCCTAAGGAAAGCTTATAAAACCAGGGTCCTTAAAGTTAGTAGATTATATCAAGTGAAACTGTACACATTCTTAAGTATATGTGTCATTTCCTGTTAATCCCAAGCAAACAAAAAGGGGATCCAAAGGTGGGTTTTGAAAAATGTACTTTTGGCAATGTGGATGGATAATCACAAACTAAAAGGAAGATAGCGCATTAGGAAATTGCTATCTAAAGCATCCTAAAGACATGTAAACATGTGCATCTCATTCCTGAGGTTATGTAAGCTTTTTAGAATAGACAAATTGTGCACACTGCTTGGTTCTCACAAAAATTAACAATGCCAGGCCCTCCCTGGTGGTGCAACAGGTTAAAGCACAGCACTATGAAGCTATCACAGCCACTGTAGTTCAAGTTCGATCCCGGGCCAGGGAGGTGACCCACATGGTGTGGCAGACCTCTCCTGACCTATCCCATGCTTCCCTCAGCAGTGTATTTCAGTACATCTGCCTGGTCTCCTCCCCACTCTGTCTCTGTGAATCCTCTCACCCCTTTTCCTCTGGCCTGTACCCTTGTTCTGTATGCATCAACAAATAAATTAAAAAAAAAATTAGTAGTGCTCTTAGAATCTATTGCTCTTGACCAGGCTAAATGATTTGAAAGTATCTCTAATTCTTCATCGCCCATATGTAACATTTCTGCCATGACTCTTACTTTACTCTAAAATATATAGTTTATAAATAGAAGCAATGTTGATAGACTCGTTTGACTCCCTTCTAGAAATAAATGACTCATTTTGGATCGCATGTGAGAACATCAAGCTGCTCTAAGTAACAATCCTAGACAATGACAAAATCGTTATATTATTCATCTAGGCAGCAGGAAATTAAAAACAAATAAATAAATAAAAGAAGGCAAAGCCTGCCCCCCTAGTAATTGGGACCTTTTCTCATAACATCACTGATGGCAAACTTCAGACTTGCATCAGTTCTGTAGTTTGAACAAATGAGTGTGCTTCTGATGCCCCTCCCATTTTGGTTTGTCTACTTTGCCATATCTTACAGCCATTGTTGGTCATTTAAATGCAAGTGAATTCACATATGATTTCTTTTAGATGATTATCTTGTGTGCAATTTCTTACTGATTCAAACTGTGTTTGCTCTACCAGTGGGAGTCTTCTTTTAAAAGAATCCCCTGGAAAAGGGACACCTGGTTTTCTTCTTAATTGTAGGAAATCAACGTCACCCCTGTCTGCTCTCTTTACTTGTAATGGGGCCCACTAAAAATGGTAGAATCTTGACCTATGTGATGTATGGAAACTTTGCTGGTGGATTTGGTGCTTATGCTGTCCTCTTTGTTTTGAAACCGGAGGAAACAACAGGAGTGACCGGGAGGAAAACACATTTTTTTAAACCTGGAAATTATTAAGACATGCAGAGTTGGCTTCCCAATGAGGAAAGAGTTCTGTTAGCAGTGACTGCTCAGGTCACATGATGCAACCTTTGACAACTGAGTGTCTGCTAGAGAGGACTGTGAGCGATGACCTTTTGACCTAGGAAGGAATGCTGTGAAGGTGGGGAATGTACTCTCAGCCCTGGCCTGGGGAGAGAACATGGAAAACAGTCTCAGCCACTCTGCTCACAGCCTCCTGGCTGGGGTTTAGCTTTGAATTTGGTATCAGGTGATAAAAACTTGAAGGATTCTCCTAAAATTATTCCAGACGGTCACTCTTTCTTCCTCCATCTGAAACATGACTTCTTCTACAAACATATGTTGCAAGGTACTTGAAAATCAGCTATGTTCTTTCCATCAGCTCCTGGGCTGGAACACATGTCTTTGACCGGTTTTCATTAGGGAAGCAGCACCTCTGTACCTTGGTTTGGGCTCCTTGGATGTGTGTGTGGTGTTGGTGCAGGGGGAGCAGGGATAAGGGAGTGCAAGTCCATTGCTCTGAAAGCATTCCCAATGGCCAAGATCTTCCATCGATTGGAGAAACAAAAATCCATTGTGCAGGGCTGTAATCTGAGAAACTTTCTGTTACTCTGCTTGTTCTGCTCGCCAACATTGATCCCCCCTGGTACATGTGACCTTTTGAAAAGGAGCACCTTGTTGGCGATTCCTCTTATTACTAAATACCATTGTGTTTCTAATGGCCATTTATATATGGTTACACCCCACGCCCCTTTGGTTAGTAGGCACCCCCCTAACTCACTGATGCCACCTCACCAGCACAGGGTCCAGGCCTTGGCCTCTCTTTTAGCCTGTCTTCTGCCATTCCTTGAAGTCCTCTATGAAAATGAAATCGGGAGTTTAGCATTGCTGGAAACAGGGAAGCACAAATTCTGTGGGGGAGGAGGGAGGAAGGACAAAAAAGCCCCGGCAAAGCCTTGAAGAAAATAGGTTATTTTTTTTTTTTCAGTCCCACAATATGTCTGCATGCTTTAGCACTGATTTCTCAGCTAGTTGGGTCCCAGGAGGCCCCATTGAGCCCTGTACTGCTCAGGGAGTTGCAGCTGTATAAAATGGGGGGAAAATGTAGTTGGTACGAATTGTTCTTTACCTTGGTTTGGGTTCAGAATGGCAGCTGCACTCCGACTTTGTGTGTGACAGCACAAAGGCCAGCAAAACTGAAAAGCAAGTCAGCAAGTAGAGAGACAAAAGCAACGATCAGCTAATACAGCTCCACATGGCCTGACTAATTTATGAGAAAAAAACTGTTCTGTTCATTGGATCAGCACTCTGAGGAGGCAGGTGGAACTGTAGGAAGTTTTCATTGACTCTCCCGAGCAACTAAGGACGCCACGAGAGATTCTCCTCAGTTTGAACTTTATCAGGGTCTACGCTTAATCAATAGAGTATTGGAAAAAGAATTAATTACTAAAGCAGAATAAAACAGCTGCATTTTAAACTAAGGATCCATCAATTCAGTAATCTTCCAGTTACAGGCTAGGTGCCGTGAGGATTTGACTCCATGTAATGAGGAACCCGGGGAGTTTCCTCATGAACAGGCTGGGAATTCACATTAGCCTATTTCAGCTATTTGTCATTAGTACAACTCATTTCTCCTCTCCTGCATTACAATTTGTATTTTATGTACTGTGGAACCCACGAAGTTCCCACATTCATGGGAGGGAGCGCGTGAAGGCGGAAATCATTGTCACCCTGAGAAAGAGTCTTAACCTTGCCCAGCCTCTTTATTCTCGAAGTTGCCTCAGGAGCGGTGCGGGCCGGACCGTTCCTTTGTGTTCCAGGTGGGGGTCAGGGCCCCGCCTGTTGAAGACGCGCTGGTTTGAACCCAGCCTGGAAATGTTTCATCTATAATTTCCATAATGGTGGATTTCAAGGAGGGCTGAGGAGGGTTATGGGAGATGAATTAGGTTTTTAGTGAGCTCATTAGGAAGCCAAACAGAGTTGAGACGGCGAAGCGGTGAGCGGGGCTGTAATCAGTTCTGCTCGCTTTGTTCCTTGCCTTCGGGACATTTCTTGAAAACTTCGTGGCGGGGGCTGCCGCGCCGGTGCTGAGCAGAGGCTGCCGTCCTGGTGGCTGACTTGTTGATTTGTAAACCTCTTAATTCATTTTTTTTGTTCAATTTAATCTTTTCTTTCTGAAGGAAAATTAGCTGAATGTTAGCCCTCTTTGCACTATTCACCTCTTAAATTATGCTCATTTTGAAGAGCTTGTTATGCCTGAATAAACATGAAATGACTTGGCATTTTCCCATCAGAGGCACACCCATTTTAACACCATGTATTTACCATTCCTGGAAATGTCTCATTAACTTCTGAAAATCTGCGAGCATGATATTTTGGGCTACTGTAACACACCTCTTGGCAGTCACAGAAGGCAGTTTGGTTAATGCCTCATAATATCCATTTTTATTCTCAACATGAAGAAAGACTCTATAGAAAATTGATGCAGTTTGCTCTGCTAATTTTCATGCTCATTCCAATTAATTTAACATGACCCAGATTTTCTTCCTCGGGCTCATCCTGACTAATTAGTAAAGCAACACCTAGAACCAGTTATGTTTAATAACATGGAGGAACACTAGTTGTGAATGATTTTGATGCTAATAAAGATATTCACTGATGGGACAGATATTTTATGTCAATTATGGTATGCAATTTAGAAGTATGGAAAGGCAGCAGATCACTACAGGAGATAATAGTGTCTTTAAGACTTCCACAGCACCTCCATAATCCCTAAGACCAATTCCCTTATTTAATTTTTTGTTTGTTTGTTTGTTGTGGAGCTAGCAGGATTGTTAACTAATTCCATGGTAATGAAAGGGGTGGAGTTGTCCTTACAAACCTGACATATTCACTGGGCCTGAGCTTTCAGTACTTACTGAACCTTAGCAAGAGAAGAAAAGCAATCACAGGCATCAGAATGCAGCATTTGTTCCAGGGAGAGGAGTGGTTTCTCCACCTCTGTGGTTGGGGTTCTTTTATCACATTTTTGTCAGCGAGATGAATCAATTTTACATCTTATAGCAGGTGGAAAGCAGCGGTGGCAGTGGCGAAGGAGGTTTTCAAAGTTCTGCTGGCATGGTGGTGGTTAAGAGCTCTCTACCTTCTCACAGGGAGGACAGATGAAGGTAGGGTCCTAGGAATGAAAAAAAAAAAAAAAACCCACAGGGGATAATGCTTATTTATTATCTTCTAAATACACTCCTTCAGCACCTGCCATGGCTGTGTTAGGAGTACAGAGTGAGATGAGATAAAGGGTCAGGTAGGTGCCTGTCCTCATGCTGTTTACAGTCACAGTAAAGAGTACATTTCCTACTGCTTTAAATTGCCAGACCACACATACATTTTCACGGAAAGATTCAAGAGGAGGTAGAAGTGTCAGGGAGTTTGATGAGAATGGGAAATTCGGGATAGATGGGCTCAAAAGTCTCATGGATAGTTATGGCGGGAAGAAGTCTCTGCTATTGTTTTTAATTTGTGGGTATACACCTGTTTGCCACTTATTACTGTGTCACCTTGGGCAAATTGCTCAACCTCTCTAAGCCTCAGTTTCTTCCTGAGTAAAAGGAAATCAACTCTGAGAAGATGGTGAGAATTAAATGAGGTAATTCATGTAACAGGCATAGCAGAGAGTCTAGAAGGGAGTAAGTACTCAATAAATACTGTTTTTTTTTTAAAATTGTTGTTATTACAGGAAACATTTAGAGTGAAAGTTTCTCCAGAGGCATATAATAGAATATACTGTAATCACTTCTCAATGCTAATTGCTATTGTTGAAGTTTGAAATTAGAATTGACAAGAATAGTTCCTCTTTCTGAGTAGTGTGAACAGGCTTTTTGCTATATACCTATTTGAAAACACATAAAGTGTCCTTTCTTCCACTTGTCTGTTGGTGAGTTATTTTACATGTAACACAATTAGACTCTGGCTTCCATTATTAGTATCTATGTTCACTTTACCTTTTTGAACTGTTCAATATTAAAAAAGAAAAATCAATGGCAGGGTTTTTAAAGAATGAGGTTAGTCATTTTGTTAAAAGAAGTGAACTGAAAACTAGAAAATGCAAAGGAAGCAACCATTCTATGATCGAAATAGAACTGGGAATATTGCTTTCCAAAATTGCCATTTTGGTAGGGTAAAAGTTGCCCAAATTAGCAATTTCCTATGGTTCAACCTAAAAATATCCATGGACTAATGTAAGTAAGTAATGGAAAATACATCAGACAAGGAAGGGAGTTAGCAAAATGTTACCATATATCTGTTAAATGGGGATAATAATGTATGTCCTTTATATTTTGTTGTGATCAAAAGTTGGAAAAATTATTGGAAAGGTGCAAATCATTATGTAAACAAAGAGCAGACATTTCTAGAGTCTCACAGTAGCTAGTCTGGTGGTTGTTAGATATTACAGTATTTCTTGGTTGATGCATAGAGGATATCAAATCTATGTTACTTCACAGCTGTGAGAAAGCTATAGAAAAATACAACCATAGCAATAAAAAATACCTGACGTATTAGTGAGAATCCTAGAAATATGAAATATATGTTCAAAATGGAGTCACCCTCTAAATTATAGAGTTCTTTTCACTTTCCTGGTCATTTAAATAATATGCCACTTTTGGGAATTTCTAATTTGCTTTAGGATCTTTGAATTTGAACATAAGGTAAAAATCAGGATATAAATAGTGGAGGATGTCATTACCGATTTTCATAGATCTGTCTGATATAAATCGGGCAGTTATCATTTAACAGTGCTCAGACCCTATGTTAGGAATAGTTTTACAATTATGAAATGAAGTTGGCTACCTCGTCAATGCTTACTGACTGGTGGCAGAAATTGTGTTGTACTGGGTCAGCAGTGAATTCCTCACTCAAATGGTGTTGAGTCAGCTGGTTTCTAATTTGTTATCTTCTCAAGAGTGCATTCGCAGACTTTATCACTGAGAAGAATGACTCCCCAGCCTAGTGTGATCAAGATCCGGAAATTTGCTGCATCAGCATATTAAGGTTTTCTGCTATTTGATTGGTGGCTCTGAGATCTGATCTTACAGCACAGATGTCAGTTCTCTCATAGGCTGGTTTGCCACAGGTATAGGAATAAACCTACTGAAAGAGCAAGCCCACTCTTTTCCTCCTGGGAATGGCTAAGCAACTCTTTCTCTCAAACAGCTCATGTCTTAGTGGCTAACAGGGCCTGAATAAAGTTCCCACTGGTGTCCCTGGAGTTGCGTTGTCTTTATGACACAGTAGGGGTGGGGGTGCTGTGGCAAATTATTACATGGCTTTCAGCTCCTCATCTTCCTGGAATTAGTTGGATAGCGATCAGGTGTGGAAACATTTCCTCTAGTAGCAAAAGTGGCCTTTTGCTTTTGTACCATTTTGAAGTATAAGTTCTGGAAGGCTGAGGGAAAAATTAGTTTTCTTAAGCAAATGTGTGTGTGTGCTTTTTTTAGCCAGTTGTGACTCTGGTTTCATTTCTCCCCCATGTGAAATTCAAAAGAAATGAAAAAAGGAAAGAAAAAATAAAACTAGTTTTTATTGGTATCTGTTACTAGCCAAATATCACACATCTCTAAAGTTAGATGAATTACTTGGCCATGAGTAGAGATTAGTATGTACCAGTTCCCCAAGTTCAAAGCCATAAGGCACTATTTCCCCTCACATCCTATTTTTATAAAATATAAATTCAATCCCATATGGGGATGGAAGGTGTGTTGCACAGTTGAACATGTAGGCTTGTGTTGAAGAGCCGCCTCTATTATTGACTAGCAGTGTAACTTTAGGCAAGTTTCTTAACCTGGCTTCACTCTTCAAAGATATTAACTAGTAATTAGAATATCAGAATACTTGATGCATGTTAAGTACTCTACAAGCATTAGTCGCCTTTATATTTATATGGTGGATTCAGGGCTGACAATGGGTTAATAGTAATTTTGTATTTTCTATTCATTTTCCAACTTAAGGATTCTCAGAGAACAGGTATCGAGGGATTTTAAAATATATACTTACTTATTTTGCATAGAAGAACTAGGTGCAGGCCAGAGATGTTGGGGGAGAAAGAGTGAGAGAATTCGCCAGAGATAGAGTGGGGAACAGAATAGGCAGATCCACTGAAATACACTGCTGAGGGGAACAGCAAGCAAGACAGGAGAGGTCTGCTGTGCCATGTTGGTCAGCTCCCTGGTAGGTGATCAAGCTCAACCCTCAGTGGCTGGTGATAGCTTGATAATGCAGAGACTTTAACCTCTGTGCCACCAAGGAGGCCCTCCACCAAAATCTCTTTTATGCCAAATATCAACCTTATGGAGTTAAAACCATAATCTGCTTCACATTATTTTTATCAATCTGTTTGAGGTATAATTTGTATACAAAATCTTCATTCACTTAAATGTTACAATTTAATGAATTGTGACGGATAACACACTTGTGAAACCAGAACCTATAGTCAAGATACTATCTGTTAATGTCAACACACAGAAGTTTCCTTGTACTCCTTTGCCGTCCATCTTTCCCTCTGTACCTGTTCTCTGTCAACCCACTGGTTAAATAAACTAAGGAGATACTGAGGAGAAAGGGCCAACATGATTTTATAAATCTCTTGATTTATAGTATTTTCTTTAATCTCATGAATCAACTCATCTGCTGTAAATCTATTAGTTTATGTTTTCTGGAATATATTTGAATTCAAATATGTAGTTTGTGTATAATAGTTTCATATACTTTCCTCTACCTACTGTGATGACTTTGAGATGTAACATACTGCATGTATCGGTTTAGTTTGGTCTTTTTTTTTTTTTGTATAGTTTCTCTTTTTAATTGCTGAGTAGTATTTCAGTGCATGGGCATACAACATTTTACTTAACTTTTCATATTAATTTATATTGAGAACTAACATATTGAAGCACCTTTGCTGTGTCATGTGCTCTTTGAGGCAAGCTATCATGTGTAAAGTTCCTATGCTACAAGCTTAAAACACCTGGCATAGGAATAGGGATTTAATAAATAATAACCATTACTTTTATTATTTTTACAATTAAGCTGTTGGTTATGTGTAGTTCTTCCCATTTCATCGATGAGCAAAATGAGATTTAGAAGCAAGGTCACACTTAACTAGTAAAGAAATAGATTTGCAAATTCAATACAAGATCTATTTTGTTCTCCAGGCTCATGCTTTATCACATGGGGATGGACCAGAGGGACAGAGTGTAGAGAAAGAAATGTGTCTGAAGTAGCCTCTAATGAGACTCTACAACTAAGTATAATAGTTGCCCCCTAAAATACAGTAAAGTCAGAAATCGGGAAAAAGAAAGGTGAACCAAATATGTAGCGTATTGTCTGCTTGTCTGTTCCAATAAGGTTTTTTTTCTTTCAGGCAATATATCTTAGAAGCTAATGACTTTGAAGTTTATGAAGCATAAATGAAAATGATCTGGTTAGTCCTTAGAGATCAGCATTCTAGATAGTTTCTGTTTACATGTTTTAGATCTATACCCACAACGAAAAAAAGCATATCTCAGGAATTTGAGAGTCATTCATTCATTCAATAAGAGGTTACACAATACTATATCCTTAGCATTATATAAAATTCTAAGAATGACATGAAAAAGACAAAAAATGAGGTTCCTATATTAAGTAAATATAAAGGAAGTGTAGGGTGTCTGTGTGTGTTTGTGTGTAAGTCATATGGAGTTACTCTAGAAGTGAGAAATCTTGAAAGAGATAAATAATTTGGATTAGGGTTCTGCTATAACAAAATAGAATTGAGAATGGAGAAGGGTTAATTTTAGTAATAAAATCAATCTACTTTCTATAAGATGTATCTTTAAAATGTAAATAGTAAAAAATTTATCTCAAGTGTTTTTGAGTACAATCATTTGTTCTTATGCAAGGTATTGAGATGATATTAGTAAGTGTACTTGAAATCATATTGTTTTGAAGCAATTCAGGAAAGATGATGGATACCTTCAAACTCAGCTGTTAGATGTCTTTATTTCTTTCTTCTGCTTGCTTTTTACATAGGGAGACCAAAATGGATTCATTCAAGAAAAACATAACAGCTTTATTGAGCTATGATTTATATGTTATATAAATCAGCCATCTAAAGTATACCATTCAGTGATTTTAGTATATTCACAGTTCTACAAACATCATCATGATCAATTTTAGAACTTGTCATCATTCCAGAAGAAACCCATACCCATTTAGCAGTCATCTCCATTGAGAGTATACTTGTGGGCGCTCCCTGGTGGCACAACGGGTTAAAAGGGTTAAAACACAGCACCACTAGCTAGCCACACCCCCTTCAGTCCTGTTTGATGTCGGGCTGGAGGTGATCCACATGGTGCAGCAGACCTCTCCTCACCTCTCCACTGTTCCCCTCAGCAGTGTATTTGTCAATCTGCCTGTTCTGCTCCCCACTCTGTCTCTAGTGAATCCTCTCATCACCCCTGAACCTCTGGCCTGCACCCAGTTCTGTAAGCATAAATAAATATATCTTAAAAAAAAAAGTATACTTTTAAAAATTATTTTTAAAGATTTCTTTAATTATGCATACAAGAGCTGGGGTGCAGACCAGAGATGTGGGGGGGGGGGAGAGGAAGGATTCACTGGAGACAGAGTGGGTGGTAGAACAGGCTTATCTAATGAAATACACTGCTGAGGGGAGAAGTGGGGGAGAGAGAGGTCTGCTGCTCCATGTGGGTCAGCTCCCTGGAAAGGGGGATTGAACCCATGTAGCAGTGGCTGCCCATAGCTTATAGTGCTAAGACTTAACTCCTTGGGCTACAAAGGAGGCCTGAAAGTATACTTTTAAAGGGCCCATGTGTCATTATGCTACATGAAACATTAATTATGCAATTTAGATTACTGTTATTAAACAGTCACAGTATTTGTTTCCCCTAGCTCTATTATCTGTGTTATGGATTTCCATTTGCATTACATTACAAAAACAGATCTGCTTGCTCTCATACTGTAGTAGTTTATTTAAAACACAGTAATTGGAGTACTTAAATACTCCTTTTAAAATGTTAGTCACGGGCCCTCCCTGGTGGCGCAGCGGGTTGAAGCACTGCACTGAGAAACTAAAGCCACTTCAGCATAAGTTCGATTCCCGCCTGCCCCGGAGGCGGCCACATGGCAAGGCAGACCTCTCCTGACCCGCCCACTGCTCCCCTCAGCAGTGTACTTCATGGATCTGCCTGTTCTGCTCCCTACTCTGTCTCTGGTGAATCCTCTCACCCTCCGCATCTCTGGCCTGTACCCCAGTTCTGTATGAATAAATGGATAAATCTTAAAAAAAAAAAAAAAAAGTTAGTCACTTAGTTTGTAAACTTCTTAAACAAAAACTTAAAGTTTTGTTAGGAAACCCTCTCTTGTAAAAATGTCCTTTGAAAAATGTACCAAATATAATTTTATATTATTTAACAAAAATGCTCCAACTCTGATGTGCTAATGGTTTTAAAAGTATTCACCTGAAACCAGTTTCCAACCTCATAATTGCTATTGTTCATTTTCCTTTATGTAGCTACGATTAGCTTCCTAAAAACTTCCTAAAGGGAATATTGATAAATCTCTCAATCTTATTGTCTTAGCAAACATTATTATTATAGATATGGCTATCCTTTTTCTTAGGATAAAGGATTTATTTGTGTACTGTAGAATATTGCAGTTAGAAATTTGCACTTTTATTAATATATTCTATTGCTTTTCATTTTACAATTCTTTATTTCATTTTAAAAGAAATAAAGAATCTTTTGTTTTTGTTGTTCTGCTATGTGAAGTGGCCCTTCTGGGCATAAATTTGTGTCAAAATACAATATTAAGAATTCAGGAGTACTTAGTGAACTATGGTGAAAGATTGTTGGTGCTTTGGGAAGGGGTGTGGTATAAGAACATACTTATGTAGAGGTATGAAACCATAGCCTTGAAACACATACAATGTTGTACATCACTGTTACCTGATAAACATAATTTAAAAACAAACAAAAGTATTCAAGCATGTCAGTTCAAATTTGCATTATAAAAATGTGTTGTCCTTAATTTTGTTTTAGATAGTATTTTAGATAGTAAATTATGTTTACCTGATAAACATAATTTAAAAACAAACAAAAAAATTCAAGCATGTCAATTCAAGTTTGCATTATAAAAATGTGTTGTCTTTAATTTTATTATAAATAGTAAATAGGATGATGAGGCAAGGATCCTAAAATTGGAGTGAAATAATACCTGCTACATACAGAATTTTGCTTTTATACTCATTTCTACTAACCACGTTATTGTTGACTGGTCTTTCTTTAGTGCTTCATTTAATATCAAAGTATGCTAAAAGAGACAATAAACTATAAGATCCTATTCTAAATGACATAATGAAAATATTTCTATTGGATTTTTCCATAGGTACAATGTAGTTAATACATTCTTGGAAGTAGAGTAATTATATTCAAGTGTTAGTATAAAATGTTAAAAATGCTCTCTCTATATAAATGGTCTTTCATAGGGAATTCTTCCTGCAAATATAAGGGCTATATCTTCCCTTAAAAGACCTGTTGATTCAGAGATGTTAGCCAGCTATCTTTACTAAAACACTTCACAATGCTAAAAATAGTCCACTTCAGTTAAATATGGATATTTTAAAAAAGAAAATCCCAGTTAGACTGTAACAGAAGGACATTTTGTGTGACAATATTTTGCATGATTAAAAATTTAAACAGAATAACAGCTATTTATATTTACAGTTACATGAGAGTAATTACTAAAGCAGACAAAATACTTAGAGCATAATTTAATAATGTTTTCCTCTAGCAAAGGTGCCAAAATTGTTATTTGCATAATTTTCACAATTTGTACTGAAACATAGCTAAGTGAAATTGGGAAGACATCTCTCTATAACCACCTTTTTTCTTTTGTAGGAGATGTGGGAAGGAAATTCATACATCATAATGCCTCATTTTTGTATAACTTCCCATAAAATCATGACCCTTGTGTCAGACCATTAGGTGAAAGAGATGTGTTCCATTCATGCTTTCTCTTTTACAGTCTTTCTTTCAGTGACCAGCCTCAGTCTAACTTCAAGGCTGCTAATTATAACATTTACTGGTTCAAAGATTAACCTTCAGAGAGGGGAATTCTGGGCTGTTGGTAACTTGATCAGCTTGGTCTACTCTTGGTCTCTCTCTTTCTGGTTCTTTGTATCACAAGGGAGATGATGGTATCTGGCACATTCCTAGGATGACTTGAAGATAGCAGCCTTCTGTATGTAGGGCTGAAAGATTGTGAACTCTGTTAGCTGAAATGCCACTCGAGGGAGGCGAATGGAACATTAAAAAAGCTTTAGCTGTAGGTAGTCTAGTGCCAGTAGAGTCCAATTTGAGAGCTGGGACTTGAGTGGACATTTGTCCCTGCTTTCTACCTTAATAAAATCTGAGTGTTAACTGTGGAAAAGGGCATTTGAGAGATCACTAAAAATGAATCATTAGAGTACCCAGAAGAGCTTTATTATGATATACTGTGAATAACTTCAGAACCTACTCTGTACTTTTATATGTGTGTATCAGGTAACTCAGCAACAAGTACATGCTTTTATCCTCCACCACAGAGATTACACAATCCGCTGAGTTATAATGGCAAAAGAATATCTTTTTCTGTGGGGCTCAGTCAACATCCACTGGAAAATTGTGTCGGTTAGAAGAACAGATATACTCTCTTGTAATATTTTCAAGTGTTCAAGTAAAATTTTAGATACATATTTCAAATCATATGTGTACTTATATGTTTCAAAAAGAGAATATATTTCTTCTGTATATTTCAAAAGAGAGTACAGGCTCTCAAGTGAAGCACAGGCTAGGAGTATTGGGAACTTTCATTCACTTCTGCTCTAAAGGATTAGAGGGTTCTAGTCTATAAACAAAGCCATTTTATGGCTCCTGACGGGTAAATTGAGGGGACTGATTTGGTCAAAGACCAGTATGAGGATGTTTCTGTTCAACAGTTAACAGGATTCAACATGATATGGAAAATACAGGCATGCAAAACTATACTACGACACTCACGTTGCCAGCTAAAGCCTAAAACACAGCCACATTTACATATGTGTCCATCTGTCTGTTTTTACACTTTATTTTTCCAACCAGTGGGTGAAGTGGTTTTCATCCAAGCTGCAGTCTGAATTTTTTTTCCACCCACCACTTTCCACTATATCATGTAGATGCATATTTTAAAGTGCATGTTATTTGTCTCTGGACACACATTTGCACAGCATTGGCTGGGTTTTCATTCCTCTTCTGGAAGGGTAGCTCAGCCTTGCGGGTCTTCTGCTTGCAGCTGCCTGCACCAACCAGGTTGTATGGGAAACACTCAGTTAGGGAGCAGTCTGTTGCCTTCTCTAGGTTGCAGACCCCCCTAGCACCCTCCCCCCCCCCCCCC
>NW_004567124.1:29131893-29214393 GCF_000260355.1 Condylura cristata
GGTGTAGCTGCCCTGGCCACAGTCCGGGGCCAGCCAGTGAGAATGGAAGTGCTTTTGGTCTCTTCAGTGGAGAGCCTGCGTAAATCCTGTGTAAATAGAGGGAGGATAACAAAGAATGAGCCCCTGCAGCTCTGAGCATTTGGAGCCATTTGGGGCTGAATTTGCTAAATGCTGCTTATACCGCCTGAAAAGTTGAAGAGAAAGGAGCATAAAATCCCCTCTTTTTTTCCCTTTCTGCTCTTACCCCGGGGGGGAGGGTGTTCAGGACTAGGGAAGCCTGAGGTAAGCCGATGAAGACTTGTTTTTTCAGTGCTCTTTTGAGTGTGAAAAAGGTGGCCTGGGTCACTGTCCTCTCTTTAATGTCGGAAAACCCACACAGTTAGTAAATGTTGCATGTAAACGAAAGCATTTCATCTTTTCTGCTTTCCTCCATGCTAGTGGGCCATGAACTAGTCACTTGAAAAATCACAGAAAAATTTCACTTTAACATGTCCAGACAGTTAAGCACAGCAGGAGAGTAAAAGAGATCAGTAATTAGCAGGTCTCACTGCTGACCCCTCACCCCACCTCTGGCCCCTCACCCTCCCCACATTTCTGAGTCTGCAGCTTCCCCTCTCTCCTCTCCTCCCCCCCCCAACCAGATTTGATGTGGAAAAAAAGGTGAATTGCTTGTGGAAAAAGATTACTTTGAGATGGTTCTTGGAAAGCAAGTTTTGCAAGGAGATAGCCTAAAACAGAGCTAGGCAAAGGCAGCTTTGCTTTTCATATGTGTGTGTGTGTGTGTGTGTATACATGAAAATATATACACATATATATGTGGTTTTTTAAAAATCTCATTAAAAACCTTGACGCAGGTTTCTCGGTGGGATGTCCTAAAATTAAACTCCTGGAAGGTAGTCCCTGAAAGAAAACATCTTTAGTTTCTTGGTACATTTATAATCCTGTTTCAATATACTATATTAGAAGAAGGAAAAGCATAAGAAACTATGACAGCAAATGAGTTCACAGGGAGGCGTGTGTTGCAGTTCCATGGCTACACGATACTTCATTTGGAAAGAACTGTCATGTTTATAAGTAATCTGAATAACCCAGGCTATGGGTGGCCTGATCTCCCGTGCATTCTTGCTTCCCCAGCAGAATAGAGCAGGTTTGAGGAGAACACTTTATGAACAATATACAAAATATGTTTCAACTCAGGTGTGTATGGATCATCTCTGAAGAAGACCATGCGCAGAATGAGGGACAGTGAACAGTAAAAAAGTAGGTCCTAATCCATCTAATCCCATAATGGCGTAGAGAGTGGGGAGTAATGATCCCAAGACCTGTGAGCTACTGCAGCAGGGTTTGAGAGACGGGGAATCGCCTTCATGGATACTTTCTTCAAAGCAGAGTATTTTGTCATAGTGTAATGACAGGGCGAAAGGTCTTGCTGCTAATTTGTCCATTCTCTATCACTTGAGTGTTTATCATGTCAAGGTTTGGGAATAGGAAATGAATAAGACAGTTTCTGCCTTGTGAAAGTTCAATCAAACAGGACAAATTAGTAAACAGATAAGTTGTTAAGCAGAAAAGTAAATATAGCAGAGAAGTAGAGGATATAACACACTAACTTCACAAAAACTGAAGGAAGTCATAGAAGTGGTTCCTTCGTCGTGGGTTTTGAAGGTTGAATAGAAGTTTGCCAGTGCAAAATAGAATGGAAAAGGGACAAGGCAGAAAAAAATGGATAGAAAGGGACTTCTAGGTCAAGGGGAAAGAAATAAGGGTATGGACCTTGAAACATCTTCTGACTCAGAAAAAACCTTTAAAATTTAATAGATGTTCCAGTTTCAAAATCATTTAATTTGAACTTTAGCTCCACAGGAAGCAGTAATGACGCTATAGATACTGAATATATCCACTTGTGTAAAAGTGTACATCTGCTTGTTTTGTGATTCATATTTTCTTTTAAATGTACCTTCATCCAGCATCTCGTTGGAAAATAATTTGATTATACAAGATCTTACTCCTTGGGTTTGTTTCTTGAGCAGTGAGGCCTGGTCTAAATCTAGCTTCACTTCTCACATCTTCTTTCCCCCCCCAGCAGTTCAAGGGAGAGGCTGGCGGATAGCTGTGCAGGACAGGGGCCACTCTGGCACTGACTGTGGACTAGAACAATTGCTTTATTTCTTTAAACCTCAGTTTTCTTATCTGTAAAATGGTGTTGATAATAGTAGTTGTTTCATTCATTCTTCCTAAATACTAGAAACATGGGGAATGCCCAAGGAAAATATTTATGATAATGGTGATAATGAAAGTGACAAGAGTATTGATAAGCGAAGGAGCCTGTATTCTAGAGAGAGAAATGATGTAGGAGAGGACTTACCCTATTTAACATTAGAGAAAAATATTTTCAAAACTATAAATTTGTGTCTGTATAGATGGTTACAGACAAAAACATGCTCTCTATATATCTGAATTATATGGACACTGTATAAGTAGGTGACTTATTAAAAATAAACTTTAATTTCATGTATATACACATAGGCTTATAATCACATATATAACATATGGGTATTCATGAATATACCTCATTCTTGAAAATAGATTCCTGGGAAGATATGTGCATCTGTGAGGATGAAGTCAGTGAATTTACCTTGTACAAAATAGAACTAGTAATTAGCACAATGGGTTCTATTATTATAAAAGAGAGAGAGAAAAAGCCTTAGTTTCCCAATGATATACCCATTTTTATTTACTTAATATGTATTTTTGTATGAATGAAATATTTAAAGATTTCAACTTGGTCCAAAACTTGGAGAAGTGAGAATTAGTATCACCAACTTACCCAAAATAAGTACAAATGCTAACCCAAACACATGCTCATTGGTCCTAATTCTCTAAAGATGCGTGACTGAGAGGCCAGTTTTAGATATTTATTATTTGACAGATGCCAAATGTCACAGAAACCTTATCCTGTCTTTTAAAAACTGAATTTGAGGGAGGAGACTCTGTCACTTTAAGCACATTTGTTTGAAGTGTTTACTAGTACTGCACTGTGATGGCCTCAAAGCCCCCAAGATCCTGAGCGTGAAGTGACTTTTCAAATATTTGTGCTACCTGTGTACTCTGAAAGTCAGTTTGGTGCTGTCTGTATAAGGGTCTCCACTTGGACCACAATAAACTCATTATTAAAATACCCTGCATCTCAAAAATGCTTGCTGTGCTGAATATATCCACAGCCTTAAAGGTATTGACTGGTTTTGCACATTTCTGTTGGAACCTGAACTTACCTGAACCAGCTCCAGGTCCTTCCCAGTCATACCCTGTATGTATTTCTGACAGGACCAGAAGGCCACTTCTGCACATTATCAAACTCGCCATAGCACAGCATCTCTATCATTCCTTTGTTCCAAATCAAGTAATTAATGTCTAAAAAATAGACAGAATTTTGGCTCAAAGGAATTAGACAATATTCCAATTAGACAGTGAAAGCAAGTGAGATCTTTTTTACCTGGGTAGTTTTTATGATCAAGCATTTTATGGACTGGGAATTTCTGCTTTAGACTCATCTTAGTACCCCCTCACACAGTGTGCCCGTATCATTTGATTCACTGGCTACACAGCTGGGGATCTGGATGTTGCCTACACCCATGCTCTCCCAGGATTTAGTCTCCTGCAACTAGACTCTCTCAGTATTGCTCTTTTAGGTAGGTGTAGAAATGGGGCTGCTTTCCAGAGCAATACCCTGCTGTGAGCATAGTCTGCTCAGCTATGGGAAGTATGTGTGACTTCCTCTAGAGTATGGGTGTAAATCCAGCAAGAGATGCTCTCAAAATACTTCAGAGTCTTAAACCAGGAGAAGGACTCAGTGATTGGATTCAGGCCTCTGTCAACCAACCCTGTGGATAGAGACCTAAGAGGATCTTCTCAGTGTTGAACTGCAATGGCTCTCAAACTTGAGTTTCATTACTTGGGGCGCTTCGAGACATTCCGGTCATACCCCTGGAAATCCAGAGTCCATAGGTCTAAGCTGGGTGTTATAGTTTGCATTTTTCACAATTTACTCACTACTGCTGATGCCACTGCATTTTGAGAACAAACAATCTACAGCTTTTCTTCCCTCACCACTAGTTCAGTGGGGCTGCAGTGTGGTCACTGGTACTTGTGATGGAGAACACCTGGGCCTTCCTACTGCTAAGGGTGCCTCTTATTTCAAATGAGAAGATCATCTAGTTCAATGAACTCAAAAAGCCAGTTTAAGAACTAGTGCTAGTCCAATTGTGTCAGCTAACCCAAGGAACATGTTAAAAATACAAGTTCCTGGCCCTCCCTGGTGGCACAGCGGGTTAAAGCACTGCACTAAGAAGCTGAAATCACTTCCGCATGAGTTCGATTCCCGCCTGCCCCGGAGGTGACCACATGGTGTGGCAGACCTCTCCTGACCTACCCGCTGCTCCCCTAAGCAGTGTACTTCGATCTGCCTGTTCTGCTCCCCACTCTGTCTCTGGTGAAGTCTTTCGCCACCCCTGAGTCTCTGGCCTGTACCCCAGTTTTGTATGCACAAATAAATAAATCTTAAAAAAAAAAAAAATACAAGTTCCTTGTCCTTGCTTTAGGATCTTTTGATTCATTTAGTCTGAGATGAGGTCTAGGGAAGAGTGCTATTAAGCATCTCCCTATTGATTTAATTTTTTAATATAAAGTTTTATTTATTTATACATACAAGAATTGGGGTATAGGCCAGAGTGTGTGTGTTGGGGGGGTAGGGCGGGAGTAAAAGGATTCACCAGAGACCGAGTAGGGAGCAAAACAGGCAGATCTACTGAAATACACTGCTGAGGGGAACTGTGGGTAAGACAGGAGAGGTCTGCTGCGCCATGTGGGTCCCCTTCCTGGCTGGAGATCAAATTCATGTCGAAGTAGCTGGCTATAGCTAAGAAGGTCCTGTCCTCCCTGTTGATTTAACTCACTTCAGAGTTTCATGGTCATAGACAGTCTGCTTCAGGAATGCATAGCTCTTCTGAGTATCTCTACCCAAAACTTAAACTGTGCCTAAAGGGATTAGCAACCTTTAAAAAAGTAAATAAACAAGTTCCCAGTATGTCTCCATTTAGCCTTCCTCATCAGAGGTGACTGTGCTCATGGAATGGCCTGTGGCTCAACCCCTCAGACAGGCCCCACTGGGCATTGAGTTCCTGGCACATTTTGAAGTGACTGTGCTTACAGGCAACTCACCCAGGCACTACAGACAACAGGCCTGTTCCTGGGAAGAACCATAGGGAGTGTGGTTATTTAGCCTGGGAGTGGGTATAAAGAAGGAAGGGTCCTCATTCATTCATTCATCAGACACTCAATGGGTGTCCTCTGCAGGTCAGACAATGAGGTGCACGCACAGGATAAAAAGATGATCAACAGTTTCTGCCCTCAAGAATTCCACACTTGGAATCCTAACTTTGGCCACTGAGAGTTACCACCTTCACTCCTATACCTTCTCTGGTGCATGCATGAGTGCTGGTACACATACACATTCACAGCCTTAAAACAAGAGAAGTCCACACTAAGACTAAAAAGCAAACAACATGAAGGTGCAAATCACACAGTTGCATTTTAGACATTTTCTTCCTGCTTTTGGTTAGTCCTCTATGCTGGAGTTGGTTCATAATCCACTGGAAGAAAAACCTGTGGTATTTATTGTCTATTTAGAAAAGAACGTTCCTTTTATAGAGGTATAAACACTAATACGAACTTTAAAAATATGTTATTAATATGAAGATGGGCACATTTTCCTTTGCAGTTATTTGTTATACTAGATCCAAATGCAAATATTTTACAGTATTTATATGAACTACACTCTCTTATAGTAAAGTTCATGCAATGTTCTTCTCTTCTCCAGTTTTAGCCAGCCATCAAAAGATGCTCAATCTAGTTACTTTCTTCTCTTGAGCTAACTAACACTTGTGAATCACAGAGTTTGAAGGTGTTACAGGTCTTCTTTGCTTTTTAAGCAAGAAAAAAATGCCCTGTGGAAATGCTGTCTCTTATTTTTAAGGTCATTGATTGGGTTAAAAAGGCAAGTGCCTTTTTTCATTGAATTTCCTTCAATTAAGCCATTAACCTTTTAAAATAAGTATATTCAAAAATCTATCAAAAAAGCTAAATGATATTTTAACAAAATCCTGACAATTTCAGCTTAAACATATACACAGAAACCATATGTGCTCAGGAAGAAATATATACACACAGGCATTGTTTACAGCGTGTGTTTTTATATTTGGAAGACATTGAAGGAAGAGTCATTCCACACATACATTATCTGAAATGTATATCCAGTGAGCCCACATAGACTTCATATTAAGAAACAAAGATATCTTTATCCAGGGTAGTAGACAGACAGACTGACTGACTTCAAACTTGCACTTGCAGTGTGGATTTTTTTCCCCTCCTCATCTCCGGGTACTGCTTTTCAGAATTGCCTCAGGCTACAGAACAGCACCTCAGATCCCCAAGGCCCACTGCCTGGCTCCTAATAGCCACTCTCCATCTGTGTCACATGAACAGCTGATGAGATCGCTCCGGTGTCTGTATTTTGGAGAGTACATCCACCCAGGTTAAAATGCTAGGGTTGCCAAGGAGCAGTCAGAAGCCATTAGTGTGGGTGAGAATTTGCCTTGCAGCAGTTCCTTGGCACGATGGAAAGCAAGCACGCACGCATGTCCCTGCTTGAGCGTGAGTGTGTGTGTGTGTGTGTGTCCCCTTGTGCAAGTGACCCCCCCAACCCAGTGTATAGGGGTGTGCATGTGAAGATCGGACTCCATGCATCCAGTATTCAAAAAGTTAAATGCCTTTTGTTTCCATGTATTCTGATTAGTCCTTTGACTATTTGGGGTCCCTTCTTTTTTTTTTTTTTGTCATAACAGACGGCAAAGAAAAAGAGAACAGCAACTTCGGGGTCATGCTCTAGTGTTTGGGCAGATGGAAGGGAGCTGCTTTGCCTTGGGGCAGGGTGGTTGTAATGAAGTGGCCTGTCAGTCTGTAAATAGTGAGGGTCATCTCTTCCATGTGATGGAGGGTATCGCATTGCAGTGAAAATGGAAATGTCAATAAAATTAATCTGCTAGCTCTTTGCTGTGGCTTTTCTGCTTCTCTGGTCAAAGAAGGTTGAGGCTTTTTTTTTTTTTTTTCTGTGAGAAAGGAAAAGAACAGGTACAGGGAAGCCCAGGAACAAACCCAGAAGTTATAAAGCGAGGGGGCCCAGTGGGCTGGATGTCTGTGCTGTGGCCCAATCCGAGAGGAGGGAGCAGGTCTGGAAAGGAGCTGGTGGATCTCTAACATTCCCCGGGAAGCTCTGGAGCGTCTAGCTCAGGCTACATTGAGCACAGAGTTTATTGTTTTAGGCTTTCTTGGACAAGGTTTTTACTTAGCATGGGATTTATGGCATTTACTGCTAATGAATGTCTATTCTTAAATTACAAAAACCCCCATCTCAGCGCAATTCCCAGATGTCCTTCCAGGACCCCGGCTTCTTAAACACCAGCAGGGAGCATAAACTCTCCACTTCTCTGTTTTCCTCTTTCGTGTGGCTCCAGGCTAATGATGTGCAAGGAAAACACAGCCATCTATAAAGCCCCAGTGCTGTCCCCCGTATTCTTCATTTATTTTGCATTTGATTATGCCACAAGTCGGATCTTGTTTCTTTCCTTTTTTTAAAGTTATTAGTTCAAATATTAATGTAGGGATATGGCATATATTGCTGCTCTTGATTGATGCCTTCCCAAAAACAGGGAGACGTGCTCGTATGAATTTTAAGAAAGTAGGGGTCCTGCAATGCCTTGCCAGAAGAGTTTTTCAGATACATAATTTAGATGCCCTCCAGGCAGGCTTTCAAGGCATTTTTGCTGGAGGGCAAGAAAAAATAACTATGACTGTTAAAAGTAAATGATTTTTGCTAATGCACAATTAATGCCAGAGAAAAGCACAGAAGAGAAAGATGTTGATAGAAACTTCTGATTAAGTGAGCACTCTACCTTGATGTGTATCGTTTTCTTTTTTCTTAATGTTAATGATCATCGGTACAGAGGTCTAAAAGTTTTCATGTCATGCAAATACGGAGTGCTGGGTCATCTGAGGAGTATGTGAGTGTGCGTGCTTCGGAGGTGACAGTTCTAGGAGGGTCTGAGCAGGCAGTGCGTTATGTGCAATGAACAGTGACACAGTTACTGTCACCTATGCAGGCAGCCTAGAATATATAGACTACAGAACATTTAACTTGATTACCCTACAGTATGTGTTCACTATGGGCATGGGGATGCATTTCCACTGAATGGGTTTTCTGATGGCGGTTTTCCCACATTGGATTCCATAATTGACAAAGAGCTACTGCACTGTGTCAAGCGCACAATTATAATTGAATTAATGATATGGGCGAGTGTGAGACACACAAAATTAACATTTGAAGAGCCCTGGTTTAATTTTGTCTTTTACATATTTGTGTCTCCAATTATACTTTAATGAAAGAGAATATACCCGCTTAATGGATTTCTTTCAACAAGCTTAGCTGAGCTCATCATTAGCTGCACATTGTTGTTGGCACTCATTCGGTGTTTTCGCTAATGTATTTTCATTTCTTTCTACTAGGGGATGGTTTAGACAACAGTGTAGCTTCACCTGGCACAGGTGACGATGATGATCCAGACAAGGACAAAAAACGCCAGAAGAAAAGAGGCATTTTCCCCAAAGTAGCAACAAATATCATGAGAGCGTGGCTCTTCCAGCATCTCACAGTAAGTCAAGATGAAAGAGAAATTGTAAAAAGTTGTGTTGTTTTGCCTTCTCCTAGCAAGTGACCACTGGGCACGTTTAGATTTTTAAAAAATAAGGTGCCCAGTTTCCCTTCCTTAAAGTGGGATGGCTAACAGAACAGTTGATGATGAGTTCTCACCATCCGAGAGCACCCTGTACAAAGGAGTAGATTTTTTGTCTTCCTAGTCCAAGAGTGGACCTCCTTCAACAGCCCCAAGACCCTGAACAGTCAATGAGAGTAACTTTGTTATTTTTAAGCAGCTTGCAAACATGTCGTGTGTTTATGTGACAAGCTGAGAAGGGGTTTAGGTGCTGTCATGCCTTTGTTGGTAAAGTGGAAACGAAAGATTCTTTTGTAGCTATTCAAGCCCATTATCTTATGAACTAACCCTGTCTACTTCTGGGAAAAGATCAACTATGTGCAACATTGTTTAAAGTCACAATTTGTCTCTGTTTTCCTGTTTGCTATGGGTTTTATGTGTGGGTGTACACTGTCTCTTCTGAGACCTTCGTGACACCCCCCCACCCCCAAATTCAATACGTATTTTACAGAGGAGCCAGGCACTCATACTTTACTGTTCATTTGGAAATCTGGGAAAGCGGTAAGGATTCCCTAGGCCGTTTTTTGCTATGATATTGTTTTCAGGCCATTCTATTTAGGCTAATGCTTAAAAATAGAGTAGCACATTGAAAGCTGAAGGTCTTCTTTGATTCTCCAACTTGTGTGTTGCCATGCTGAATGACATTAGTTACAGTGTCATGGGTCCAGGACAAGGTTCCACTTTTATTTATGGTGGTGGCTGCTGGCTTGTTCTTCTAGCTGAGCTACAAAGGGCAAGGGGTGGAGCGATGGAGGGGAGGGCGAAGTGATAGATTCACATTCCTAAATCGGCCATTTTGATGTAAGGACATTAGTAGCAAACGAAGGTGTATCGATCCGGGCTGTGGTGTCAGGATTAGCTGGGAGAACCAACGAGGCCAGGCTGCCGTGGTAGTGGTTATTCTTGCCTTGCAGCTACGGCCATTTCAAAGGTCAGGGCCCTGCACTGACTCGGCTCAGAGGAATTAGACAGAACATGCGGTCTCGGGGCTGATTACTTAACCAAAGACAAAATAATGAGTCCTAAGCAAATACTGACTAATTGAAAGGGCTGTAAATCCATTACATATTGGTCAGGGATAATCAGGAGTATTTAATCACTTTTATCTATTCAGGAGCACTGAAGCTGCAACAGCAAAGCCCTGAACCTTGCCATGTGGTTATTATTCTCATCATTATCAAAATTACTTCACAGCTGTTCTTTGCTACATCACCTCAGCTGGAGATTTACTAACCTGTAAAATGTTTTTAATTTGGAAGTCGAGTGAGGTGAGGGGAGGGGTTTCTCATTTTTAACTGAAGGTTTGTTTGGTTAGAGTAGCAGCTAACAAAGAAGGGTAGTAGTGGAGGGGTGGCCTGAGTGCCGCGCGCCTGCTGCTTACCTGTTTGTTTCCTCCCTCTGTCTCTCATGCTCGCCCTCTCTCTGTCAGAGATAGAGACTTGGACAGTTGCTTTCCGGGTAAACATCTCCATGTTTCCCACCCCTCAGTAATCAAAACCCAAATCACAAAAGAGCCGAAGAACCCTTGAGAGTTCTGTTTACAAATGAGGAAACTGAGGCTTTCTTTGTCCCCAACCATTGGTGATGAATTTGCTAGAAGTATTAGTGCTTTGAACAGTTGCATATAAATATTAGCATCCCTGCCATCCATATGCTCAGTGTTCAAGGGTGAGCTGGAGCTTATGGAAAAGCCAAGGCTGTTTTCTTTACTTGCTGTAAAACTTCCTGCACCCCAACCTTGCTGAATCCAGACATGCTTTGCACCCTTCTTTGCAACCTACTCTCTCTTGTTGCCCATGTTCTGTGAGTTGAATACCCCATGGATGTGTCCATAGTCCTTGCTGGACCTTCTGCCTTGTCTTGTGCCTGTCAGATGAGCCACTGTGTGCCCTGGCCACTGGTGAACCTTTGTGGGTGGTCAGTGATTCCTGGGCACTCGCTGCTTGATTCCGCCAGGTGCTACAAATCAACTTATCCCCACCCCGAAAGTCCTTTCTTTCATCTAGTTAAATGTACATGAGGCTTTGTGCAGAATTCTCTGTCCAACCAAAGATTTAATTAATACCTGTCCTTAGAGTGGAGAGAGAAGACTCAAATAGCCTGAGCTGAGTAGTTGGGAAACCGGCATTTCAGGTTCGGTTTTTCTCTGTCCTGGCTGCACTTCAGTTAAGTCCATTAAGTTACTTCTCTGGACCTTCCATTTTCCCCATTTTTTTCAAAGGACCAGTTCTACCCAGAAACATTTAGTCTGGGCACTGATCTGTCCTGCCTCTTGTTCATCCTTGTTTCTCCTCCCGCCTTTTATTTCACCTTTCTCGACCTGCTTTATTTTCTCCTCCCCATGACTGTCGTTCACAACATGCCCTGTTCATTGCTTTCGCTCACTGGCTTTGTCTCCCAATCTTTCTCTCTGCTCCTCGACCCCGCTTTTTCTGCACCTCCCCTGTATCTTTCTGAAATTTTCCTTGCTTTCTCTTTGAAAATTTTTTCCCTCTTCATCCAGACTTCACCCCAACTGCAGAGAAGAGGTTCAGTAACTTTGATGAGGATGGTCCTGTAAAACTTTTACTTTCCAATCTTTAATGAGCTGAAAGATTTACTCGGCTATAATTCTGGGCTCAGAAACCAAGAATAGAGACCCCTAACTAGTGACATGTTAATTTAGACTTCTTTTCTTACATGCACTAACAGGCATGAGGAAGTCCTTGGAAATAGGGATGCCCCACTATATTTTTTTCTGTCATTTAATTAATTTCAACTTTCAAAGTGAAATGTTGGCTCTAACTCACTGAAAATAGATGTAGGCTAAATTATTATTTCATGTAAATTTCTTTACAAGTGCATGATTCAATGTGCATTCCTCCATTATTAGTCTCTTTAACATTATTTCAAACTGGTTTGTTCCCCTTTGTGCAGTATGACCTGTTCTTGTATTACAATAATCCCTGATGTACCCTTTTTTCTTTCTTTTTTTAAAAAAGAAGCTAATTGAATTATCTCATTATTTTAATTTGTTAAGCAAATGTATTTTGCATCTCAGGATGTGTTCTTAAAGAAGGGGGCTGCTAAGGCTTTGCCCCCTGAATGGGCCATTGGCCCATTTTGACATTCATGCATTCATTAACGAGCAGAATATAAAAGAACTCTGGTTGTATTTTTTTTTCCAAACACCCAACCAGCATGGAGCAACTTTTTCCAATAAGCCACAGGGGTCTCTCTACATATGTTCTCAACTGCAAGCTATTGTCACCTATTCTGAATACCTCAAAAGGCCCAGAGAAAAAAGAACCCCACCTCAACAAAGGCTAACTGTAGCAATTGTTAAGTCTTAGTCTCAATATGACAAAAATCATTAACCTTCAGTTTTCTTGGAAGAACAAGTTCCACTACAACTGCAACAGTTAAAACAATCTCTGAAATTCCTGTGCATCGCCAGCATTAAAGGAAAAGGTAAAAAAAAAAAATGCAGCTAATTGATCATAATGAGGAAAATACTTGACTCCAAAATGGCACTTAAAAAACCAGACAATTTGAGGAATTGAGGAATCATCATATATAGAGTTAGACGCTGTGTTTGCTTAATCTGAAGCTAAGTAAATTTCTAGCTCCTAGTGATCAATTTCACAAATGCCCTTGAAAAACTAACAACAATTTTGAGGATATGAATTTGCATATATATATGTAATATGTTATATATACATAATATATGATATAATACACACACACATGGGTTTTAAAACTTCAGATATCAAAAATACTGTATTTGCCGTTAACCCTTCTTCCAGTGGTTGATGGCTCTGCCTGGCTTCTGCTTCACAGACCAAGGTTCCAGTGAGAGTGAAGAAAGAATCTGTTGGAAATGTATATGCTTTTGCTGAAATGCTCAGTGGCAAAAACTTGGGAAAATCTGAGGGAAGTATATCTCTTTCACTAACACACAGAGATTATGATATCATAAAAGTAAGCCTGCCATTACAGCTGTTTTTATTTGACTTCAAAGATAGTTAAAGAAAGAAATAGCAAAATAATACCCAGACTGACAATTTATTCATAACTATGAAAAACTCCTCCACACCAAGAAGCCTTTAGTGTGCTCAATTAGGCTCTCAGGCATGTCCACTTGCACCTTCAAGAGCTCCCCTAGTTGTGCTGCAAAGAATATATTTGATTGTGGAATGAAAACAGGAAGTGCTCACACACAAAGACACTCTTGCTCATACCAGTTTCCGACTAAAGTTTTTCTTATTTGAAAGCATAGGAATAAAGCTCACTCTTAAAGGAGTGGGAATTCTTTCAAAGATATGTGTGCAGAATCAAAAGCAAATTTACCTAAAACTGATCTAATATCATGCTGCCTTTTTGAAATTGCAGGTTTTAAAAATGCCTTTACTAAATGGCAAAATACTTTGTCCTCTCTCTAAATCTCTGGTGATGAGGAAAAGATGAAATCTGCCTCTCAGGTGTTTGCTTGTTTCACTCCCTGCCTAGTAGAGGTTGTTTTTAATGAGATTTTGAAAAGGTCTGTGTTTGGTGATGAAAATGTGTCTTAAAGTTCAGAAACCATGCACCCAAATTGTAAGAAACTCGTATCTCTTCACCAGTGAGTTCATCAGGATCAGATGACAGTAAATGACACATACACACGCACACGGAGGCTTTGGCTAGTTTTGCCTTGTAACTGATTCTCTTCATTTTGTATGCATCCAGATGGCTTCTTTTCTTAAGTGAGCCAACACAATATCAAGGTTAAGAGCACAGGGCCTGGAACCTGCAACACAGTCAATATTTTTATTATTATTAGTTTGAGCAGTGACTTTCTGTAAGTCTCATTTTTTGCATCTTTAGAATGGGGATAACTTTTTTGTTGTTATTTTATTTATTTATGCATACAAGAAAGGCCAGAGATACAAGGGGTGAGAGGATGCACCAGCGACAGAGTGAGGAGCAGAACAGGCTGATGTACCAAAATACATTGCTGAGGGGAGCAGCAGGCAAAACAGCAGAGGTCTGCTGTGTCATGTGGGTTATCTCCCTGGGCAGGAATTGAACTATTGCTGCAGTGGTTGCGGATATCTTCATAGTGTTGTGTCTTAACCCCTTGCACCAGCAGGGAGGCCCCAAATGAGGATAACTCTTGAGCCATCCTAGAAGGGTTGGTTTTACAGACATCAAATAAAATAAAACATTCAGCCCCATACCCCAGTTCCTATAGCAAGTACATAATATGAAGTAACTACAATTCTTATTTTAATCTAATTGAATGGTTAGCAGGAAGCTTTGAGCGACCAAAATGACTGCATATTTTCCCAGGATTGTGTGAGAGAGATGGAGAGACTGAGTCTTGTCAAAGAAGTTCCAAATGCCTCTCAGTAGGAGAAAACATAGTTTAAACTCTACCTTCTAGAGCCACAGTGTTACACAGTAATGCTGGTGGTGGATCAGAGTCTTTTGCAAAGCCAGGGCAGTCCCTGAGGGCATGGGAGCTGGAAGAAGAAACTGGCTGTGGAAAAGCTCTGAATGCTGTGGGAGAGAGGTCCTGCATTTGGTTGAGAATGCTTTCTTCACCACAAAGGTTCCAGTATGTCAACAGAATCTCGAGTTTGCAGCTTCCTCATTCTCTCTGGGGACAACATAGTATTTTTTTTTTTTCAGAGGGTGACTGAATGTGAGGTTAGAAGGCTTGGGTTTGAGCTCTGTGACCTTAGGTAAGCCATTCGACCTGTGGTCTTACCTACAGAATGGGAAATGTAAATATAGTTGGTTGGTGGTTGTGTGGTTCAAGTCATGCAGTCAGTTTGTCAGCTGTGCTATGCAGATGATCATGCATCTTGGTCTTTTGCTTGGGTTTGCAGTTCCTTGTGGCCCCTGGGACCTCACAAAGTCAGCAAGGGTGAGAGGTGTTATGTTGCTGCCTCATTCATCTCTATCCCAATTTCTCTACTTGTCCATTTTCACAGGGTAACCATGGAGATACTGCGATAATTCCCATCATTAGGCATCTTTTTCAGGGCCTTGAATGGTTAATCGAAACAGTATTTCATGGACATTAGTTATTTCTACTTGGAAAATTAGTGCCTTCACTATTCGGAGATCAGTCTACTTAATACTAATCGCTATAGGCCAAATTAATACCAAATATAAAATGTTGCCCTCACTTATACAGTGAGAGATGGCCTTTTTCACATTCAGAGATACAGATGTGCATTGAATACAAGCAGGGCTTGTGGGCCGGGAAGTAGTTACCGGGAAATGCATATGCAGCGCACACTGCTGAAAAACAACCAGCAGAGAGAGCTTCCCGCACAGCACACAGGCAGCCGCGTATTGAGGCCGCCCCAGCCTTAGCCTCTGCATTGTTTTTCTGCTTGCCAGGAGAAAACATCTGTGAATTATTTGAATGGAACCCTATACTGAAAATCCTCTGAATTGGTGTCATCTCTGTTTAATTTCAGGAAATGATGTCACAATGCATTAAATAACAATGCGGGTGATTTATTTTCTCGTGGACATGCTATCCTAAGCATTCCTCTTCTCTTGCACTGTTTCCAATTAACTGGGAGCTTGAGTATTCTTCCCATTTCATAAAGATTTTGAGGGGTGGGGGCAGCAGATTTGGGTGGGAAGAGTGGCATTTTCAAAGGTTGGTGAGGTTTCTAACTAATGGCACATCCATCATGACCTTATTAGGACAGGAGGGGTGCTGATGTTTGGGGTGATGTTCTCCCGAGAAGTCTGCGTTTGCTGTGCTTGGTTTGAAATAATGTCTGAAACAGAAATCCTGAGCATTCTGATCCTTAGGCACACTAGATAATTTTAACAGCGACCTGCATGCTATAGCTTCTGCCTTTATCAAAGTTTCTGTGCTCTCCCTTCTTCAGAAAGAATAGAGGACATAAGTCAATTCTGCATGCCATCTGTCGTCGTTTTTACAATTTCTCAAATTAAAGAGACAGGCCAAGAATTTAATGTTGTGTTGAATCGTAGAAACTCCACCACAAGAAATAAAATTGCAACTAAATTTACTTAATCTCTCTTGAGGAAAAATAAAATTGCATGCTGCTGTGTCATAACCTTTTACTTACAGTCCCAACCTGGTGTTTGGAGTTGGATTGTGAGGGACTCTGCATATGAAAGCCTGAGGTGTTCTTTTGTCCACCAGACTTTGAGGTAAAGTCTCCAGCATGGTGTCCGTGGCAATGACCATTCAGGAGGTGATAAGATATGTGGTGCTCTCCATGCAAAAACATATGGTCAAGACATCTGAAATGTATCAGACACTTCCACTTATGATAAAGTTCAGTTGAAAGAGATCAAGAAAATCCAGCCTCAGATTATTAGCTACTAGCTGACAGACACATTTTAAAAATAAGTAACTGAGTGAGAAGACTGAAGCATGGAGAATGAAATGCTTAGCTTATTAAACTACCATCAGAAAGAAACTAAAATAATTATTAGCTCAAAGTTTAGCACCCAGTTTCATAAAATATCACCCTAGGTTTAATTGTTTCAAAATATGTGAAAGAATTCCAGGAGAAGGAGAATTGAGGACCTTTGAATAAAAGAAAGTAGAAGGCATGTGCATATCTGAATATTCAGCTATTTAAAAACTCCAAGAATAGAGTGTCATTAAATGCTGTTTAGTGAAACCCTGAATATTCATTCAGATCATAGAGAGAAAATTTCCATTTCTTCATTCCACATGACCACAGTTTGCAAGTGTGTTCTGTGGAGAAGTGAAGTTACTGGTAACTAAAGGCCACCTGAACTGGGATATGAGAATATGCCCGGTCCCTCCACTTTCCTGCAAGAGAGGAAAATGCCCTAGCCTGATCATTCAGGAGTAATTTTGATTTTAGAGACAGTTACAGATTTCAGAGGATGCCTGGAAATACCCTGTCTTCTCTGTGCTGTAGTCTGTTTTGTAATTTGGAACAGATTATAAAGTGTGAAGATGATATCCATCCTCACGGCTCCTGTTAGGAAATAGTGACTTGGGTGGGAAGTACCAGGTTGGTTGAATGGAATTCGCCGTGTTACATTGATGTGCTGTGTACCACTTTCTAAATTGATTGGCAGCAGTTGTTTACAGTATGCAGAGTAATCACTGGCACCCTTTAAAGGTGTATTATCCTCTTAAAACATAATAGTAATGCCATTTTCATGCTTTTTACATTTGCTATTCATAATTTGAACTGCCAAGTCCCAAATCTGCCAGAACTAATTTAAGTTGTTTTTATCTAATAGTGGATAAGTTGTCAAGTCACAATATAATGGCAGATAATTTTTCTTAAACTATAGTTTTACTTCTTGGTTATAATAGATAACATGAATATTTGTTGCATCTACTTGATTGTCCACAAAAAAGAAAAATTACAACTCAAGAGATTATTATTATGGTATTCAAGGCTGACAAGTATTGAAGAGAACATTATTATCTAGTTATTTTGAGCATTATAGAAAATTAACATGAGCCACTAATCAGCCCTCCTCTAGCTATCCTGTCCCCCAATTTACGGATACCTAACAGCCAGATCCTGAATTTCTACCCTTGTTCATGCTAGCACCAAACTTTGTTGTTGTTGTTAATTTTAATAATTCTGTTATTCACATTGTAATATGACTTTCTAGTAGAATTGCTTCTTACATCATTCTCCTATATTACATATATTCGAGAATGAATCTTGACCTGGAAACATTTGGTAATTCTATGACCAATTTGGAAAATCCCATGACTCTGGTCCTACTACAATTGTAAGACGGCTTATTTCTTACCCAGGACACATGGTGTGACACTATCTTAGGCCAACAATAAACAACCCAAATGGACTGGGGGTGGTGTTACCCTCGTCTTTCAAACAGAAAAAGGCTTTTAGCAATTGAAGAGTTGAACACTGGATTATTCCCATAGCTTCGGTGACATGTTGGAACCCCCCGTCAGAGCAGCCTGATTCTTCCCCCCATGGTGAAAAGTTATAGGTTCCATTTCAGCATTTTAAGATACCTGCAGGCAGCTCATGAATTGCTACTCTTGTTTTAAACCCTGCCTTATAGTGAATTTAAATAGAGTGGCTAGTGGGAGTGAGCAATGTTGAGATCTTTATTAGTCAATTACAGGTTCAGTTCAGGTTTTGCATTTAGTTTCTGAGGAACCAAAAGTTTGATCTGGTGGCAAAATCCCACTGATTACTTGATGGTATTTTGGTGAAGACCTTTCTTATTGCAAAATCCTGAAGCTTTTAAGCTCACTTAACACATTTAAGTGAAAATCAAGTATGACATGTACAAAGGCATCCATTTTTAATATGACCTTCAGTACACGTCTGGGACTCCTTGCAAAAACAGTTTTAAATTTGTGTGTGTGTGTGTGTGTTGTATGTATGTTAATTTTTGGGGGCAATGTTTAAAGAATACTATAATTTAGTTCCTACTAGTTCTTTTCCTTACATACTTGTACTCTTTTGTCAATGTCTAGCCCAAATGGCCCTCTGCTTGTCTGAGACGTATGTGCAATCAGTGGGATAGAAAGGGAACTTTGCTTAAATTCTTCTTCATCTGTGTGGTTGGGCATGATTGGAGCAGACATTAAAAAACCGTAATTCATTAAAAAATCAGTCCTTTTCCTAACTGCAGTCAGTGAGGACAATCTGTTAATTCTTTGTTACAAAAACAAATACTTAGACCAAAGAGAAAAAATTTCTAGCTTATAAGACTATGTAATATATACACCAGAGACAGCTGGGATCTTAGTCGAGACTTTATGCCCTGAGATATCTTGAAGAAGTGACTTAATTTCTGAGTGACTTAATTTCTTACCTGTCCTGTTGAGGGCTAGCTAAGATTAGACATAGCCCTTTGAAAAAGGGAGAATATCATGCAGATATAAAATGATATTCACTAATGTTTTCATACAATATACATAATGAATTTGTTCTATCTTAGCTCTGTGAAACCTAGGCTTGGGTCTGGTTCCAACACTCTTCAGAGAAAAATATTGTACTTGTTCACTTGTTCTTGTGACCTTAGTGTGTTTGGAATGAGGATCACCTCCTACAGTTAGTGTGGGACATGTCAGGAAAGGACAAAGGAGCTATGAATCCTTTATGTGGTAGCACCATTTAAGTGGCCTCATGAGTGAAAGTAATTTTTTGGTGTTTATAAAACCAAACTTAGGAGGAAGAATTGGATGGTAGTAAGCTAACCGCACAATAAACTTCATACATACCTGGATTACAAAAGCTTTGGAACAAGTTCTTAGAGATTTGGACAACTTTGTTCTTTGTCCATAGACTCTATCCTGGAAGTTAACCAGTTCACAAGCCTGCCACTTTTCATCCTGGCCAAGGTGGTCGGATAGAGTAGTTTTTCATCTGTGCCATGGCTATTTTATAGCCCTGTGAAGAAAGATGGCTCCTATGAGAGGATAACAGAATTATCTCATTGCAACAAAAGAGTAATTTCTATCAATTCAGTTTCTATCCCAATGTTAAATAAGGCTCCCTTTGAATCTACATTCAGAGATTCTCAAAGGCTACTGCTTCTTATGACAGAACTTCTCTTTGGCTGAAACAGAGCATATCTATGTGAGAAAGATATGTAATGAAGAAAGCCTGGAAATGCTTATTGAGGTTCCAGGTTTAGATACAGAAAGCTACCGGTGTGGGGAGTCTCTGTGGAAGTTAGGGAAAGGATGGACCTGTAGTTTGAAAATTGGGGGTGTCTTAATAGAAGTATTGCTTGAACTATGGCACTGAATAAAGGTAAACCAGAAAGAGAGTGCAGAGTAAGGGGGTTAAAGGGTGCAGTCATTTTAAAGATGACATTTAGAGGGAGGAGGAGAGAAAGTCATCCGGAGATAAGGAAATCAAACCAGCAGCATAATCAGATCATGTGAAGGAAGGAGGAATTTCAAAGCAGAGGAAGAAGATTCTGTAGAAAGATCAAGGACAAAAATGACTAAATAGAAACCTTTGGATTGGGCCCTTGGAATCAAGGTCCATCTTTTAATTCTGTGGGCTGACGAGTGAGCTGGCAAAGCTGGGAGGGAACAAAGAAAGAGGACCTTGTGTGGGTGTGGCAACATTTTTTCAGAGGAGGTACATGAGGTGAATCTGTGTTGCCTTGGAAGTGGGAGGAGATCCAGGGCAGAGATGGAGGTGGAGGGGTGGAGGGAGGCAATGGGTAATGCAGGGTTCAAGAAGAGGAAGCCGTGAAGATGGGAGTCAGGGTATAGGGCAGAAGGTGGGGGCAGAATGACACTTTTGTAAAGAGTAAGGAGTTGAGGGAATTCAGAATAGAACTTCTCTAACTGGATGAGTAAGAACAGTGTCAAATGTGATGGAGAGTGGATTGGGAAGGCACAAAAGTGCTGCGTTGGCTCCAGGAGGGCCCAGCTGAAAAGGGCCCTGTCTGCATGCCATTTCCTGCTTCCTGAGGCAGAACTCAAGAACTCAGGAGCACGGGAGGTGAACAGGCAACAGAAGAAATACCTGAGTTTGGGGATAGACAGTATAGGGAAGAGTGATAGTTTTTTTTTTTTTTTTTAAAGATTTATTTATTTGTACATACAGAACTGGGGTACAGGCCAGAGGCTCAGGGGCAGTGAGAGGCTTCACCAGAGACAGAGTGGGGAGCAGAAGAGGCAGATCGACAAAGTACACTGCTGAGGGGAGCAGCGGGCGGGTCAGGAGAGGTCTGCCGCGCCATGTGGTCACCTCCGGGGCAGGCGGGAATCGAACTCATGTGGAAGTGGCTTCAGCTTCTTAGTGCTGTGCTTTAACCCGCTACGCCACCAGGGAGGGCCAGGAAGAGTGATAGTTTTAATGAGAAAAACTTTGAAATGGCTGACTGTTAAGTCCAATGAGGTACTCTTTTCTTGGATCATAACTAGAACATGATTCTACAATTTACCTGAATAATGAAACAATTTAATAAAGTCAAGATATTTTGGGAAAAAGAAAATGAGGACTGTCTTGCCCTATTATTAAGGTGAATTGTAAATCTGAGGGGTGTGGCACTGGCTAACGGAACAAGCAGAACAATCATTTATACAAAATGTGAATTATCAAATGAACCCAAATACATAGCAAAATGAATCAGTTTTAAAGGTATCATTTCAAGTCAATTGAGGGAGAATCAATTCAATAAATGATTCCTAGATAATGGTTTAACTCTTTTTGGAAAAAAGACCTCTCCATCAAAATTAGTTCCACATTTGAGTTCTTTGAAGCATATGTAACTATTTCTCATTTCTTTGTTCATGAAATCCTTTTGTAGAAAAACAAGGAAAGGAATTTTTAAAAAAATAATGTAGTTTTAATTAAATAAAAAAAAAGAACTTTTGAATGTTAAAAACCACCAAAGCAAAGGCAAACATTAAACTATTATGAACAATATTATATAAAGGATTAGTGTCCTTAATAAATAAAGTGTTGGACAAGTCAGTGAGGAGAATTGTGCAACAGATAAAAAGGTACAAATGAGTGGGTCCATTCAGAAAAGAAAAATATCAATATCTAATAGGTACCTGAAAATTGTTTGAGTTGTCAGTAACTAAATAAGTTAAACATTAACAAGAATTTTTTTTTTTATCAAATGAAGAAAAACTGAAAATATTGTTCAACACTATCCAGGTTGAAAAAAAACAAGAAAAAAAAACAAGGCTACCTTAATAAAGACAATAAAAGTTGATTGACTCCTTATGGAATTTAAACTGACAGTATGAATTTTAAAACTAAACATGTTCTTATCCTTTATGACCCTTGAAAGCCACCTATATTTCTAACTATAGAGACTGTAAAGGAATATTGTGGACAACTATATAATCATTAAAAATTCTCAAAAATATTTTGAGATGTGGAAAATTCAGTATATTGGTAAGTGAAATAAAACAGACAGGATGTTAGATAGGAGTTCCAATTTTATAAAAGGAAATAAATACGCATGTGTATGCACAGAAGAACAAATGAAATATGTTAATAGCAATTATCTTTGGTCAGTGAGCTACGATGACTTTCTTCTTTATATTTATCTGTACATTCTAAATTTTCTGTTTATAGTACAAGACAATAAATTTTATTTTAATAAAAAGCCATGCTGGCTGGGAGGCTAATAAAGTGCAGTAGTGCGCTGGGAACACAGGGGCCCACTGAGGGGGTTGCAAGTCCAGATGAAGATTAAAAGGGAGAACAGAAAAGCAAGGAAGGAGCATTTTTAAGTTTGTGATCTTGGAAATGCCACATCTCTGCTTGATGAAATCCAGGGCTGGTGAAGGAGATGAATGCCGTCGGAATTAAGGAAGGCTAGCTATTACAAGGGTCTTTGTCATACGTGTCTTAACTTTGAAAAGTACAGTCATACGTGGTTGCTTAACAATGGGATACATTCTGAGAAATGCGCCCTTAGGCAATTTCATCATTGTGTAAACATCACAGAATGTAATTACACAAACCTTGATGGTACAGCTTACTCACTATGCTCCTAGGCTCTCATGTAGCCTACCCGGCCTCCATCACACATGTGGTCCATCCTTTGCAGAAGCATTGTTCAGTAACTCATGACTAGAGGCAAGCGGTGGGTGGAGAAGATTGCTCTGGGGTGTACGAAGTCACATGGGAAAGTGGAGGTGGAAATGAGGTTAACATTTGTTTTGTCCCAATTTCTGTGACCTGCTGTGAGAAAGAAATAAGGAGATAGAAAGGTTGCAAAGGTAGAGTTTATTGCTCCTGGGCAGCAGCTGAGACGGAGCTCCCAAGGGTGGGGTCTCATCTACTGGAAGTGTTGTAGAGGTAAGGGTCTCTTATATAGGCTTTAGGTTCCTTCTTTTATTTTAATGGTCCTTTACACCTGAATGCAAGTACCTAAATGCAAGTACTGGTCTGGTTATTGTGGTATTGATAGTGGTGCTTTACACTTGAATGCAAGGTCTGGTTCCGGTATTGCCAGTCTCATCACATTCAGGTTCTGGTAATGTTGGTGAAGAATGACAGCAGATGCTGTGAACCTCTCGAGAAAAGTGGGTGGAAGGTCTTAGGTCAGAAGTAAGGGAGGAAAGGGGAGCTCTCCCTGTGGTGCAGTGGGTTGGAGCGCAGCATTGGGAAGCTGGGAAGACAGCTTCAGTCCAAGTTCAATCCCTGGCCCTGGAGGTGACCCACATGGCGCAGCAGACCTTCTCTGTATCACCCACCTCAGCAGTGTACTTTGTCAAATCTGCCTGTTCTGCTCCCCACTCGTCTCTGGTGAATTCTCTGACTGCCCCTCTATCTCTTGGCATGTATCCCAGTTCTGTATGCACAAATAAATAAAATCTTAAAAAAAAAAAAAAAAAAAAAAGAAGAAGCAAGGGAGTAAAGGAAGCGGAGCAATATCTCCTGGCCTCTTCCTTGATTCCAGAGGAACTATTAAGGAAAAACGAGCAATTTCTGTGGGACTGTGTTTTACTCAAATGAGGCTGCCTAACATGTGCTACTAACCGGAAGGGTAGGATAGGACTTAAGCAGCCAAATTTTATTTATTTATTTTCATAGTTCTTGAGCCTGGAATGTCCAAGATTAAGGTGTAGGCAATATTAGTGTCTAGTGAGGTCTCTCTCCTGGGGTTGCAGGTGGCAGAGTCCTCACTGTGTCCTCATGTGGCCTCTTTGTAGCCTGTGTTCATGGAGAAAGACTCTATTCCTCTTCTTTTAAGGCCACTAATCCTATGGGCTTCACACCCTATCCTTACACCCTAAGCACCTCCTAGAAGCTCTATTTACAAATGCATCCATACATGAATGTTAGGGCTTCAGCATAAGAATTTTACGGGGATACAGTTCAGTTAATGGCAGAGGGATTTTAGGGAAATGGTATTTCAGAACAAACTCAAGTTTCAGAAAATCGGGGATATAGAGGTTATGTTTGTGGGAGAGATCAAAGCTATTTTTAGTCCAGCCCATGAGCATGAGGGCAAAGAGGCAAATTAACTTAAGATGTGATGAGATGAAGCAAAAAGACCAAAATGCTAGATCTGTATTAGAAAGGCAGACCTTTGCTAACAACACTCCAGAACACTTAAAAATTAGAGTAGAGACCAAAATAGAGATCCTGAAAATGTTTTCCTAAACCCCTGGATGGAGGAGGAAAAGAGGAGCAAAAAAAAAAAAAAAGAAGAGATGGGGGATGACTACTCAGTTGGCTGAAATAAACCACAAATTGAGTTCTTATTTTAATCATGCTTAAGGTTTGTTTGATCTAGCTGTTTTTCCTTAGAGTTCAGTTTTACATATGCTTCAGTGCCCCAACCAGCTTGTGTATTTTCAGGATTTTTTTTCCCTCTTTCTTTTCCTTCTTCTGTGTTTAGATCGAGGAGGGGAAGGACTGAGGGGCAGCGGAGGCTCATTCCTTGGTTTGTCAGGCTGTGTTCTTGACCCTTCCTCAGGACCTGTGATTAATACATGCTTTGTAGAGGAGACTTGGCAAACCCTGCTCTCCACAGGACTTGATTCATAATTCACAGCAAGCAGGAGGAACAGGGGCTTTGTGGTGGCTTGTTTGCTCTTCGCTGCATAAAAAGCAATGCGTTCTGACCTTCACTGTTATCTAATCAGGAAGTAGACAGTCCCGGCGTGTAGCTGAGTCCTCCTAGGGCTCTCTACAACTGTAAATTATGTTCCAGCTCCCCGGATCTGGGGCATGCCACACTTTACATTACTATTGTGTATCTTAAAATAAACAGCGTAGCAAGCTGTTTATTTTGGTGTTACTATGTATGCAATTTTAAAACAGTGGTTACTTAAACAAATGTCTCTGTTCCCACAGCACTTGAAAGCCAGTGTTTGCTCCTGTGGTTTTGGGTTTTGTCACTTGTGTTTGGATTATATCTGAAATCCACACTCCGAGCAATTGGAATGAACCTGGCAGCACCTAAGACAGAACCTGTTGTTGGGTCTGCCCCTGGCTCGGCCTTCACTCCCCTCAAACCCTACACTCCTGACCTTCTACAGTGCCTTCTGTACAAGCACAAAGTTGAGGTTTCGTTTTCTCCTTGCCATGCTGTTTATCTTCGAAAATTATCTGGAGGCTCCTTACTTTAAATTCCTGGATATTATACAGTGTAATTGAGTGAGCGGTAGTGGGATGATTCTATTGCACAACCACTCCCAAATATTCATTTCAAGCTGTGTTTTGGGCACCATAGACACAGTGCATATTCCATTGACAGCACTGGACCAAACTGAATGAGAAGAGGACAGAGGACAGAATGGATATAAAGATAATAATGTCTTGGAAATAATTTGCTCTATGACCTTAAGTTCTTAGACCTGTTCCACTGCATGCAGGGGTGAAATAGAGAAGCCAGGAGTCATGGTGATGCATGCAAAATTTGTGTTCAGGCAGGCTTTGGTTTGACTCCAGGTGACCACTTGCTAGAACTGTTTCTTTGGCCAACCTATTTAACTTCTATAAATCTTCATCTGTAAAATGGGTAGGATTGACTGGGAAGAGTGGGACAAGTCAGGTAAAAATGTGTAAAATAGTGGCAACACAAACAAGGTTGGTATGCAATAACTAGTCCTTCCCTTTGTTCTCTACCCCCACACCATGACCTAAGTGATAGGGGAGACCTGGCCACAGTCCTACTGGCTTGAAGCTGCAGTTAATGTAACATGGGACCGTCAGCATCTGCTTTGACTCATTGGGCGATGTTTGGAATGGTGATCACCCATTTCTGCTTAACCATTAGACTTCCTTCTCCATCCTCTTGGCCTGTTTTTAAGAACAGAGGAAGATTTGAAATTGTATTATATGTGCCTTACTCTTTGCCATTAGTGGAGATATCTAATAAGTACACCATTATCATCTTTTCACATTGATGATCTAAATTTCTTTTGTACTGGTACATCCTAAGATAACTTTTGGGATAGATTTACTGATTATGAATGGATAAAAAGTCAGCTTGGATTCTTGGGTATTTCAAGAAGTCTAAATTCTAGTAGTATAGCTTACTGACTTTAATGCTAAGACTAAAAATTAGTCTACACACATAATTTTTGTCCTTATAATTCACTTTTGCTAATGAAAGAATTTATTTTGCATATAGAATTACCACTTACATATTCTATAAAAACTCACACTATTTTTGAAAAATTTAGATTATAAGCCTACTAGTTTGAAATTGCATAATAAATTTAAAGCACTCATGAGATGATATAGACCTTACGGACCAGCTAACCATATACCCCCCTCTTCTAAAATGCATATGCAAGGCACTGTGCTGTGAAGATGTGAAAGGACATTCTCTGAACCATTTAGATACAGGTCAGATCCAGTAATTGCTTTTGTTGTTCTCCATGAGCCCATGAAGATGACCATGCAAGGTACTTTGAGCATGTGGATTTTTTATGGCACATATTAGAGCAAATACTCAGTAATCATAGAATGATTAAAAGCTTGGATATGGCTTCACTGTCTTTTACTAGCTGAGTTGCCTTGGGCAAATTATTTAACCTTTTTATGTCATCAGTTTCTTCCCTTTATCAACTGGGTGTGATAATAATACAATTTCCTGAGTTGTCAGTACCCAAAAAAGGAGATAATGCATGGGCAAGACATTGACCACATTGCACGGTAACAGATTTTTCTTAATGACATGGTAGGTGAAATGATTTCCCAGTACTTGGGGTCATTGGTTCACCTCTGTCCTAAACTCCACAAATTCATAAAACTGACCACAAATACATAAAAGGAGCAAAGAGATAGAATCAAGTAGGGACTTGAATTATAACTAGGTAATCGCTATGATCACCTTCAGAGCTAAGAGTGGGTCATATCTTCTGTCCATTCTGTGCTTGGCTAATCTCATGACATACTCTGGTTAGTGGTACTTGTCTTGTTTAGACTGCTTATTATCTTTCTAGTAATCGGATGTAATTGGGCAAACTTTCTGTATACTTCTGTGCTCTTTCTCCAGTTGCATCCACTTCCAACTCTCTACCATGACCTCTTTGGTTGTCTGGTTTGATGGCATTTCCGTTCTTCATCATTTCTTGAATCTCCTATATATAAGATGCATCTGGAATTCTAATAATTATATTATTTTCTGTTGGTTTGCCTGATCAAAAACAGCTCAAAGTTCTAATTATGAAAGAATGAAGAAGAAGATACTTTTTTGCCCCAATAACATTAGATGGCATAGCGACAACTGTGTGTTTGTTAAAAAGCAGTTAGCACAAATTAGAAATACTTCACAGCAGATGTGTTTTGTGAAAGGATATGCTAAAAAATTAAACAGAGAATACTTTCCGGTTATAATTTTAGAAAAATATTGTGCAATGAAGCAAATTTACAATTCATTTAAAATCAACCTTTTTATAGAGTGTGTGCCTTCACGATAAAATTTTGACAATTCTGCAATTTGTTTCAGTGTTTCATTGAGGGGGTGGAAATCCATCTGCTAGTTATTTTGGGGGACACCATTACATCAATAAAATGATTCCAAAGTTGTACGCAGATTTCATTTTAAATTAATGTGGAGCTGTTTTAAGTATAAGTGACTTAGTTAAAGGTAAAAGTTCCTATTAGATGCATCATCCTCGGAATTTCTTTTTTCTTTCTGTCAAACACAATCCCAGTTTACTGTACTCTCCAAGGACATTTTTGGGCCCTTGGTTCTTGCAGACGTTTCTTATTTTTACTTTACTGACCCCTTTTTCAGCTGCTGGAAGGGCTTTTTTTTTTTTTTTTTTTTTTAAATAGCTACCGTTGATACAGTTGCTATTAATCACTGTCTGCCATGTTGTGACGTCGGTTCTCATAACATCCCATTGAGTGGCTTTCCCGGGCTGGAGGCTTACCAACAGCACTGGCCTTTGATATTCGACTCACACCAGGAAAAAGAAAATGTAGAGTTAAAAAAAACTGCACATGGAGAAAAGAACAAAAACTGGAGAAAACAGAGTGAAATCAAAAACAGATAGCTTTCTGTGAGCAGCTTAGTTTGCCATGGGAGCAGCAAAGCTATAAATCTCAGTGGTGTTGTTTGAAAACTGAACATGAGGCTGCTAAATTTATCATTCATTCTTTGTTGTTTCAGGAAGGATAGTAGCTAGCTGACTTGGCTAACTTTGGTTTCTGTCCTCTATTAATAGCATTTCACTTTTCTCAAAATAAAATCAAAATTTGTCTTTGCCAGATCCGAAAGTCCTGGGGGATTTTATCAATTGTAGGGACAAGGAAGCGTAAGGGAAGGCCGGCCCAGAGTCACTCATGTGTTGTGTGACCGTGTGGTTTCTTCCCAGTCATGACTGGGCTGAGGTGCTTTTCTGTCTCGATGGCCTACCTGTCTTCTCCTATATACTTAAAAAAGGAAGATCCATATGTAGAATTAAAAAAGCACACAGAAAGAAAGTTCACTGCCATGAGCAAAGCTGGAACCTTGTTGAAGCTGCAAAATCCCTCCTTTTGTTTGTACTGTGTTCTATGTTGCACAGGGGGGAAAGGTAGAGAGCAAGCCTGCTACAGATGTGACTATCTATGAATATTCATGAGTGCCATTGCGCCTTCTTTTCTACAGCATCCAGGCCTTTCTGATCTCCCTCTTGCACAGCTCACAGATGCTCCCCCTGCCACCCCCCACATCTCCCACCTCAAATTTGCCCTCTCTGACCAACCTTTGAACAAGGCTGCAGTTTATTTCGATAACAGCCTGGCATGATACAGTGATCAGTGGCCTGAGAAGTGCGTGTGCGTGTGTGTGTGTATATATACACACGCATGCACACATGTGAGAGAGAGAGAGAGAGAGAGAGAGAGAGAATATCTTGCATCAAAACAAAGGGGGTATAAAGAAAAAAACGTAATTATCCACAGTTTTATGAATCCAACTCCCCTTAATGTTCATTATTTAAACCAGCAGCAATTACAAGTTCAAAGGGGTTTAGAGGGCCAGCAACCCGCATAATCACTGCCAAATTAAGCGGGACTCATTCGTCACAGGAGAGTACACCCTGAGCAGTGAATCATGCATGCCGTGACAGGCTCTGATTTACATAAAGCAGAAATCTGTGCCCTCTGGGGCTGAGCATTACTTCATCTCGGTAGCCCCACAATATGTGAATTTGCTTTCGGTATTAGGAGGCTGACACCACATCATCCAAGGCACAGCATTCCACTAATGTTGACAACAGTTACCCACTTCAGTGTGGACTGCATGTCCAAATCACATGTTGGACCGTGCTTCAAGTGAAATTCTTCTTGCAAAGGAAAGAATTTGTTGCCCTAAAGTTTCTGAATTAGGTACTTTCATGGGTAAAAGAAACCAGAGTTTTGGAGTTGCGGTGTTTTCTTTTATCCTAATCTGTTTGTATCTGTCATTAAAATCAAAGATCTTGTTAAGTTGGCAAAGCCCTGTGGACCAGAGGCCTAAGAAAGTGATCCTCTCCTGTCCTGCAGGGCTTGAGGAATGTACTCTCACACTCTTTTTTTTCTCTGGCATTTAGACAACTTCTTAGTGTTACCAGTGACAGTTGGGGCCAGTCACTGAAGTAGCCTGCTCTCTGAAGCTGGGCTTTATGTCACCAAACTTTAGACGGCTGCTGATGGGATAGTTCAAGGAACTTGCTAGAAAGCTGTCAGCAGGCACTGAACTCTCTTGGGCTTTCGTGCTAAAAATTGCAGAATTGAGTTTAAATGGAATGCATTAGGTTCAGGATAGTGACTAAAGATACCCAAATGGTGTAATGTAGCTCTTTAGTTCTCATTCTTAGATCTTCTTGGATGTTCCCTCTTGTCCTTCAGGCAGAGCTTCAAACTGAATTGTAACTTGTTTCCCTCTTCTGGAGAGAACTCAGCTTTCTATTTACAGCTAAATCATCTTGATATTATGTCTCTCCATCTCAATGCAAGATTTCTGCTTCTTTTCTTAGATCTAGCATAACTGTGTCCACACTTAAAAGTTTGAAGTGCTTGGGTTTAAAGAATTAGGTTGACAATTTTGGAGATTACCTACACTTTTACTTTTTTTTTAAGGATTTGTTTTATTTACTTATGCATACAAGAGCTGGATGCAGGCCAGAGGTGGGAGAGGAGAGAAAGGGAGGGGTGAGAGGATTCACCAGAGACAGAATGGGGAACAGAGCAGGCAGACTGAGTGAAATACACTGCTGAGGGGAGCAGTGGGTGAGACAGGAGAGGTCTGCTACCCCATGTGGGTCAGCTCCCTGCCCAGGGATCGAACTCATGCTGCAATGGCTGCGGAAAGCTTCATAGTGCTGCTACTGAACCCTTTGTGCCACCAGGAGGTCCTAACACTGACTTTTTTTTGATGACTTTGAAAGGCAAATAAAGGGCTTGTGTGTTGTCTCTTGTAAACAAGAACTATCCTATACATATATCAAAACAGCATGGTTTTTGTTTTTGTTTTTAAGATTTTTATTTGTTTTTGTGTAGAACTGAGGTGCAGGCCAGAAGTTCAGGCTAGATAGAGTGAGATTATTCACTAGTAACAGAGTGGGGAGCAGAACAGGCAGATTTACCGAAATACACTGCTGAGAGGAGCAGTGAGTGAGACAGGAGAGGTCTGCTTTGCCATGTGGGTCAGCTCCCTGGGCAAGGATAGAATTCAGACCATCACAGTGAGCCTTTGCAGTAGTAGCACTGGACCTAACCCCAAGCCACCAGGGAAGCCTAAAATAAAATGGTTTAAAAGTTCTTTGAAGCAGATGGAACAGTTTTTGAAGCAGTATGACAAAATGGACCCAGGCCAACCTTGCATGCAGGGCACCCTCCAGCAGGCTATCTGTGTTCTGTTGGAGGTGACCTGCACTCAAAGTCTCAGGACTTGTACCTTGGGCCTCAGGAGCATTTGTTTCCCCTAAATTCTTTCCTGTATTCTCCTTATTAAAATTCCTCAGTCAAGGGAGATTTGGGGACTCCCAAGTGCTATTGCTTGTGTGTTTCTTTGCTGTTCCAGGTAAATTGCAAGGCAATATGTTTCTCATGGAAAGGTGAGTTAGCCAGGAGTCTTGGCCCTGAGTTTGTCTAGTTAAGGAAACTGGTGTTAAGCAGGACAAATGGGCAAACATTTAACCTCTTGAACTTCAGTGTCTTCCGGTGTAAATGGGGATACTCTTTTCTCCTCTGCCCAACATATACATTCTTGAAAGAAGTGATAGTTTTTGTTACTTTCATTCTATGCCAAAACTCTGAACTTATCAGGTTGAGTTCCTCTTTAAAATCCTCTTTATTCCTCTCCTCTCTTCTACTTATCTCTGTTCCTTGGAAACATGAGCTATCACCCTAATTTCTTTAGGCCTTGTTCTCACTTTCCAGCTGAGCTTTGCCTTATGGTGTATCTGGCATTCTGAGTGGAAAGATTCTTCTGGACTGAGCGAAATCTTCTAAACTAGTTTTATTTCTCCTACCTCCATCTCTAGAACCTGAATAGAAAATCATCAGTATTTTGACCTGTGATGTCCTCTTCCTTCATAATATATATATTGTTTTTGTTTAAGTAATTCCATGCCTTTTCAAACCACAGTACTACAAGGTTTATAAGGATCACTAAAATTGAAATATCATTTACAGAGGGAAGAGATTGATAGGCAAATTTATGAACTGTAATAAAGTTTCAGAAGTCCTCAAAATAGTTGAGCTGTACCTCTCAAAATAATTTGAGTTGAAGAAAGATCATGCTAACCTTTCCTTAATCCTTTATGAAAAATACACTCGATAGTCTGTAAGTTCAAATAAGACTATGGAATAAAGATACTCTAACAGAATTTAATGTAATTGAATTTATTTGTATTAGAATGATTTTTGTTCATGTGGCAATGGTGGTAGCCACATAGTGCTCACTTGTGCACCATGTTGATAGAAAATATGTCTAGAAAAGACAGTGTAATGCCCACATGTGTACATGCGCATACGCATACAAACAAGCAAAATGTGGCAAAACTCTTACAAAATAGGTCAAGGCTGGTTACATTTTTTTCATGAAATTCATAGGACATTCCTTTGAGCACACTTCACCTGTAAGGCCCTGTGGGCCTAGGAATAAGATGGGTGATTAGGTACTGAGTTTCAGTGATAAAAATGTGAGCATGCTTTCGGTGCAAACAAATCATACATCCCTCCATTCATATGTTTCATAGCAATCTATAGTTTCTAGCATGGTCAAGCCATAGGGAAAGAACGAGGGAACAGGGAGATGTTTTAATGATCAAATTCCACCTTTCTTTGGTCCGGCCTCTATAAAATCTTGCTGCTATATTGAGCCAAAGTACCCATCAATGTTCCTTTTATTGGACATGCTTCATATATTGTGATGAGATTATATGCATCCGTAGAGGTTGTTAGGAAAAACTTAACATGCCACTGATGTGCAATGAAGGAAAGTTAATTGTGTAGATGCCACAAAACTGCATCAGTGAGTAGAGCCCTCTGTCAAGAGTATTAATCTGCCTTGAATAAAAACTACTAAATGGGCTTGTAACCAATAGCCTAAGGTAAAACCTGGTATTAATAAACCCATGGCAATGAATCAAACCACAACTATCTTTATTCACATAGGGATCTATAGGCTGTAAAACCACTGATAGATGCTGGTCTGTAAATGTAATCCTCTTTCATATTGCTCACAGAATTTAAGTCAAATATAGTTATTGAAAATGCACGTGTCTCTTCTCAATCTCTATCATGTTATCAGAACCAAATATTTCATTAATCAATAAAACTAGAGTTCTTTTAGACTCTGTGTTTATGTACATTTGTTTAATAAAGAATTTTCATTTCTGTTTGAAATGTCCCAGGGGGAGTTGAACTATCCTGGAAAATTTCAAGGGTAATGGATTTATATCCAAGCAACTCCTATATAATTCAGCTGCATCTGAAATTGGCAACTGCTCAAAGTTTCAAACTTAAAAATGTATGAGATTGGCCTGACAGAGTTATGTATAGAGATGTAACTGCTTTTAAAGTCTCTAAATTTAGTAAGTTAATTATTATTATCTGTGTGGGACAACTAATACATTCACTTCCAATACATCTACATGGACATAATGGATACATGCTGAGCTGTTTATATGTATTTTACCTGCAGAGTGGTCTATAAATTGAATGACATTTTAAATACATTTCAATCTGATAAATCTATTTCCTTGTCATGTCTTTATAAGAGGCAATAGGCTATTGTTTTCTTTTATTTGCAGAACAGAGACTAAACCTAAAGTTAAATACACAGAAGTAAGCAGAGGTATGAGAAGAATGATGGTATTTGTGAACTAAATTTGCCTGTATGTCATTTTTTTTTTCCTGGAATGAGAGAAGCAGAGATGTGAGTTTAAGTCTGGAAGATGCAAGAGATAAAGCTAGATCAGCCATAAACACCTCTGATCAATTAGAAAAGTTCTTTTGTCTATTTTAAAACGACTCATCTAAAGAACTTTGGAGATGCACCTGAAAAAGTGCCTTTCAGCATTTATGGATCAGGCCAGACCAACTGCATCCTATCTCCTTAATTCCATTTCTAACAGGTCATTAATTCATTGCTCATTTATTCTGCTTTTACACATCAACTACTAAATATGATAGGAGCTAATTAAACAGATACAGTTATTTATCTATACCTATAACCACCTTGTATCTAGGCATATATAGGCATCCATTAGGATTATAGACCTACATGTGTATTTTTATACCCAGATCAATATTTTCCAGACTATCATTGTCAGACTTCAGAACTTTGTCAATAGCAGACTAAGGAATATGTGCATACATGCAATTATATGCAAGTGAAGAATTCTTGGTGTTTCCTCAAAGTAACTGAAAATCATCAAAATGATTAGGAAGCAACTTTCTAGACTACTCTTTTCGAAATTACATATTTTCATAATAATTGAAGCATCATTCCTCACTTTCATAAGTCCACCCCAAAGGATATAATTTTGAAGCACTTTTGTTGTCTTAATAGACACAATCTTTTGTGTAAATGTTTCTCCAGCCAGTATTTTCCCATTTACACAACACTTAGGTATCCTAGCAGTGCTAAAATAAACATTGACTTCGGCTTAGCAGGACAAATGTTTGCACTCTGGAATTGTTTGTTGATGAAATAAATATTTTTAGCCCCAAAACAAAATAAACCTGAACTCTAAATTTATTAATGTGAAGGCAAGGCTCACATTGCTTTGGGTTTATGCTTTAGTTACCACTTCAAGTTAATTTGTATGGTTACAGGTGTTCTATGTTCATGGGTTATCTTAAGGAATTTGATCAATAGGAAAAAGTAATAATTTAAGAAGTTAAATGTGTATTTTTATAGGCTATGGTTCTATTCTGCTTAATTTTTAGTCTGAAAATTCTCCTCCATACCTAAGTGTGTGTAGCACAGAATGTCATTTCTTATTTTTGTTCCTATAATGTGTTCTTGCACTTATGTGATGCTTCACTTAAAAATACTTTAGCTTTCTTTTTTCCCCCAAATCAATAACTTTAATGCCTACTCCAAATAAGCTAAAATAGTTTTGATAATTTTCTAGCAAATGGCCAACTTTTGCCTTTTAGCAGTTAAAAACTTTCTGAAATATTTAAAAATCATTTTTGACAGTAAATTAAAGTGAATGGAAGCCTTTATCTAAAGATCCCACCAAACTCTTTACATACTTAAAATATTACAGTCAAATTGAGGAGGTAACTTATTACAGAAGTAAGTATACTTAAATGAATAATCTTTTTTGAAAGAAAAGTGTCTCTTCTGCCAAAGAATTCAAAGCATACTTTACTTAGTGTTTTATCTCACTGGCTTTTACTCACCTACATGTGTTTACAAACCCATGTAAATGGGTCAAAGGTCGTTGTGAAACATGAGCACCAGTGCAAAACTTCCAGCTGGGAAATAAGTGGAAGTCTATTTAAAAAATCTTAGTTTATTGAATTTATATTGGGTTGATATTAGTACCGACTTATAAAACAGTAAAAAAAAGTAAAAGCAAATAGTTGTCCTTTAGAGCATGTTACATATATGTACATATATAACACACACATAGACACAGTTATATACACACAGCTGGTGATAAAATAAGAAGATACAGGGGAAAATTGAAATGTTCTTACTTTAAACATTCCCTTTTGTTACAAAGTGATTTTTATCTTAGAGTGGTCTTTTATTGTTTTTTAAGTATTCTTTAACCTGACTTGCTCAATTCAGATTTGGTAGCATATAAATGAATAGTTTTCTATTGTTTAATTCTGTGCATTCAGTGTAACATATTTTAGAAGATTCAGTTATTGATAGCAGATGTTTCAGTCTACCCGTTTATTCCCTAGATGAAGAAGAGAATGTTAGGTTGTAAAATCATTAAGGTTTGCTATGGACTGAAAAGCAGGGGGCGTGCAGGATTCTTTAGAGACAACTTTATGCTAGGTGTTGGCATGCTGCTGAAATAGCAAGGATATTTATCAAAAATACCAGCTGTGCCGTTATTAGCACAGCAGAGTTTTGTGGACATTAGTCTTAGATGTTTTCTTTTAATCAATTGAAAATTTAAAGAAATGGAATGATGATTTTTTTTTTTAAATCAGTGGTGTCCATGTGTGTATTCACGAAGAGATACTGGGGAGTTGTACCACTTTGAATGTTACAAACTGGCTTCAGAAATTTCTGAAGTATGTGCTATGGTGGACTTTAGGGGAGAGAAGGGAACAGCATTCAAAGTTGTCCTGAGAGACCCAGAAGGCCCTTTTCTCCCATCTATCAGTTGGCCCCACACTCTAAGCTGCTTCTTAGCAGCAGGTTCTGCTGGGACAGTGCTGCCTCTCCCAGGTCCCTGACTGGAAGTGGCTGCTTGTGGATCTCTCGTAAGAGCTAGCCTTGCAAGAACTTCTTGCAAACCGCTTCATGTGTGCCAGCAGGTAGTTACACTGGCCAGGAAATCATTCTGCCCTTAGACAGAGTGACCCATCCTTGAGGCTGAAGGACTTTCATAGGCATTCCACTTCTTGCTTCAGATTAGTGCATTGTTATTATTACTCTTTACATTTCATTTATCAAAGTAAGCAAAATAATGCCCACAGAGGAGTTATATGAGTAAGTCCCCGCTGGCTAGTGACGGGTGGCAGATAGTTCTGTAACCTCAGTTTTCAATTTAAGATATATAGATTATTTGTTTTTTTCATAGATGCTTAATTAGCAATCACTCTTTTAAAGAAAAAAAAATGTACCTTCAAAATATGGTTTGGTTTGAAAATAATACATGAAGCAGTACATGTTTTCATAAAGCTATCTCAAAATGGTTTAGAAATTTTTAGCTGATAGGTGTCTTTTCTTTTATTGAGGCATTCAGCTCTGTGGTTATTGGCTGATCCATGAGGAAGTGAACTGAAGTCTTTTTCAGATGAACAGTGAAGATCTCTGTGTCCATACTGAGCTATGCCAGTTGTCAGAAGAAGAATTTCTATGGAAAAACACTTCATGGACACTAGCTTAAGCGATGAGGGAGACCTATAGCTGTCAAATAGTCCTGTGATAAAGGAAAGGAACAACATGAGTGATGAAGGAAGGGATGATTCCAGGTAGATTTGTATAAATTTAAAAGTTAGCAGCAGTTTATAAACCACAGGTCAGCCTGAGATGAAGATATATTTTATGTCCCTGTAAGTGTTAGGTAAACTGGTGTCTCAAGTTTCTCTAGGTGATAGATGTAATAAGCATTTGCATAGAGGGGAATTCATGGGCTTGTAGTGCCAACTATTTTCTGTCCTTCCAAAGAAAAGAGAGACTACCAGGCCATAGATTAATTTGTGACTCATTTACAGTAAATATCTTTATTCCTGTCAAAATTTCAATCTCAAGATTGAATTATTTGGTATGAAAATAATGTGTGCTGCTAAATTACTACCAAAAGTTAGTGTTCAAAGAGATTAGTTATTTGGGAAAAGTCAGAGGCCAATGTAACATTAGGGATAAAGTAGGCATTATAAATAGATATGACTTATTTATTAAAAGACTCAGAAAGAAACATTCAAAACAAGGGGAGAAGATTATAAGTAATTGTGTCACAGTAAAAATAATGCAGCTCTTTATCCCCCTAGGAGTCACTCCCTCCCCCCCCCCCATTTATTTGAGAGATGTAGAATAGATTTCTTCACTTATATACACAGAAATGACTTGGCTTTGAAATTCCTTTCCTACAGGGATCAAATTAGCAACAAAAACTTACTTTTAAAGGTTAGATCATAACAGATAGGGGTTACATAACACCATGTTGCAGAATGCAGTGAATCAGTTAGCAAACAGTGGCTGGGCAGGTGGCCTGTCAGCAGCAGGTACAACGACAAGTCAGTTGAGAGCAAGGACAGGTTTCATTGCCTCCTGGTCAGTGGTCTCCAGGGCCTGGAGAGGATCCCACTCACTGGAGTCCTGGTTTACTCCATTTATTTTTTCACTCAAGTCAATTGAGTCCCTGTTGAGGACCCACAGTTTACTCTGTCAAAGTCCTTAGACTTTTCAAGTCAACTTTATATTTCACTTAGAACTTGAAGCACACTTAACTAGGAGTGTCTGGATAAAATCACAGTGAGGACTTTACACTCATTAACTCATTAAACGACTTCCTTAACCGGGTGCTATGTAACCCTGATGCTGAAAAGGCAAATAAAATGAACTTTGATGGAAGGCACTTCAATATGACTTTTATGAATCCTTTTCTTGGGATTTTTAAGAATGCTAACTAAAGCCAACCAGAGGCTGCAGCTGCAACAGACTTCTCTCCTTCTTCATCTTGAACTGATGTGCTCCTGCGATATGGGGTCTTGTTGTTTGCAGTTATTTAGAGCCTACAAGAACTCTATGTTGCTGGGCTTTTTCTGACCAAACCTGGTCTTGTTCTTAGCTCTGTATTCTAGACATTCTAGGTCTGTGGGATCAAGCGGCTTTGAGGCCTAGGTACAGGCACCTATTAAGAGCAATCAGGTCCTCCCTGGTGGTGCAACCAGTCGAAGTATAGCATTGTGAAGCTAGCCGCAGCCACTGCAGGATGAGTTCAATCCCTGGCCAGCGAGGTGACCCACATGGCGTGGCAGACCTCTCCTGACTTGCCTGCTGCTACCCTCAATAGTGTATTTTTTTTTTAATATTTATTTATTTATTTGTACAGAACTGGGGTACAGGCCAGAGATGCGGAGGGTGAGAGGATTCACCAGAGACAGAGTGGGGAGCAGAACAGGCAGATCGACTAAGCACACTGCTGAGGGGAGCAGCGGGTGGGTCAGGAGAGGTCTGCCACACCATGTGGTCACCTCCGGGGCAGGCGGGAATCGAACTCATGCGGAAGTGGTTTTAGCTTCTCAGTGCAGTGCTTTAACCCGCTGTGCCACCAGGGAGGGCCAATAGTGTATTTTATCTAATCTGCTTGTTCTGTTCCCCACTTTGTCGCTGGTGAGTCCTCACACTTCCCCCCCATACCCCAGCACCTCTGGCCTGTACCCCAGCCCTTGTATGCCTAAGTAAATAAACCTTTAAAAAATATAAAGAAAAGCAACTCAGCATAAAGCATGTGGGACACCTGAGACAGGCCAGCATGTCCAAGGGACTCATGTGCAGAGACCATTTCCAGCTTGATTGTTCCATGAGTCTCTAAGCTCTCTCGATATCACTGCAGGTTATTTTCATTTTCCCATAGAATTGTCTGATAATATCTAGATCAGTGAAGGCCCTAACCTGCTCAGACTAAAGTTTGCACTTGAATGCCACAAGTGAGATTTATGGCTAAAATTCTGACTAGGAGCACAGTGTTCAAGATGGCAGTACTCATATGCTGAATGTGATACACATACTCTTTGTTACCCAAAGCATTGGTATAGTTAGTCACTTCTCTGGTATAGAGAAAGGGACACTTTATAAATTGTTTTAAAGCACTTTTCTTTCACTTAAGCTCTGGAATGTAAGTTGAAACTCCTATGCAGGGTCCCCAACAATTAAAGTCAGACCCTAGTTGTGGAGGCCCAAAGGCCGCTGTGAAATTTCCAGGGTCAACTAACAAGGAGACTTTAATTACTCATTGACATTTTATCAGAGGGAACGATATTCTATAAAGGAATTTGGAGGGGGAAGAATTCTTCAGAAACCTGGACCATTTCTCAGTATAAGAAAAAGTTCCTGCCATAAGTGAGGATGCAGATTGGGCCATAGCAGTGCCTTATGGAATCATTCCTGTTTGTATGAAGGCCTTTTTTTTTCCACTCTGAAAACATCATTAGTATTATGTTGAACAAAAGTGAGATTCTGATGAATGTACAGCTTTTAGCTTCCTGAGAGGTATTTTCTGGAGTGTCCCACACAGAGTTGCTGGCCCAGTACGTGAGAACACAGGGTTCAGAGGAGGCTGCAGGGAGGACCTTCCTGGAGCATAGGACAGTTAGAGGGCAAGGCTGCTTCTCTTCGCTTGGTTTGCTCGGGGCTCCCTCTGGGGGTGTCACTCTAAACTCCAGGATCTCACAACTCCTCCAGGGCTGGCCAGCCATTCAAGGAAACATCTTTCCCGGAGTGAATGATCCCTCAAGGAGACATGGTTTTGTACAATTTTCATACTAGCTAGGTACTGGGAGATAGGTTCTTTTTAAAAATCCCAATACTCTCTCTCTTTCTCTCTCTCTCTCTCTCTATATATATATAATAGTTTATTTTTACATCATTTTGTGCCTTTTTCCATCTCAGTTGTAATCCCCAGTTGGGCTTCCACCAAATCACTTGTGTGCATTCCCCCCATCCCACTGTTTTTGATCCCATTCCCCACTCCACCCCTGTAAAATGTCTCTGGTATATAGCTGTTTATTATTATTATTTTCTCACCTGGTCCTTTATACTCCTGCTATGAGTGAAACCATCCGGTAAAACCCCAATACTCTTAGATAAAACAACAACAAATGCCCCAGTATCATTGTTTTCTCAGAAATGTCTGTTATAAAAAAATTAATAAACCTTCCATTGTCACTAAAAACAGTTCCCCTTCCACTGCAGATGTATGAAGTCTATCTACTGTATGATGTCAGTAGATACTGTGTCTCTTTCATTTAAATGAAGGTAAATGTATACAAAGGTAGGTAGGCCAAGATGTGACATATGAAACTTCTTCACTGGCTAAACCCTGACACCACCTCCAAAACAGGTGAATTGTTGAGAAAAAAATTCTGCTAGGTGAGAAAGCACTTTAATCAAAATTGACTGACTTGATTTTATCAGCCTGCTACCTGAGTCCTATATTCATTTATTCAACCAGTACCTACAATTGTCCCCCCTACCCCCATAAACTAGAATTTACTAAGTGATGGGTGGTTGCAGAGCCAAGTCAGAACCAGAGTCTGTCTGTTAGAACTTTAAAAACATGGAAGACAAATAAAATGTGAATATACAATAAAAATTAAAAGTGGTGGGGTAAAAGTGTCTACAAAAGTGTGGAGGTTAGAGGAAGGAGAGATTACTTCCAGCTGAGGGAATTAGTTGATGTTTGAGGAGACTTCAGCTGGGGGAAGGGCAAACTTTGAAGGCAGGTGAGGGTGGGGGAGGGAAGCAGCAGCAGTGCAGTGCAGGGAAAGTCAGGCCAGCAGCAGCGATTAGCAGGGTTTGGTTCCATAAAGCCTCCGCTAAGGATGCCTGAGCAACAGGAAATGATGTTGGGAGAGCAGGTCTATTTCGCCTAGAGACAGAGTGGTTAAGGATTTTAGACCTGATTTGTCTTTCCAGTAAGAAGTGAACAAATTATACTTTAGTTGCAAATCTCAACGATTAGTTTGGAAGACTTGAATCAGGTGGAGTGAAATGCCAAGTGACTGGAGATGGAAATACTGGCTACAAAGCTTTTGTATAATGAAAATAAATGTTTTCCCGAGTATGGTGAGTGCATGATTTATAGCATATATGGGAAATTTAAGAGGTGTTTAGGTTTTAATAAGGACATAGTTTAAATATGTATTAGAGAAATATAACATGCATCTCTTCCCTTTGATTGCATAGACTATTGCCATGAATGAGTCTAAGGGCCGAAAAATAGGTCTATTAAGCTAAAAACATTAAATAAAGAGCACCATGCATGGGATCTGTCCATATTGCCCAAATCCTGAAGGTTTTAGAGGCATGACTGAAGCTTGGGGAACTCTAATCTCAGTGAAAGTTGAGTGCCTACATTAGGGTAATGGAAATGGAAATGGGAAGATAAGTAAGAGAAACAGTCTGGAGGAAGAATCTGCAGATTTTGGCAACCTAGATGTGTTCCACAAAGATGGGGGGGGGAGCAATCCAAGATGCTGCTACAGTTTTGAGCCTCACTGTTAAAATGTTGATAATCATTAAAAGACATAAAGGAGGAGCTGTTTTACGAGAAAATAAGAGTTCATTCTGTGGGCATGAAGAGTTTAAGAGACTTTCACAAGGCATTTGAAGTGCAGAACTGAGGAACTGTAATAGGAAGAGACTTCCAACAGACCTCAGAGGCAATAGCTTAAGTTGTACAGTTGTGACTGAGGAATATCAGAAAGAACATCAAGGGTAGATCCTCAGAGAAGCATATATTTAGGAGGGGGAGGAGTCTGAAGGACTCAAGAAGAGATCAAAGAGTTAGAAGAAAAGCAGGAAAGTACAGAATCTTGAAAGATCATTCCAAGTAGAGTTCTTAGTGGGCCACTGTGCTCTATCTAAGGTAGTTGCTGAGCAAAAACTAATAAAAGAGAAATACACAGTCAACAGAATTGAGATATATGGAGGCTGGGGGACAAAAGGAAGAAAACACCACTGCGTTTGGCCAGGAGGAAGTCATTGGTGACCTTTGGGTCTGTAGAGTCTCAGCAGAGTGACAAGGGCCGAAGCCAGATTGCAAGGAGGGAAGGTCAGAGTGTGGGGGGGTCCAGAAGTGAATTCTTATTTTGAGACTGTGAAAATAGAGAGGATACTAACTTGGGGCATAGTAGCATTGAGAAAAGATTTTTTTCAAACAAGCATGTGTTCTAGCATATTTGTAAGCACAGGAAAGGATCTGGTAGAAGTGAGGAGACTGAAAGCTCAAGGGGTGATTCTTTGAGACTGGGTGAGAGTAAATGACATTAATGACATGGAGAAGAAAGAAGATTTGAAGCTTGAATTAGATGGCCTTGGTGATTTCCTGTAAGCCGTCAGGCCATCTTTAAGTAGTGAAAGGGCAAGAGCTGGGTTTATTCCTTCAGAGACTTGGATAGGTTGGCAGTTCTCAGGGCAAGAAATGTGGAGGGAACTAGTAGGAGTGAATGCAAAGACTGCACACTTAACATCTTCAACAGCACTTAGGCATTGGAAACAGAATGGTAGAGATGACTTCTACTCAGATGTTGAGGTTGGTAAGTTTGCCTGTGGTCATTAAGACTCTTCTGTCATGAGAAGTATCTGGTTACCTTTCTTTTCTAATTTGTTTAATTCAAATAACCATGAGGCAAGCAATGGAGGAGGTAACCTTAAGCTTCTGTTTCTCCTGGGTACTCTAGTCATATTTAAGACCTGGCAGTAGGAATACCAACTAAATTCTATTAATTGAATTCAACCATTTGAGACACTGAAGCATGAAAGAAATTATTGGCTACAACAATGAGGTAACTGTCTTAGGTACCATACTAAATTTGCTCCTTTTTATTTTTTCCTGACATTTAACGTGATTCTTTGCTGAAATACTGGGCACTTGATAATAAAAGCCATGGATTGACCTTATTTCCATGTGGGATATAGGAAAGGCACAGTTTTTGGAGTCAGTTTTGGTCATCTTACCAGTTGTACATAACACACTATCTGCAAGCATCTATTTTTTCATCTGTTAAAAAAAAGTTATTTTTAAAAAATGTAAACATGCAATTTAAAAATTACGTTTCTAATAGGATGACTATGAGGATTTACGCAAATAAAAGGCCTTGATACAGTGCCGAGTACATAGTATCTTTTCAATATATTTTCCAAATTTTACTTTGTTAGGTATTCATGGAATGGTTTCTGAATGAATTCTATATGCGTTAGACTTAGGAAAAGTATATTTGCTGTAACATAATGGTTTCAAGAAAGGGAAACATTTGGATAAATGAAATCTTGGTACTATATTCTTTAAAATGGAAACATCCACAAATTAGGTTGTTTATTATAGACTGAAATGCACTATTCTCAGAGCAGTTTGCAGTTTTGTGTAGTCATACTGTGTGGGTGCCTTTTGCTTTGTTCTTTTGGCTGGGCGCAGTACTAATCTCCTTCCCCTAGGCAGGCAAACTAAGTGTCCCTGTGACATTTTCCCCCTCCACTCAGAAAGAAAACCATTGATTACTAAGGGTCAGCACTGGGTTACTAGCATGAATTGAAGTAGACCTCTCTTGGCCTGTGACAAAGTTGTGGTGCTCGTGTCTGTGTGTGCTTCTGTGTGTGTCCAGTGCCCGCCATAGCAACCTGTCACTCTTGTTTGTATCACAGGAATGAATCAGTGAGGTGCTGGTGAACACAGTGAAAAATCATGGGCTGATGAGAGTTTGATCAGGGGTTTTGTTAAGGAAAGATGGCACCAGTAGATTGCTGGCACATGAGTTCACTAGCTTTGTCTTTAGCTCAGTTGCGGGCAGTTTTAAAAATGATAAATTGTTTGAGGACATTGATGACTCTAATTTGTGCTGGCTGAAGAAAGAGAGCAAAAAAAAATCTTGACAAAGACTACAGCCGATTGGGAAGAACAACCCAGGTTTAGATGGATTGCTGTGTTTTGAACCTTGTTTTCACCACTTGCTAGAGATATTGGTCATCTACAACTTACTTAACTTTTCAGCCTTAGTTTAATCAGCAAAGTTAGGATGGGAATCCCCACCTCAAAGGCTTCTCTTTGGACAAAATGTATTGATGTGATGTGGAGGTCCTCAGAGCAGCACCCTCAAAGTAGGACCCACTTAGCTGGTTTGCTGCCATCCAAATGAGTTTAGGTTCAGTTGAGACAACGAGCCAGTTCTAACAAGAAGAAATTGTGAAGAAGGTAAATGTAAAGAATAATTAAATCATACAAGTATTAAGGCAGGAACTATGTGATAAGAGAACTTTTAGCTACCAGTAAGCACAAGGTGATTTGACCGTACAACAAAATATCCAGATTGATAAACATCAGACAGACAATAGCCCACACTGATCAGACTGATTTTGGACTATGGTGCCAGTTACAGGCTTCACCCTTTTAGGGGTTTTTTGACAGCCTTAATATAGCCTATCGTGAAGAAATATGACCAGTGTGGAGATCTGCCTCAAAGGCCTGTGGCATGAGGAATGACTTGAAACAACAGGCATTTGAATTGGAGAAGAGAACATTTACAGGGCCCAAGCTACTGCCCTTCAGTGTGTGAAGGATTGTCGTGTGGAAGAAGATAGCTTGGCTTGTTCTGTACTTGACTGGGGATGAGGATGAATATGCAGGTACAGGGCTGCAGCCTTCAGCTTCAGCTTGGGCAGCACTTTCCAAGCACCAGACCTGGAAGTGGGGCGAGCAGCTGGCAGAGGTAGAAGGACTCACCTTCCTGATGTGCTTAATCTGAGGTGTTGTATCTCAGCACGTGTATTAGAGAGGAATTGAGAACTGACTGAGATGCGGGACTCCATACCACCGCGACACCCTGATTTCTTGACCTTCTGAACTCAAAATGAATATATAGTAAAATGCTCTTTCTGCTGAAAAAAAAAGGGGGGGGAGGTTGTGGGGGAGAGTATAGTTCAATAAAAGGGCAGACGATGAAAATTAACCTAAGAGGGTAAAGTGCTTTTTAGCCCAGTGTGTATGTTTGTTTGTTTTATTATGTTTTAAAGGATCCATTACCCAAATTTCATTCTTAACCTTAATCAGATTCCCTGATTAAGAATTCTTCAAGCACTCCACAAAATAAGCAGTCTTTCCTCTCACATCTGGCAATTTCTGTAAAGAGAGCAACATGCTCAAGGCATAGCTCAAAATAGAACTGAAATTTCCCAACTTCTAAATCCCTGGGCTATCTCTCTACAATGCTCCTTACCCTGAACTTTCCAGAAGCTGCTTGAATTCACCCTCCCAACCCTTGGGGGCTTCTCTTTCAGTGATTCACAACTCTATTTGTCCAGTTTCTGAAAGAATAGAGGACTTGACAAGTGAAACCTCTGAGGATAGTCAGGAAGGCCTAAATGCAAAGATGCAAGGTCACTCTTATTTCTCGGTTGAGACTCTTATTTTTAGCTCAGAGGACAAACAGGATGAAATCTTACAGCTTAGAGGTCTTGGTTACTCATCACGAGACACGCTGGCCTTCGGTTCCCAAATCATCCTGAAGTCTGGTCATTGTCAAAAGTTCCTTTCCCTCCCTTTCCATTTCTGCCCTATGCCTCTTATTTACTGTGTCTAATGTGGCTCTTTACTTGACTTGCTCATTGAAATGAAACATAAGGCTTGCCTTCTTGAAGGAAGTTTTGGAAAATTTTTCCAGATTCTCTTCAATTCTTTACAATTCTTTAGCTTCATCCTGAACAAACCGGTAATTAAGTTGAGAGAACCCACTGTTGCTAAATAGTCTACAACAGCAGAAGTTCAAGTAGTATTTACATTCATATCTACCTCTAAGAACTCATTTACTTTATTAATGATGCTAACTTCGGCTAACTAAAGTGGCAACAAAGTTTGAACCCTGGTAGTTCTGCAAATTGTCACCCAAAGCCATTGGTTTCCAAGGCTGATGACTGCTCTTCATTCTTCCAGTGTGGACACCCAGAGCTGTTGAAAAGAATTGAGATGCTTGTCAACAGAATGGAAAGCTGGCCTTCATCAAAACAATTTTAGTCTGTGAGACTAATGACCTTTCCTTGCTGTTTGTTTTAGTTTGGAACTAAATGAGAAAATTGTTTTAGATAACAGTAGTTTGCTCTTCCTTCCCCAAGTATTTTACTGGGGACAACCAAGTAGCACAATTGTCAACCAGTCTATAAAATAGTGCACATGCACACATGACTAGGGGAAGTAGTAAACTGGTCCAGAAATCTAACTTTAGAATATAATATGAAAACAAATGATAAAAAATCATAGCTTAGGAGAATGTGCCCATTGTTTGGTCACATTACCACAATAATAATGGCCCACATGATAAAATACAGCATTTCTAAGTACTGTTTGCCTCCAGTTTTTCGGGTTTGTGTTGTTTTTCATAGCTGTGAACTGAGCTGGCTGATGAACAGGCTCTAGGGAAAGGGTAGGGACCCCTTGTTTCCTGCTCAGCTTTGCTGATGAAGAAAAAACAGAAAAGAACCTAATGAAAGGAAAGAAGGTACGGTTTTGTAGTCCAGGTAAAAGGTTTAGGGAAGTTCAGAGATCAAGTAATTTTTGTAGCTTGATCACTAAATTTCTCTTCTGAAGGGCAAATAAATTCCTGTCTCAGAAGGCTTAGAAATCTGCAAACCAAAAGCAGTAATATAAATAAGAGATGTTCAATCAGAAATATAAAAACCTTACTGGAGAAAGTAAAAGTTAGGTGGTTTTCATTTACCTAAAGCACTTTAGTGCAGTCCATTTGAAGTGGCATATAATTAAAAAAAAAAAATGTGTGCATATGGTTTCTTTGGTTAAGTGTCTATGGGTGGGAATGTATGGAAATGTTTAAAGTGTTTAAGTAAAAATATCAAATAGGTTTTACATAAACCACCAGATAATTTACAGACTTTTGCAGTGTTGACCATTTCCCTACAGTGCCACATCAGGGTGGAGAACAGATACTCAGTGCATAGTCGTGAAGCAATGAAATTTCTGTAAGTCGTGATCTGCTGGCATGTAATAACTCGATCTGCTTCATGCAGACAAAATATATTAAAAGTATGGACGAGTGAAGTTTGTGCCCCAGGGAAAAGGCGAGATAATGCATTGAAATTGTTCAGAGGTAGTTAGATGCCTAATGGTCTAATATGTGAGCTATGTGAGGTCTGGGGTCTGGTTCTCATAAATTCTGGCTAGACTGATCCTGTAATTTCAAGCAAAGGATAAAAGCGTTAGCCAGAATCATCAGTGTTCAAGGTCTATGATGCTGGATATTATTCATGTAAAGATTTTAAAAAAGAAAAAAACACTTTAAAAGGGTTGCTGTGCAGTATAAATCACAATGTTGTGTATTTGTATTTGTTTGTGTTTGAAAATATCTGCATACCTACATGCATGTTACAAGCAATTTAATGAAAGAAATTAAATTGAAATTTATAAAAACCTTTCACATCTTTTCCATGATGGGATAGGATTTTTGATATCATGTAATAATGTGCTGCCTGAAAAACCATGTACGATCTAATTATTTCAACTTCAAACTGACATATCTGTGTTTAAATTGGAGTAAAGAACATGTTTGTAATAAAAATTTACCATTACGAATGGAATAATTTAAAACCAATTTGGATGGATTCAGGAGTGATTAGAGGAAAAAGTTCCCAAGACATTTGGTAGCCTTATAAATGATTTCACAAAATATGCTAAGATTATCCCAGCGATTATATTGGCTGAATACAGAATCCTCATATTTGAAAAGAAAATTCCCTAAGAACTGGGCTTTTGAAAGATGGTGGGTATGAAAACCCTTGATAACTTTCTCCTTTATATAATTTATTTCATTGTGGGGGTAGTAGTTTTGAAGTTTTCATTTGCAGTTTCTTTTCTTTTTTTAACCAGCTCACTTATGTTGGAGTCTACAGTATATTTATACAGTCTTCCTGCCAGAATCGTTGACAGTATTTTTAAATGCTTTCCCTCACTGCCTAGGTTATACCAAGCACCAGTCGCCTTAAGTTCTCAAAACTATACCACCCACACACACATCATGAATAGAGATGTGCGTACTTCTTTTCTTTGCGTACTTTTTTCTTTTGTAAAACAAAGTGTTCAATCTAAAATTACTTTGGCTTCATTGTGAACCTGAAAAATCATCTCAACTTCATATCTATGGAGGTAGCTGGTGTGAGCTTTGATTTGATATTGGTAATAAGGCTATCAGTTTAAAAGCTCGTTCATAAAAACGTCTGCATTTACACATATACGCAACATAGCATATTAAAACTCTATTGAGTTCAAGCTTCTGACGTTCCATAAGAATCTTAGTGCTAAATACCCTTTGAGCAGAAAATATCTGGGCTTCTGAGTGTACCTGAAGATATTTGTAGATTCAGTTACATTTGTCAATGTCATAATCTTCTGATATTTGTTATTATATATTACAAGTATCTCAGAGGTAATTCTTTATATACAAATGAGAAAACCAATCACAAAGATTTAGATGACTTAAAAAGTTTTGCATCAGTCCTGCTTACTTTTGCTCTTTTTTTTTTTTTTTTTTTTTTTTAAGCAGTGTTTCCATTTCACTTATTTTTCACCTTGAGGAAATAAACTGAGTTTCATCTACTGGTTAAAATTACAAAAAAGAATTTTATAGATTAATATTGCAATTTCTTCTTAGAGTTTGATGTCCTAGTTAACTTTGGACAAATTGGCTAATACTGTTTTTTTAACGAAAGCATACAGATTATTTAAATACTGGAATTCTAGGAGTTTATTTTTGCCTCAATTAAATGATTACAAAATAGGAAAAAATCCCAGAATTGAATTCATGGGTTTCTCCCCCATACTATTTGAAAGAAAATCCTAGCAGTAATTTTTCTAGCTAACTTTGATCTTGAATAATTCCATTGATGTGTTCATCCTTCCATAATTCTGCTTGCCATTTTGCCAGCGATATTTTGCTGTATGAACAGATGATGATTGTATGTCATTCCTCAGCTACAGATAATTTGCAAGAATTAGTGGTAAAATTGAGTTATTTAACTTTTCACTATGCATTTTATCTTCTTTGGAGACTCAGTTTTAACAGGAAGGGCAGTACTGGAAATTTGGAATTAGTTTACATTTTCTATCCAAAGTTAGGCAATGTGATTACCTTTTGATTATTTTAATTCTAAACATCTCAAGGCAAAATTCATAATCCGTGCTAAAAAAAAAGAAGTAAATTCCTCTCACCAGCCCGTCTTTTCTCCCCCTCATCCTCATTCTTCAAATCTTTTCCAGACTGTTTGCAAAATGAAATTATCTAATTTCATGAGTATCTGTTCTGAGAAAGCACTACTCTTTGGTAGAAAGAACCCCGGGACCCCGTTTCAAGGCCTAATGACTGAAGACAAGACCTTTCTGACCATGAAATACCACCTTACGTTCCATGGGAACACTGACAGAACTATCTGTGAACCAGCACACCGTTAATACAGTTTATGAGAAATAACAAATGTCAACAAGTTAGCAAACTCCTTTGCTGCAAATTTCTGAGAAATATTTAAATGTGAAATATTTTCAAAAATTAAGTTAGTTCTCCAAGTTTGAGAACTATGTGCTTATAATTGTTTTATTTCATTATTTCTTTCTAAAATTTATATCACTAAATCAAACTGTGATAGGAATTTATTCAGGACTTTTGAATATCTATTGAGGCACTGTTTCAAAATGTACATCTGCTTGCTTAATTATAATATTTCTGAATTTGTAACTCTTGCCACTATTAAATTTAGTTTTTAAAAAGACTAAAGATGAGGAACCAATGCTGAATTATTAATTTGAATATTATGAACTTTTCAAGTTCTAAGTATAGAGGAAGAAATACTGAGCTAATTTCACTAATTAATCTAGTTGATTACAGCATATTTATATAAGCAGAGTTAATCTAATAGACCCAAAAAGTTTAAGAAGTCTCTAGTTAAGCTTTAAATGAAGCAAATTAGTAATTCAGGGGCTAAACAGGTTATTAGATCAAAAATGGACACAATACATTTTCTATAATCTTACCAAGAATATAACTTGATAAGCTTAAGATTTTGTGCTTTTGTTAGCTGTTCTGTGCTATCGCACAATTTAAGTTTCTGCTTCTAGTTGTGACACTGTAAAATTATTTTCAGACTAAAGCATTTTATATTTTTCCTCAGGTTTTCTTATTGCACTGAACTATCAGCTTTCTTCATCTGAGGCATACTATGAAGGTACAAGAGAGACATAAGCTTTCTTGTTTGTTTAAATACCCTACCTACTGTAATGTGGATAATTGCCGAGTTAGTGAAAATGGACTCTCCTTTTGCTTTGTGACAAAGCCACATTTAATAGGTCTAATTTTAGATCTGGTTTCTGATTCTATCCCATGACAAAAGAAAGAGACGTGGAATGTGCCCAAACAGAACTTCTAAAGGTATATGTTAAATGAAAGGGTATTCCTTTGAGTTTGTATATAAAGAGAAAAATCTCATTGATTTTATGGAAGAATTAAGGGAAAATATCACTCGATGGATTCCTTGATGTGAGGGAATACTATAGCATTTTGCTTTAGTCTGATACTTAGTAGACAAGTCCCCTGAGTAGGAAGCATGGCTAATTCTTCTCTTTAAAGTGCCTAATGTGGTGTTGATACACTCAAATGTTAAATAATATATTTTAATATGAAGGGAAAGCTCAAAGCTTTCATGAGGTAAGACTGAAAAATAATTATACATGCCCTTGATTCAAGGAAATTAAAGAGGCAAAAAACTCATATTTGTTTATTTATTCCAGGGAAAATCCTTCACAATCTTGTGTTTAGCACATGCTGGATTTACATTTCCTAGACTTTCAGACCCTCAAATCCTTCCTTGAGATAAAATTTTATGTAATAGCTCTTGAGTTATCAGGATTTTTTTTTTCTGAAAAGTATTCTTCCTTTAGTACTCACACTTTAAACTACGAAATGAAAAACATTTAATTTTTGCTTCTTTTAAAAACTCTACAATATCCTTAAGAACACTGAATTGTATACTTTAAGTGAGTGCATTGAATGGGATGTGAATTGTAGTTTAAAAGTGTAAAAAAATCCCCACATACTTGTCAGTTAGTTAAGCTGTACAATTAGTGCCTTCATTCACCCCCCCCCTTCTTTGCCTAGTTCCTTTGATACGTAAAACATCAAACCAAAACAACAACTTCAAATAAAAAATTTCTAGCTCTACCCAAAAAAGACATTTTGAAAATTATGTTGGTGAACAAGAGATTTAAAAAAAAAATGCTATTTGACTTTAACATTTACGTACTTATTTTTCCTACACTGGCTCTATTCACTGATTTGATATTAGACAAAATTAATATTTCCCTGTAGATTTCATGAAGTGTGAATGTATTTATTCATTTCACCAGTTGATTTATGTGCTAAACCTAACTATTCCTTTGGAATTATGGGGGGGAGGGGGGAATAGAGACTCCATAAGGATAAGACTGCATACCCTGCGAAGCCAAGGTTCACCTCAGATACAGTTAACAATTAGTATTCAATAAATATCTGGCAACCACTAAACAACTGTGGAAAAAACAGTTCCACTGTATGAAATGTGGTCTGTAAAGTGCTCAGGGACAGAGACATCCAGTGTGAGGGAGCGAGCCAGTTGTCACTGTAGACATGCAGCCATGCCAGGCCATGGCGATGGTCATTGAATGTGTATGACTAGCGTGAAAGCAGCATTCACTATTACTTGGAAAAATCCCTGGGAAGAATTCTGATGGCTTGAGGGAAGTACAGGAACCTTGGAATATGCCTGAGCTTTCTCAGGGCTGACCTTTGGATGACTATCTAAACATATTGCAAGGAAAAGCCCAAAAGGCAAATATTATCTCCCTAACAAGGTGAGCCTAGGCTGTCTAGCTCTGTTCTCTGTTCAGAAGTAACAACCACAACAAGTATGTTGGTGGTCGAGTTGATTCACCTGCACACTAAAGGGGCAGAGGAGGAGGACAGCACTAGCAGAAATCATATTAGACTGGAAATTAATTGGAAAACCATGAGCTTTCGTTGGTTCTGTCCCTGGTTGTCTTCTACTTGTCACTTAATGTCTTAGGTACTCATTTTCCTCACATTAATTTAAAGCTAACCACTGACTTATTTAGCTCTCTTAAAGAGCATGATTTTGGGGACTAAGTGTTTAATCATGTTTTCTGATGGTTAATGAGTGAGTAAGTGGAGGAAATGTTAGGCATTGATGATAAAGAAGAAATATGGTTTTAATGGTGATGTTTTGAAATTTGATTGTGAGGGGAATAATTAAAGATGTCTTTACAGGAGCTAGCTGTCTTTGAATTTACTGGTAGGTCTAAAGGTCCATAAAATGGAGCCATGTTTTTTCTTGCTGTCCTTTTTTTATTGTCTTACTTTACTATATTACTTTGGTGTCTTCTCTGAAGAAGGGATAAGATTATCCAGAAATATATATAATTTATTGTTGTATTATGGAAAATAATGAATCAGCCTTCTTAAAATGCTCTGAAAATCCTTAGATGAATACAAAATTGTTTGGGGGACCTGCCAAATCACAAACATCTCATTGAAGAGGCAGAAAATTGTTATCTTCATTTGGGGAAATGGTGGTGGTTATTGTTTAAGATAGTTTCATAGCCAATGGTTATTTATTGTAAGTTTCTACTTTCATAAATCTTTTCTGTCTTTCTAAAAATCTGTTATATAATGACTTATGTATCATTGCTTGGGGTTTTCGGTCCTGGGCCAAGAAGAGCTATTTTCCCCACAACTGTTATCTATTATAACAAGTAAAGTCATAGCAGTTGTCTAAAAAGAAGACTTGTTTAAAATGACAATATTTTTGCTGCTTTGAAAGGTTTTCCAAACCAAATGACAGGAATGTCAGATAACAACCATTGTCACTGAACTAATCTGCAATACAATTGGAAAATTGATGAACAAAGAGAACAAGTTGTTTTGAGTTCCCCCAAGGTATACAGTTCCCTCTCTCCAAGAGAACTCTAACATGACCCATTTGGATGACAAGTATCTGGCATCTTCAACAATCTAAAATGGTGTTCCAGTGAGATTAGTGAACATTTATTTATTTTTTAAGGATTTATTGTATTTATTTATGCATACAAGACCTGGGATGTAGGCCAGAGATGGGGGAAGGAGGTTGAGAGGACTCACCATTGACAGAGTGGAGAGCAGAACTGGCAGATCTACTGAAATACACTGCCGAGGGGAGCAGAGGGTGAGACAGGACAGGTCAGCTGTGCCTTGTGAGTCAGCTGTCTTGCCAGCCAGGGTTTAAACTGATGCCCCAGTGGCTGGTGATAGCTTGATAGTTCTGAGACTTTAACCCCCTGCACCACCAGGTAAGCCCTGAATGAGAATTTAAAGCACAATGTTATAGTCACCAAAAAATTATAAAACAACTAAACCAAAAGTTTGCATTGTTCTGCTGTTCCTGCAGAGGAATTAAGTATTCCATCTTGTGGTGAGTTTGGTGAGTGTTTAAAAAAAAATGAGCATAACTGAGGTTCATTTGAGGTCGAAGATGGTACCTAAGAACAGAGGAGATAAGAACCGGCTGACATTTTGACCTTTTTTTGCCACCTAAGTTTTACCAGGTTGTCATCTGGCTCAAGACAAAATTGATCTTACTATTAGTGATCATTGAGCCAGTTTTTCCATAGTTTTATACCTGCCCAAGAGAGACATTGCTCTTTTTAAGCACTACAACCTCGTTGTGACTTTACTTCAGAAAGTTCACAGCCAAGGTCACACCTCCCCAAGAATGTCAGGTACGTTTTGGAAATTTGCCTTGGACTATACAACCTTTTTTTTTTTTTTCTCAATTCCCCACTTTATTTTATGAAAACTCCTCACTCAGTGATCTGTGGTAATATAATCTAGAAAGATTTTGCTCCTCTAACTCTTTTGACATATATTTCACTGTCATTGAGCATAGTTCATAGTTCCTATCCTTGCTGGTCTAGCTTCCTGCAAGGTGAACATTCACAAGCCTCTTATAGAAGCAACTCTGCAAACCAATCATAATCCATAACAGAAATAATAACCGCACGGGTTATTTCCACAGAGAGAATTCAGCATAGGGATGTTTCTAAATGGGTATTAGTAATATGAACATTTAAAACAAGACAACAAAACACCAAGGTAACACTTCAGGAAGCTACTACCGTTTCTTGGTTTGGAGGGTGGCTTGGAACAAAAGGAGAGACTGGAGTCCTTAGATCTAGAAGTTTAGAGGAAGAACCCTGTGGAGTGAGAACTCAGTCCTCTGAGGAAGGGTTTTCCCAGCTAATGCTCACACAGGTATCTGAGATGGGAGACCTCAGATCTCTGAGGAAGGGCACTGTCAAACTAGACCCAACATGTCTAAAATGGATTAAATGAAGTGGATGCTGGGGGTGCTGGAAAAAGCTAGAAACTAGAACTGCAAACAGAAACTGCATACTGGACTAAGTACCCTTTCAAGGGCAATGTGGGTGGGACATTAAGAGCACACGAAAGAACAAGTTCTTTCCTTTCTTCTAACCTCAGCTCTCCCTAGTGGTAGTGCCTAAGAGGAACTCCTAGCCCTGCATCCAGCAATAAAATATAGAAAAGAGGGTTTGCTGTCCAGAATTTTCGGCTTCAATAAAGCCTCACCTGGAAGTTACAGCAGAATCCAGAGGGAGGAATTATGTTAAGTAAGGGGTGGGAAACCTAAGACTATTTAAAAAAAAAAAAAAAGAGTTACAGTTTGGTACTGAACATCAAAACTTACCAACTCGACAATAAAATGATGTGAAAATGTAGATCAGTGGAGACCACATCAAAATGGATGTCACTAGTCACTAGTCTGAGTATTCTCAGTTTATTTCTCAATATCCATGAAAAGACAATAATAAAAGTTCTGGTAATGTCAGAAGCCAGGATGATAGAATCTGGGAAGAACAGAGTCCATTTATAAGGCTTATGGACCTTCTTTGCTGCCTAGAAGAATTTGTGTGATAACAGTAAGATCTCGCTGCCCAGCTGTCACCATCTGCCCCTGACCCAATGAAGCAGGAATTGTGCCAACCAGAAATGTGAGTAGACACCCCTGCTGGCTCTTGGGAGCTGCTCTGAGAGAATGTCATTTCCCCCTGCCCTTCATTTCCACCTTTCTACAACAACAGATACGGAAATGCTCAAGAAGCAAAGGAACAGCACATTAGGGGGAATTACCAATTGCTTAGGGTGTTCTGATAGGTGTGGTCCTCATGACAAGACCTTGGTGAGAAATGGAACATTGATAGAGGAAAATGTTAGCTCTGCAAGCATGTCCACTCAGCTTTCCAAATGCTATATCTACTCAGAATAAAAATGAATTATATTATGTGAAGATGCTCTAAAGATCTAGAAGAAATAATTAGAATGGTTATATTTTAAGGCAAAACTTGGGAATGGAAAAAGAAAATGAAGACCAGGAGAAGATGAAAGAAGAATGAAAGGAAGCTAAAATATAAGAGCAAGATGAAAACAGTCAAGAACAAAACTGGTTCTGCAAAAAACTCAGTGTGATGGAGAAGGGCAAAGAGGAGAGTGTCATTCTTCTGCTCCTATGATAGAGTAGAGGACAGAAAGTTGAAAATGATTACAGTGGAACTGATGATAGGAGAACAGAGGATGGAAAAGCAACATGTGGATGACTGTCCTTAAAGTAAGCTAAGTAGTCAGCCAGAGCAGAATAGAAACATTAGCACACTGAATTCAAGAAATGACTATATGCGTAGGCTGAAAGAACTCATGAAGTTATAGTTAAATATTGACTTAGAAAAATGAGGAAGGGGCAACAATTCATATCTACTCACGAAAAGGAATGAATAGGTAGGTGGGTGGGTGTGTATGTGGGTGGATGGATGGATAGATGTCAAAGTCATTTTAAACCTCCTGCCAAAAAAGTAAATGTAACAACTACCAAATTGAGTAGAAAATATTACGACTCAAATGTATTATATAAACCAAGATATTGATCATTTTTAAATAAATATGCAATAATGGATGCCATAATGATTCTTGAAAAAAAGTAAAAACCATTTACATAGCAACTAAGATAGAGAAAGCCAATTTAAGGATCCAGGAAGAATGAAGCCATGATCTGTAATTCTAGAGCAGTGAAAATAAAAGTCACTAAATGTCACAAAATATGTTGTAAAACTAACCACAAAAGAAAAAAAGTCTGAAAAGCAGATACTACTTAATTCAGATCAAATAAAGTAAATGTTCCTGAAATAAAAATCTAGGTTATATTGGCAAAGATTGAGAGGTAGGGGAAATAATCTAAAGGGTTGTCCCTGATTTCATGTATAATAAATGTAAAAGATAGAATTTGATTATTTGATTCAAAAAAAGAAATTAATTCACATTAAGGAATGATGCTGAAAATATTCCTAATTTCCTGTGTTAATTCCTGTATTAAAGTAAAACAGGAAAAGGTGAACATCTTCTTGATTTTATTAATCCTAGTATCAAAGCAGACAAAAATTGAGATACAAATAAAAGTTTTTCTGATCTCTTATGAATACAAATTCACATATTCTAAGAGGATTATTAATAAGCCAAATTCAAAATGCAATGGAGTTGACAGTTTCTTCCAGCAATATAAAAATCTTTCAACACTTGAAAATACATTAATATAATTTATTATGTCAATAGATCAAGGGAAATCCATATAATAATTATGTTAAAAGCTAAATACTGAAAGTCAACATCCATTTCTGAGTTTTAAAGTCTTAATAAACAAGGAATAAAAGCATATTATTAACACAAGAACAAATGCCTACCAGAAAATAATACTCGGTACAAGTCAGATAGGGAACCCCTAGAGGTAGTCTCTCTAGAATTAAACAACACTCTCTCATCTTTTCTCAAAGTTGCTGTGGATAGTTTAGTGATTGCAGCAAGAGAAAAACAAGAAACTAGAAATGTTAAAAACCAGAAAGGAGGGCCCTCCCTGGTGGTGCAGCGGGTTAAAGCACAGCACTAAGAAGCTAAAGACACTTCCTCATGAGTTCGATTCCCGCCTGCCCCGGCGGTGACCACATGGCGTGGCAGACCTCTCCTGACCCGCCCGCTGCTCCCCTCAGCAGTGTACTTCATAGATCTGTCTGTTCTGCTCCCCTCTGTCTCTGGTGAAGCCTCTCACCGCCTCTGAGCCTCTGGCTTGTACCTCAGCTCTGTATGCACAAATAAATAAATCTTTAAAAAAAAAAAAAAAAGAAAATTATATATATATATTAAAAAAATCAGAAAGGAGACAGAATTGAGATAATTTACAAATGGTGTAATTGCCTACCTGAACAAAAAAATCAAATGAAATGAAAAAATATTCAAAGTAATGAGCGCTTACTAAGTTATAAACTCAGTGTGTGATTATCAATAGCTTTTCATGTCACAATAAGAGAAAGTAAGGAAAAAATCATGACAAAAATATGTATGTCAATACTTTAAAGATAATATTTTTATTCCTATTTTTAAAATATGACGAATGAAATTGAGCGACATAGAGACTTGAATATATAGAAAAAGGTGGATTACAAAGATATACATTTCCCCCAATCTACACATCAGAGTTTTTAAAAAGGAATTTTTGAGGAGAAGGCTTACAAAACTGATTTAGAGTTTCATTTTGAAGAGTAAATGCAGTTGTGACTTCTTAAGAGCAGTGAAAATAGGGTATTACCCTACTTCAATTAATACAGCTTAAAAGACTATGTAGCAAGTAAGTTGGCTTTGAACTAGCAGATAAATGAACATCCCTGTCAGAAGAACAGAAGAGAAAGTGTAGAAACATGCAAAATTTGCATAAGAATTTATTTTAAAATAACGTTAGTATCTCAGTGGGAAAAGAGAAAACGTGATGTCATTGGATTCCTAAGTGAATGAAAAATTTCAATGTAAGAAAAAACAACCAAAATGGCAGAACCACAGCTGTATTGCATGGAATTTTTGTAGACAATGCTTGGAGTAACATATATATTTATACATGTAAAAAGTAATGGAATATTTGTAAGAAAAAGGATGTATGCAAAATATAAATTTTAGTAGTTTTAGTTGTTACTAAGTTGCTGAGGAAATATAGTTTATATAAAACATGCATTTGGTAAAAATCTCTAATTTATTGGTGAAAAGTGCTAATGATCAGTGAGTTCTCAAGAAAATAAAAATTAGGATCCCATTTTTATCTTTCAGATAGGCATATATCAAAGAGAATGATAGAACAATGTTGGCAAGGATGTGGGAGAAGGACACTTTCACATTATACTGGAAAATTAGGGCTTATTATGCTGGAGATTTAGGGCTTATATTGATAAAACTTTTCTGGAGACACAAACCTTAAAAAACATATACTTGTGATGCAGCATTTCTACCACTAAGAGTTTTCCTTTAAAGTTAATAAATTCCTGAGCAACTATATAATATTGATTAAGATGTTATTTCTTTTAAGCAACACAGGTAGTAATTTATAACAAATTAGACAAATCACGATGCATTACTTAGCCATCAACAATAACATTGGATGGACTACTGGGTTTTACTTATGTGACCATTTGTCATGATGCACTGTTCAGACCTACCATTCAGTTCAAATATTAGGTGCTATAAGGAAGATAAACTACCTAGAATTTTTAGAAAATGATAATGGTGATACATATTTATTCATATGAGAAGTATTCATGCCCTTTAAGAGCATAATTAGAATGGTTAAATTGTAGTACAGGCACCATGAACCCATTTAAAAAAATATTATAAATTCAAGTATAAAGAAACTATTTTGAAGATTATGACTCAACATACTAGCTGTACCCTTTCTGGGCAGGGAGTTATTTGGGATTTAATTTCCTTTTTTTTTTGCATTTTCTATCTTTCCTAAGTTTTGTACAATAAAGAACATTACTTCTTAGATAATATTTAGTGATTTTTTTTTAACATTTCAAAGAAAATGATGCACGGAATAAGCAAGATTGCAAAAAAAAAACAAAAAACTATAAAGTACTCCTCAGTGCCTGAAACAAATGCTGGTGCAGAACAGTGATAAGAGGACAGATCTGGAGCAGGACCAGGCTGGAGTCATCTAATCTCGATTCTGCTCCTTGTAACAGTGTTACCTCAGGCAGGTCACTTAATCTCTGATTCTGCATCTGTATAATGCCGAGTTGCTCTGAGGATTAGTAAAATCCTGTAAATGTAAATGTAAATCATCCCACACAGTCTCTGGCACATATTAGGCACATAACCAAAGGTTAATCCTTATTGCTGCTGCTGTTGTTGTAAATGCCAGGGAAATTGGCCTGAAGACCGGAAACATATTCATTCTTGAAAAGAATTGTAGATTAATTGTTGAGTTTTTGTGCATAACTTATCATCTTATAATATAAACATAATGTCCATGGTTTCACCAAAAGAGTGCTGCATATAAAAATTTGTGACTTGTCCTGGATGTGCTAGAGAGGTAACTGTTTCCGTTTGGGCTATTGTAGACCCAAATCAAGATCCTTATGGTTGCTAAGCAGGCTTAGATTCGCTCCTGGTTAGAGTTTTGTTTCTGAATGAACCTCACTATGTAGCCTTCCCTCACTAAAGGCCCTATTAATGAAATTCCCTCAAGAAGTTAAAGCTGAACCAGGCTCTCCTAAATTTTATTGTAAGTAATTAAAGATAGGGTGGGAGTTCCACAAACAAATGGGTCCTGCTTTCTCAGCTTTCACTGCATCAAGTCTTCTGTGGATATTACATTTATTACTATTAAAACTGACTATATGTTAGGTGCTGTGCTATTCAGGAGTTTATTGCAGGATTACCTTCTCTACTATGACAGCTCTATAATGTTGATATTGTTTATTATTCTTCTTAGCCTGAGACTTAACCAATGTAGCATTGCACAGTCCAGGCAAACTCTGAGCTTCTACTTTATTCTGTCTGGGTTCAGAATCTATTCTCCAAAACACTTTGCGACTCTGCTTCCCCTTTCCTGCCAAACAATAAGATTATTTTAAAGCTGTGTTTCAGTGTTTCTCATTTGTTCCTGTCTCTTTCGTAGATTTGATTTAAATCCTTTGCTATAATATCGCTGCCATAAGACGTCTGGTTTTAAGTAAATATATAAAACATTATTGAGACGTCTGTTCCTCCTCAACTGAATTTTGGTTCTAAAACTGTATTTTGTTATTTGTATATGTACCGCACTTCCCCCCATTTCAGTTTTTAAGGTTTTAAGGGCAGAGGCTGAGTTTCACTCCTCATTATATTCCATGGAGATGTAATGCTTGCCTATTTAGGTGGTCAGTAAACATTAAGTTTAACTGTGTGTCCCACTGATCGTGAATAACCAAACATAAGGAAATGATCATTTTTTCCTAATCGATGAATTATTTACAGCATGCATTTAAGTCTTTTAGTTTCAACGCTCAGATTTGCTCTCTGTCTCAGTCTCTGGGCACAGAGATGCAGGGCTGTCTTCTCGGTCAGCTGTGCTGTGTTGTGGTATTTAAGAGCGGATGTCCCCAAAGGCCCTGTGTTAGTATCTACAGGTAGACATAGTCACGCCCAGGAGGAACCTCCCTCACACATTTGCTCATGTCCCATGACCTGACACTCACCCAGCAAGCAGCTTTGAATATCATCTCTCTCTCATGGGCCAGCCCAAACAATAAACCAACAGTTGGAATTAACAACAACAACAAAAAGGCCTATTTGGCCCCCAAGCTCTGCCCACTCAGGCTCCGGCTTACCTCTCAGGAGCCAGGTGAATCTGAGGTGGGGCTGCAGTGTTCATCCCAGCACTGCCAGGAGAGAGACTGAGGGCAAGACCTGTGGCATATGTGGGAGGCATTGGGTACACTCACGGAATGCTGGAAAAAGCTCGTTTTTTGTGAAAGCTCATTTTTTGCCTTAAATTTCATGAATCTGCTATGAATAAATTTAAGGAACACTGAAACACAGATCTGTGATTTAAAAAATGAGAAGGGAGGAAAGCATTCACAGGTCTTTGGGGGAGTATCTGCACCTGAGCGATGTAGGGGAAAGCTTCAGTTCACTGAAATTCAAACAGCTCTTGCTGAGCAGTTCAACTGCACTGATTTGAGGAGCACTTTTGTTTGCATAAATAAAACACTAAAAATGCTATTGAGCTATTCCACGGAGGAGCTGCATACCTGGTAACGTAAGACTGTTTTCATGCAGTTTTTATTCAAGGCAAAACATAAACCAGTGAAAGAAAAACAGAAAGTGATAAGTCACATAGCTATATTTTCCATGAACATATGGTGGATGTTTAAAATGAGGTATGTCAGCTATTAATTCCCCAGGTGCTTGCCTTGGCCTCGATAATAAGGTTGTTCTACAGAGGGATTCCCTATCTCCTGATATTTCGATCTTCGAGAAAATAGGAGATGGCCTCGTTTTCCTTGGGCACATGTTACCAGTGATATTAAAGAAAGCAGTATTTCCCCTGACTGGCACACAGAAGGTGGCAAGAGCAATTCTGATGTGTGTCTCTGGCCCACATCAGATTACTTTCTCACCCCAAGCTCCAGGAAAGGCAGAGATAAGAGAAGGACAGTTCCATTCTTGACCTAACGTGGCCTGGTGACTTAGCAGGAGGCTCTGGTTTCTCATGTCCTGTCCATCTGATCTTGGATTTAGCTTAAGAACAAGATTAGCCCCCCCCCTTTTAAAAAAGATTTATTTATTTATGCATACAGAACTGGGGCACAGGCCTCTGGCAGGGGCAGTGAGAGGCTTCACCTGAGACAGAGTGGGGAACAGAACAGGCAGATCGACTTAAAATACAATGGTGAGAGGAACAGCTGATAAGAGAAGAGAGGTCTGCTATGCCATGTGGATTACCTCCAGGGCAGGGATCGAACTCTTGCTGAAGTGGCTTAAGCTTCTTAGTGCTGTGCTTTAACCCGCTGCGCCACCAGGGAGGGCCCAACATTAGCCCTTTGAAGCCAAACTACAAATGTGCGAGTTTAAGAAGTGTGAAGAGGGGTGTAAGGGTCACCTCTAAAGACCAAGGTCTTATTTGAACAGGAGTATATGCCTTCTGTTGGGGAAATTGCCTTTTTATTTCTATTTTTCACATTTTTAAATGTTAGAATGATACATTATAACTCCAAAATAATTTAGGTATTTGGGAGCATATAGGAAGATAATGATTTAATTTTCAGAATATGAACGATTTTTGGAGTGTGAAAACTGTTATAAATGAACTTAGACTTACTTGGCCTCTTGAAGCCAAGATCTGACTCGAGAAAGGAGGGAAAAGGCAACATGCATTAGGGAGGAGTTTGAAATATGAACACTTAGGATTCTAAAATCTATATGATGTTTGGCATTTTAAAAGATAACATTGTAGAATGACTATCAGCCCTGATACAGAATTTCCTAAAATTCTGTAGAGTATGCATTTCCCATACAAAATAATCAGGGTTCTTTTTTCCTGAAAATTTGGTGACACCATCTAACATTCTAGGGAATGAAAATATGACTGATTATTGAAATGATTTCAAAAGCAGAGAAAGAAAATGCTCATTGGGGAAACAGTGGGAGAAAAGCTGATGTGGAAATACAGCTGAAATAGAGGTTTAGAAATAAGTACTGACAAATTGTAGCAGGTACCCATGAACAACAAGAACATTACTTTCAAGGTGCAGAATGGCACTTTCAGATAACAATGGGTTTTATATACCTCAAACATACTTCAAATGGAATATTTGATAATAATATAAAAACAATTTAATTAGACTTTTAGTTTTTTTAATTCAAAATGTTATTACAGCTTTTAGCTTTATATTTTAATTCTTAAAAATCACACCGATCATTCTCTTAACCCTCCCATGTCCTGTGAGGTAGTGTTTTATTTTGTAAATGAGTAAACTGAGCCTCATTTGGGGGCTTGCTGATGGCCAAGTGGAAACTAAAGCTCAGTTTTTTTCCTACAGCTAGGTGGTGGTTTTTGGCAAATACAAAGCACCTGTGTACATACAGACTAATTTTAATAGATACTTAACAGATTTGAAAGGTAACTCTTAGCCCATGCAAAGAAATCTCTTTTTTTGGTATTAAGCTTTAGAGGGAGCATCGGCAGCTTTGTAGATACTGGAAAGTGGTTTCAAAATCAGGAGTCAAGGAATTATTCATTGCTTTTGATACATAGAGAAAAAAACATAGCTTCCTAAATGAATCATCCACAGTGGAATCCTTTAAATTCTGCCTTAGGAAAAAAGTGTTAGACAATTCAAACTTAAATCCTTGTCAAATGAAGGTCATTTAGAAGCCAGGAAAAATGGTGTTGATGAATAATGGCCATACAGCTCCTAAGGACCGTATGGCAACACACAATTGATATGAAAACTTTACAAAGTCATAGGATTAATAAATATGTGTTTAAATAGTTATTATCTCAAAAGCACACAGTGGAGAGAGATGGTGGAACTTCTTTGAGTCACTGTTTAAGCACTTATTCTAACTGTGGAGAAGAAAATGATAGGCACCTTTATTTAAAAATCTAGTAAGTAGGCAAGTCATCTGTCTGAGAGGTTTGCCTTCCAAGTCAGTCCAGCTAAGGAAAACAGCCACTCATAACCAAAAGATCTAGCATTGCTCCCGTGCCATCTATTAAGGACCCTGTAAGTGGCAGAAGGGCTATTTGATGATCTTTTCCCACTTCTTCAACTAGACCTCACCAACCACAATTGAATCATTTAGTTCTATCTGCTGAGCACTGCCTGTATCAATGCTCTGAGTTATTACTTCATTTCAAGCTGCTTAGAAGCAGCTTGACATTGTTTTTTTTTGGGGGGGAGGGTTTAAAGAAACTTAATTTTACCTTGACACTCATTCACTCTCATTCATTCCACAAATATTTATCATTACTTCCTTTATGAATCACTTTCTGTTCTAGGCACTGGCTATGCAGTCATGGATTGAAAAAAAAAAAAAAAGTACATGCAGCAATAGCTTGTGGGGTGCTGATAACCTGGTAGAAAGACAGCTGGAATCAGTGCCCACAAAAGCCTAGGAAACTCTGAAAATGTAGGGAGCAGATCTGATCAAAAATGTCAGCATCAATGACCTTAAGATCTGAGGATGTGGGCATTAGTGGGTGGGGGAAGAAGCCAGAAACAGCATGTGCAAAGGCCCTGTAGCAGGAGGAAGCACTTAGAAATGGCAGGGCAGTGTGGATGGGTAGAGCTAACAGGTCAACTATAGAGCAGCATGGCTGGGTACTGCCTAGATCATTCATCTGGTGTCTTGAAAGCCATTTTGATGTGAAAGCACTGGGAAGCCACTGAGACATATCAAGTAGTAGAATAACAAGATCAAATTAATCCTTTCCATAATCATTCTGACTCCAGTGTGGAGAATAGGTTAGAGGAGGGCCAAAATGAACACTCAGACTCTAGAGGGCTTATCTTTTTTCTTTTTAAAAGCTTACCCCTTTTAGTTTTACTAAAGTGTGAATCATCTACGTACTATCTCTTTCATCAATTTATTGTGCTACTGAAGTAAATGAGTTTTTCTTTTTAAAATCTTTACTGACAGTTTAATAGAACATCATCAAAAATGTTCGGCTCCTGAAAAAAAAAAACATATTCTCACTGTCTCAATGCTATTCTTTTTATATTCATAGTTTTTCCTGTCTTCTTTCCTCATCATCTTATTGATATTGTAATATCTTTATCTTATTCTATTGAAATGTATTAAAACTTGGCTGCCTATTGCTGAACATCTACGACCTTTAGGTAAGAAGTTTAACTGAGGGCGACAGTATTAGTGAAATACCTTCTTTTTCATTTTTCAGCAATAGAAACTAAGTTGGAGAGCATAGCCTGCGACTTTCAACTCCAATGATGTGAAAATCCCCTTTTATGGAGAATGTAAAGTCTCTTAAGTATTTGTATTAAGAGTAATGCATGTTGCTTAGGCTGTTAAAGAAATATTGATTTCTGACCCTTAACTGGAATACTTGGCTTTTATTTTTCTTCTTTTTACATAAATTGTGTATATTGTGTTCCCCTCAGGGAGGACTTAAAAGCATTTTGTGTTATGGAGGCTCCATTCTGTGATCTTATTGCTTTTGAGATGAATAAATGGAAGTCTTGCTATCAGTGGAACAGACCTATTTTTTCTATCTAACAAGGCATATACATAAGCACAGGGCTGAATTTGGCCCCAGAACTTCTGAAATTCCAAGCCAGTTCCTTAGGACCAAATTTAGCTTCCAGCTTTCAGCTGATGAGGAGCTTTGGCATATTGGCAATCTAATTTTTGTTCAGCAAAAAATCTCCTTAGATGTTTTGAATATAATTTTTAAATTTGTACTATCAGGTGATGCTTGAACATTTTTTAGAGCTTGACTGCAAGTACTTGTCTCAGAAAACAATGTACCTTAAAGGTACTTTACACCAGCCTTCGAGGTATTAAAATGAAATGGATTGGCACCAAAGTGTCTTAATATGCTATAGGAAATGAAATATGGCCAAGTAGAGTTTTATGTTCTGACTATGCCTTTTTCCATTACTAGCCAGAAGCAAGTAAATCAACTTTACAGCCCCTCCCCATTTTATTTTTATCAACTTCTTAGGAAGTTTGAGGGGTTTTGCCTTCTTTGAACATAGAAAGTGGGAAAATGGAAAATCTTACAGGTTTCTTATCTATTTATCTGTTGTTGGGATGTTGCTTTAAACACATTTAGTATTACTAATTAATTTAATTACACATACTGTAGCTGCATTAACACATTTTTTATTATCTACTCTAATGTGATACAGTGCCCTCCCACAGCCACCTTAACTTAAAGCTTTAATTGCTTTCCCCTAAGCCTCAGCTCATGTTTGATTTATCTGATTTCTTTGTATAAAGATTCTCTAGTTTACGATGTGTACACAAGTCATTAAATTGGTGTTGATGTTTATGCAGTGAACTTGCCAACTGGTTACAGCAGACATCCCTTTATGAATTTATGACAGGGCAATAAAGACAAGTGTCAGAAGCCCCTTGTCTGGGAGGGAATCACTTTCCTTGTGTTATGTGAGGGACAGTCAGGCACACTATATGTATAGGAAGGGGCAGTATGGCAAGCCAGATTCGTCAAATTGTGAGCACTCTAGTTTACTGCAGCTAGAAGGTGAGGATGAGAGAGAAACACACTTAAATGTTGGCACTTCTGAAATTCACACAAGGATTTTAACCAGGAGTTCATTCTTTGTAAACCTGACTGGGTGTATACCTAGGTTATATAATCTGTGCCAATAAATCTAACATTTGTCAGCTATGACAAGTAAAAGAACTATTTGAAGAAGACAATGGTGTAACATTTTCTTTTATCTGTACTTTTTTTTTTTTTTTCCAAAATAAGCCTTCAAAGACATATTTTTCCCACGTACTATGTCATAAGAACTTACATGTTTTTCATTATGGGAAGATCTTCAAAGATTATAGGTGTGAGCTTAATTTAATAATTCCTGTACATAGACACAAAGCTTCCTGATTTAGAGCACCTGCATGCTGATTTCAAAGTAACTGTCTATGTAAAGCCTCAGCTCTTCCTCAGGTAGCAGTATGTATGTATGTTTGTTTTTTTTTTTAACTTCTTGTTCATGTTTGAAATTAGAAGTGAAAAATTTGATTCTTAATTTTTAATGTATAGCACAGACAATTTATCTAAAACTATTTGATATCATCCTGTAACATGTAAGTTAGTAAATGATACTGATGAATAACCAAAGAATTAAAATAAAATTTAAGAGCTCAGAAACATAGGAAGAACAAGCCAAATAAGGAAAAAACACTTTCATAGTTGAAGAAAAAGATGGATGATCAGGGAGGTGGAGAAAAGGAAGAAGGGAAGGTATTCCAGATGGTTCTGAAATTTGTGCAGTAGAGAAGATTCTCAAATGTCATGTGGTTTTCTGAAGAGACAAAAACAGGACTTTAATGTTGATGACAGAGATGATAAACTGGAAGTGAGATAGTGAAATTCATTTTTATCTATATTTCCTCTCAATTCTCACTCTGTGTATGCCTTTTCTCTTCATACTGAGAAAATTCACATAATTAAATGCCGTTAAGAGTGCAGACTAGGAGAAGAAATACAATGTGTAATTAGTAAGTTTGTGCAAATGAAGATTTAAGATATTTGATACCATCTAGAAATTAAAGTGATTAAACTATCAGAGACTATTCTTAAATTGCCCCTAGTAAAAAATTAGAATAAAAGAGTAATGTATGGCCAGTTTCTGTTTTAGTATGAGAAAACAAAATGAAAAGAACTAATTTTAATCTGTAGGAGCACACTATTCAATGGATATTTTTACTGGAATTCTCTAAAGTTGTGAGTTAAATGCATGCAGAATAAAGAGATGTGTGAAATATGGTTCCTTTCATTGAGGACCTTATGGTTTTTTTTGGGAGACAAAGGGCCCCAGTATCTGCTGTAATGCAAGGCAGTAATCTGTTCTACTTCAGTAATATAAATGAAGTCAGACCAGATATCAGTTGATCATTTGAACACACAAATGACTGTTTTTAGCCTGCATAAACTTGTTGCAAAATTCATCTACATCATTGAGCTTCTCCAAGAAATGTAACTATGTAAATTTTTTAATTGTCTAGTTTAATTGAAGATTTTTAGTGTCTTGGGGAGCTAGCATAACACAGAGCTCACATTAACCAAAATATTCCCTTTATACCCATCTCTTGCCCAAGTTTTACCTCTTAATTTTCATATCTCTGCATCACCTCCCTAGACTCTAAAGCAGCTTCTCAATCCTTATTAGACTGAGTAGCTCTCTGCTTTGACAAGAAGCCTTGCTCTCTCTAGAAGCCAACCTGGGAACTGATTTCAACCCCATTTCCCATCCTCAAGCTTATCAATGATCCTTTCCAATAGAGTTGATTTTTTTTTTTAACTACAAAGTGTATAAATTTCTCCATATAATTTTTTAGGTGTATTGAGAAGATTATCTATTTAAAGCTAGTGACATAGGAAGGCTGATCCTAAAGTATAGCCTATCAATCAACATAGACCATGTTTTGCTACTTTAACAAGCAGCACAAAAATCTCAGTGTTTTAACCTAAAATACCTCTATAATACCTCTATGACTGCAGCAGTGAAAGGAAACCTGGGGTAGTTCCCATCAACAAGTGAATTCTTCCATCCCAAAACAGCATATATCCACTTAGTTATAGTCATTTGTGTAGAATTAGTGCATGGTATACAGAACACGAGTTCTGTATACATAAATAAATAAATCTTAAAAAAAAAAAAAAGAGAGGTGGGTGGGAAGCCTAAAATAGTGGTGAGCATTTGAAATATCTGCAAAATACAAAGGCTGGTAATGAGATAGGAATAAAATGGTCAAGGAAATCTGTTGTTTGGCTAGGATTTTGTGGGGTTTAAGCTGGGAAAATTAACTTGGGGATGGATTGTGAATAGCCTTCAAATGCAGGCCAACAATCTGTTTTATTGGTGAGATGAAGCTGTGCAATTTGGGAGAAGGTATCTCCTGTTGGTCCTGGTTGTGATTTAGAAATTGAAGATCAATTAGTGTTTTTCTTTCAGATTAGCAAAGGAGAAGCTAACACCCAAATCCTGGTGTTCCTAGGGAAATTGAGGAAGAGACCATACTAATTCATGTCCCAGCTCATGTGTAGGATTCTTGGGCCCTCTCCCACCATAGTCAACCAAAATAACTTCAAGGAACCTATCACTTTTAAGAGCCAGTAACAGTTAAGTAAGATGCTGTATAACCATGCTCTATAGAAAACATTTGTGTTTAGAAACACTGGTGGCATTCATGAGCATTGAAATCATGTGAAGGTCATTGTTAGTAATTAATTATATTAGGCTAGCAAGAAAGATGTAGAAAACTCCAGCTATGTGGAAAGGGTGAAAGATTCTGATTTATGACTATATTTATCTAATTTGAATAAATAATTACCTTTTGTTATTTGCTACACTGATTACCATGTTAGACACTATGCCAGTCCTCCCATTCTTTGAGATATCTTGCAAGGTGGTCCAGCTGTCCAGCTGTTTCTCCAGCCTGTCTTCCTATTTAGGCCTTCTCACTGTACTTGGGGACTCTTGTGTCTTGTGCTTGTTGCCTCCTAGCTGATTCCAACTTCATATCTCTGCTTAAATGTCAGCTTCTCAAAATGCTCCCTATGGTCACCCTATATAAAAGATTGGCATCCCTAATCACTTTAAATATCAGTTTAGAAGTAAAGTTGGCCCCAAAATAGATGACTGGATCAAGAAGTTGTGGTATATTTACACAATGGAATACTATTCAGCAATCAAACAGATGAACTAATGCCATTGACAGCAACATGGATGGAGCTAGAAGGGATTATACTCAATAAAATAGAAGAAAATAGAAAAATATCAGATGGTTTCACTAGTAGGAGGAATATAAGGAAACAAATAGGCACGAGGGAAAAAATAACAAAAAAAGTCAACAATAAATCAGAGACATTCTGCAGGGGAGGAGGAGGGAGAGGAATCAAAATGAGAGGGAAGAACACAAGGGACTGTCATGATGGTACACAGGTGAACTTGTGGTGAAAATTCTACACTTGAGAAAAGGAAGCAAACATTGTAAAACAAATGACCAATGATGTTTTGTGTGTGTGTGTGTGTGTGTGAATTAGCTAGTAAAAAAAGTTAAAACAGTAAATGAAGTTTTTCTTTGTAAAACATATCATCTTCTGGCAGATCATACATTTTTTGTTTATTGTCTACCCCCTTATTAGAGCATAAGTTCCATAAAGTCAGGAAACTTCTGTTTATACTTGTCTTTCTAGTACCCACAGCAGGGCTTGACACCCAGTAGCTACAAGTTCAAGTAACAAGTAATTGATTTAAACCTCATAAGACCCTGTCAGGTAGGCAACATTCATTTTCCTTTTATATAAATGAATAACTATAATCCTGGGGGAGGGGGATGGTTGGGGTAGCCTCTTCACAGTAATCAATGAGCCAAGATTAAAAACCAGGACCGTTAGATTCCGTGTATTTTGTTCCACTCATCTTCTGACAAGGTCTGGGTAATTGAAAATTGGTATAAAATTATTTCCTAACAATTCAAACATTCTATGCATATGTTTTAGCCCTTTTCTTAACATTAATATATATTTTTGTAAACATGATAAATATTTCTGTATGTTTGAGAAAATGAACTGACTGTTCTCCCACCCTCTATCCCCCAAAAAAGGTGTCATGTGGAGCTAATAGAGGGTGATCTCGAAGAGCAAATTTGCTCACATGGGCCAAATGTTTCCTCCTACAGAGTGGGCTGCTTCCCAAAGAATTAGCCTCTCTCAAAATGAATTATTAACCCCAGCGTCCTGGCCAAATTCCCACTTGGATAGCCCAGGAACTGTTCAAAACTTGGAATCTATTGAAATTAGCCTGGCTTGATTGCAGGCTCTGCATTAATTGTGATATAATAGAGTTTCTCCAGAGATTTGTGCATATATTATTCTAATTTGTATGGACTTGCTTTGTCTCTTAAATTTTTTTCGTTTCTACTTTCCCTTGTGAGATATGGCCTGAATTTCTTTATAAGTTTTCTTTTTTAGAATTTTGCTGCATGAATAACTGTGAGCTCCTTTTCCCCTAGACTTGCCAAGCCTTTTTCTCACTTGAATGACTACTTAGTCTCTTGGTCATTATCACAGTGTGTTGCAGACATTAGCCACTAGAAGCTTCCAGATTCCCAACTCTCTTGCGCAAAAGCAAGTGTAGCCTGAGTAGAGACTGTTCATGCAAAGAAATTTTTCTAATTGTTTGTCAGTTCTCTGCCTTCAAGAAGCTTATGTTTTAGTTGGAGACATATATATTAAGAAATATATTGAGGACCCTTTCTGGTGGCACAGTGGGGTAAGGTGCAGTGTTGAAAAGTTGGGCGCTGCTGGCCGTAGACATTTCAGTGCAAGTTCAGCCCCTGCAAGGGAGGTGACCCACATGGTGCTGCAGACCTCTTCTGTGTCACCCAGCTTACTTCGTCAATCTACCTGTTCTGCTCCCTGCTCTGTCTCTGGTGAGTCCTCTCATCTCTCCTGTACCTCTGGCTTGTACTCCAATTCTGTATGCATAAGTAAATAAATCTTGGTTTATGACTTCTGTATAAAAAAAAAGCATATATTTTAACTTCTTCAGATGATTTTGTTAAGTGACATGGGCCACTTACTTGTCCTGGCCCTGAGCAGACACTATAATATAACTTACGTTCTTTGGGGCAGGGTGAGGAGGGGGGAGAAATACAATTTTATTTAAATTACAAAGTTATTTCTTTAGCTTGAACTGATACAAATACCTGAGATTTCACTATGTTGCATGGTTTTGGTGGTTTCTATGAATCTCATGTAATTAGTCAAACCTGACTAATATCATATGAGCCTTCGTTTCTTTAAAAGTTGGTGTAATCAAATCAATGTGAATCAATGTGATTGATCATGATATAATGGATCATTTCAACAATGTTTTCCTATCCTAAATTTTCTAATCTATATGAAGAATAGGAATGAAGATTTTGTTAAAAGGTGGAAAAAATAAAATATTTCTGGGAAATAATTGGTCTGATAGATTTTCAGCATAGGGAAAGAAATTGAGAAGGCTAGGCTTAAGCCTGCATTTAGTTCTGCCTGAATCACAAACAAGCGATAAGTCACTTATGTTTCCCACACCGGTTCTTTACCTTGATCAAGTGAAATGAGACAATGGATATGAGCCCTGTGCACTTAAAACTTCAGCAGCTAATATTAGAAAAATGCTTTGAAAATGACAGATGGAAAGAGCTATAAATGAAACTGCTAATAGATTTATGGGCTCTATCTCTCTCCTTCTGACCTATTTCTACCAGTATTTTCCAAAAAATTTCCCAGGGCTCCACCTGATATGTGACCTGATGGCATCATAGTACATGTGTTTCCTGAGTTGGTTGAGTGTTTCCAAAATGTATCTGCACTGTAAATTCAAATGTTTATCCACCATGGCATTAAATCATGGAAAGTGTTACTACCTTGCTATGCCTGTCATGTACTTCTGCCCAGACTATTGTTGAAAGTTCTGTGGGACTTTCTACCGGTTTTTTCCCTTTATCTTAGTCAGTGTGAGCCTAGAAATATATAGCTCCTTATGGAAAAGTACAATGCAGATTTTCAGTAGTGAAACTTTAATTGATGGAGCATATGCTTTTCAACCTGTAACATGTAGAAATTTCTCATCCCCTTGCCATCAGCCTTCTCCCCACAATGTAGTTCTGGCTACTGAGGTGAGAGGATAAAAGCCTAAATGCTGCTGGTTCTCCTGCTTCCCTTTTGTACTGCAACTGAGACACTCCATATTTGGTCTCAGGTCAGACACTGCAATATGCTCTTTCGTTCGCCAACTATTTATTGAGCTTATGCTCCTCTCCCAGGCTTTTTGAGTGACTGGAATACAACACTGAACAAAATAGAGACATGAAAATCCAAGTGCTTATTAATAAATCCATCAGAATATTCATTTGGCATTTCTTATAAACATCTAAATTTGTTGATAAAGGAAATAGAAGAGCATTAGTCTATTGGGGGCATTAATTGCTTTGCAAGAGCATTATTCATCTTATGAAAGGAATCACTTTGACAAATAGCAGACTCCCTTAGTAGTTCAACTTACACAGTATTTATACTTTGAATTATATTCCCAAAAGTCCAAGGAGCTAAAGAAAGTAATGTGTCTAGAGAGTCATTCTGGGTTTTTTATCATTAGCATTCTGATCTCTCAAAATGAAAAGGGAGGCTATTTTCAAGGACTCAGGAAAGAGAAAAAAGAGCATAACCAGTCTAAGGTCAAAACACTAATTCCAATCTCTGTTTCCCCATTACTGCACACACCAGACTTGTTAAATATCCGTGGCAGTTATCCATCCGTGTTTGTAAAATTGTACAGATTACTATGCACATAGGTTTATTCATTGCTTGTAAGTGTTTATTCCCAAGACTTTTTAAAAACTGGCTGTTTGGGTTAGAAAATAGATGAAGACTTTCAAAGTAGTGGTTCATACATTTCTTTCTGAATTCTTTTGTCATATTGCACACTGTATGAAAAGTTTCAATGTTCTAATACCTGAATTGAAAACAAACAAACAAACAAACAAACTTTCCTATAGTTTCTGTCAGGGCAGACTTGATACTAAATTTGGGACTAATTTCAGATGGGAACGTCCAAGGCAGGACAGTTTGTCAACCTGGTGCCTTTCAATAATCAGTTCTAATCCTTGATCTTACATGGGGAATTAGAGTCATGATATGGATGATGGATGATGAGTTTCATCCATACTTTTGAACTCTTGCAGATAATTTTTGGTTCCTCTTATGTTACCTCTTGCTAAAAACTGCCCTCTCTATGTCTTCTAAAGAAAAATGTTCTTATTTTGATAAGAACAAAATATGCTTTATGGCATATATATAAGAATAATATCTTGGATTTGCTCAGTGATTTTTCTGCTGGAATCTAAAGGCCTTTTGTGGCTTATTTCTTACCATGTGGCAATCCCTAAGTGTTTTGCTAACTCCTGAAGAACTAAACCCACTCAGCTTATGTTGCATGAGGGTATATTTCTAATTACTCAAGTAAGAAACTTTAAATAATTTAGATATTTAAATAATGCAAATGATTCAGCCAGTAACATAGAAGTAATCAAGTTACCTTTAGACTTCAAACTACCTAGTTTCAAATGAAAAGCTTATCATTCTTTTATAGTCAACCAGTCAACTCTCTTCATTGTTAATGTTTTGTATATTGCAGTGAAATGTCAACAAACAAATCCATCTCCAAAAGATGGGCTAGTGGCAACAATTGTAGCTCTTGGCCCATAATGTGGATAAGCCATTGGTGAGATCCAAACAGCAAGCAGGATAGATGCTCAACTAATAGAAAAGCCCTGCTGATTTATGCCACTGGAGCTCAGTCACATTTGAGGTGTATTCTTCTAAAGTTCAGTTTTTGAGTTGACAACTATATTCACAGTTTCATGTAGGAAACGTTTTCATACAAAAATAGAACTGTTTCTTTCTAAGACTATAAATTTTGATCAAGTTCTAATATACACATCAAGAGGAATAAAGGGGAGCTATTCTATAAAACCATCATTTCATAGATTGAAAAAATATGCTCTGTGTGGTAATTTTACATGTTTAATTTTGAGCATGTCCCTTATTATTCCTTTTTGTGTTGTCCAAGTTGATAAGTAGGTGCCAACAGAGTAGAGAAATAATTAGAAGAACATTTTCTGCCAAGGTCAACTTAGCTTCTCAAGCTAAGAGGAATCTTTTTTTTTTTTCTCCTGTTATTTTCTGATTTGCTATCCAAATCAGCACATACTAATATTTATGTAAATTATTCATACATAGTAGCAATTACCCATATTGTTTTGCCATAAAAGCCTTAATTTTGTCCATAGATTTCTAGCTTACTGGATTTACTCAGCATAGAAAATTATAAAGGTGGTAAAAGATTAAATACTATAAAATGATTTGATATTTTATTATCAAATGACTTATTTTAAGTGATAATATATTTAGTCAATAGATATCTACTCATGAAACAATTTTTATGCACATATATACATTTTGATTTAGTTTCTTATAGTGTAGGTTAGATAGTTTGTCATCTTTTATGCTCTTTCCCAGAAGAAACATGTTCATAGGCATGCTGAAAAGACATTTTGAAAGAATCCTGCTGAGTTAATTTGCTCTACATACATTTTAGAAGTCCACAAAGTGATTTTTTTTATCTGCTTAGAAATACTCGTTATTTAAAGTATTTGTGTATTTTGAAACCTAGGTAAAATATATGCTCATGAAGCCTTGTATATGCATAAAGTTAGATAAATATTGTGGCCTAACTTCTTCTGTCTCCATCTTGATTTAGTTAACTTTCACTGAACAGGCTGCTCCAAAAAAGGGAAGGAAAAACAAATTGATAAGATAAAACTGAGGGAAATTCCAAAATAAATACTGCTAACTGACCTTTTATGATGACCCAGTTAAGAGTTTTCTTTTTATGGTATCCATTGGTCGCTTTATTTACTAGTAGAGTGCATAACTATGGTTAAAAACTTGGTGATAGCTTAGTCATATTTTTTTTCTATGTTGTGGAAAGACTGGTATTCCTCCCATATTTAAAAAAAAAATTCTGAAACAAAACACTTGGGGCTATAATTTAAAAAGAAAAAAAGATGACATTCTGAGCTCCCCTTTTTGTTTTAGAGTGTCTACCTGTAGGGTGTGTCCAATTTTCATTTGTATGTAGAAAGAACTTCTGTAATATATGTAAAAAGAAGCCCGTTTGGGGCAGCTGACCCTAGTTTCTATGCCAGCTTAAACCTTAGAGTTTTTGTCTTGGTGAACTATAAAATGAAAAGAATGAACTCTATTAAAAAGTTGTTTTTCATCACAGCCTCCCTGATTGAAACCTCTATAATATAGTGTAAGAAATAGTGGATGGCTATTAAGGTTCTCTTTTAACCACTACTGTCCATCACAAGAAGCCATTAGTTTGCAGCTACTTCCTTCTTATTTTTATGACTTTTTAACTTATCATTAACCCCATTCTCTTATCCTGTACTCTGTGATGAGCAAAGAAGATAACATCCACAACATTTCCATTGCTTACTCTAGAGATAATGAGCTTTTTGGAGGAAGAAAAAAAAAGATATCCCCTCCCCCCCCTTCTTTAAACAACTCCTTCCTCTTTAAATCCATGTTAGCTTTCCCTTGTCAAATTGATCTTTCGGTGCATTCTTAAGATAAATCAGACAAAATTATTTATAGCATAGTCCAGGCAAATAAAATTGGGCTAAACATACTAGAATTGTTAATATAGTTTATAAACTTATTTAATAATTCATTAGTATTTACCCCACATTTTCTTTCCTTTTTTTTTTTTTTAATGTTGTTAAAGAAATATTGTAGTGGACTGATCATTAATCCTCATTTCCTTCCAACTCAGTCTCATACAGCATTGTGTCTGGACTTGTTAAGTAGGATTTTTGTCATAAGATTAGATGTAAGTTTCTCCCTTGTCTAGACATTATATAATTCTCGACCACAGAAATTCAGAAACTTGTTTTAAAGCATAACAGCCTTTTTAACAAGAAGAAATTAAATGTTAATGAAGAATCCTGTACACTTTTTTCTTTTCTACAGCTTTTCTTATCACCATCTGAATTTGCCAACTTGTACTAAGTTCTCTATATGTGTGAAGTTTTACTCTTGTTTTAAATAAGGGCTGAGTTTCACTATTTCTGGTTTGATGTGAATAAGTGGTTGGAGTTGTCTGTCTCTGCCTCCTTCCTTAAATTTGCCTTCTTAGTCTATGTCTACATTTCACCTCAACCAACTTCCCTTTCTCTCACTTTAAAATAGTATTTTTAAGATTCTAAGTATTTGATTGTTTGTATTCTCAAATGTGATCAATTCAGCGTGGATTTATTGATTCTTCTTTCACTGCAATGAACTAGATGCTAGAAGTACACTGATTTGCTGTCTGTTCTCAAGAAACATAGAGTTTAATAGAAGAGGGAGATAAATGGGTAAACGTTGGCAATGCAGGGTGGTAAATGGGGAAAATATTGGTGACATAGGAATTCATAGGATGGAAAGGAAATAACAAAGAAGATAAAATCTGATTGGCAGTATCTATAATTCCTGGGTAAAATGAGATATTCTATAGGAAAGGTTTTGAGATTTTATAAGTGTGAGATTTTCTCTTACTAGGGAAACCTGGGCTATTGAAAAAGAGCAGGCCTCCTAAGTTTGGACAAGCCACATTGTGTGAGACGGTCCGACTTTCATTTGGCATCAAATGAAAAGTTTGAATTAGATAACCTCTGCTGTCCTTTCTAGTTCTAAAACTCTAAGTCTGTGAGTTTTTCTCTTGCAGTTCACTGAAAAATCTAAATAGCCTAAACCTGTTTTGAAATCTATTTCAACAAATGATCCATAAAATAAATAAGCACAAATTCAATTTTTTGGAAAAGTGGTGTGACTGTAGAACCGAGTGGCTCCATAAAATATTAATTTGGTCATGGTGTGGAAATGTGAAATGATTGTTAAATGAGTCAAGGCCTTATTTGTGGCCTTTGGCTCATTTGGTGAGATTACCCATTAGCCAAGTAGGCAGCATAACACGCATGGCCAAGCAGCTCATGGGAGCGTCCTAACAAATGTTAAATAAAAATTATCTTCCGCTTGCCTTAGGAATATATTTCTGTTATTTTCAAAATCAGGCTGCACTCAGCTTTAAAGTCTCAGTCAATAGAAAATAATTATATTTATTGTGATTAGAATTCTGAATCTTATCGGCAGATGTTTTCTAATGTGTTTTCCTAATACACTTTTTGATGCCTTTTTGAAAGTTTTAGACTAGAATGAGTCTTGATGGTATCTGACCATCACCTAATTTCTTCACTCCTAACCATATGAACTCCTTCTATATGGCTAGAATATGTATGTGTAACATTTCTCCTTGCAGATGCAAAAAGTATTTTACCTTCGCCCTAAGACACATCCTTTTCCCCTTTCAGTCGTTAACTTCGGTATCATAAAAGATTCCTTCTCCATTTTTCTATTTTATCTATATCTTGATACTAATAAATTTAATAACTGTTCTTAAAATCTCTGTTTTATCATCCATCAGGCTCACTCAGTATTCTTTTAGTTTATCTACAGAAGAAAGTGTGCTTTTCTCTTTGCTCTTCTTAATGAGGCCTTCCTACTGAAGCTCGAAATAGCAACCAAACAGGTTCATCTCCCAGAATCTATTACTAAAATCTCTGAAACCTTTTCTGAATTTTAAAAAATGGGATTATTATAATTCAAGTTATTTACTTCCATGTAGACTCAGATGGAAATTAATCTCCTGAAATAGTCGCATTTTCTTCCTCCCAAATATACATCTGGTATTAAAAAAAAAAAACTAATTTGAATCTGAAATCCGAGTTTCCATGACACTAAACATCTGGATGAAAAGTGGAAAAAAATCAGTAGATGTTTTTAAATATCCAAATATTATGTCAGTAAAACAGTTAAATGACTAAGTCTTTCTATTTTTATCTGGATATTTATGCATTGTCAATGTGCACCGTCGTTCTTCCTAATAGAAAACAATACCAATCTCAGAAATATTGTATTCACTATCAAGAATAAATTGAGCAGCTACTATGTAGGAAATATTGTATTGAGTGTTATAGAACATTCAAGATTCAACAGGTCTTGAATTCTGTTCTTAAAATAATTGTAGTCCACTAGGGATATAACAAAGTACATAGAAAGGACAGTGTGGAGTGCATCAAAGGTTAAGAATGGAGTTTTGGAGAGACTACGTCCAGCTGAGGAGGATTTTCCACTGGATCCACTGTTTGAACTGGCCCTGATATACATGCTAGAATCATGGAAGTAGAAGGGAAAGTTGTGATCACAAAAAATTTGAAATACACTCTCTTTCAGAATCTAGGAGTTTACTAAAATCAAATGCTTCTAAGTTATCCACATGATTGCAATAGTCTTGTCATTTTCCATGTTCACATCCTTTGGTTTCTCTAAGGTTTTAGCTCTAAGGGCATTTCTCAGGTGTTTTGGTCTATAGGTGTATATTCCGTACCTGGAGATTTTCAGCTTTATTAGATACTTAAACTTACTCTCTCTTTTTAATGAGCATCGTAAAACCTTATACTTCATTCTTCTAATTTAGATAGAGAAACTTCACAGTTCCATTTACACTGCCTGCTTCAACCTGTCTTCCAAGTTAGGTGATGTTTTTAATTGATTGGGATCAAATTCTAATAAACTTCTTCAAAATTCTAAATACTCAAGGTTTTCAACATGTTTGATGCCTTGGTAGGTGTAGACTAAAGCAAAATGGCTCATTTCCATCCTCCTCTCCCTTTTTTTCCCTCTTCTTCCTCCACATCCTTCTCCTTTTTATTTTTTAGAATACCAAACATTTTTAACCATAGGAAAAAAATAGGAAGAAAGGGAATTCCAGATAATTTAAATCACCTCACATATATTAGCCAGGACTGATTAATTGGTGACAATAAGTAGGAAGGTAGAGACTGGTGGTTGGTTTTAGGCAAAACCACATCCAAGTGCAGAATTGATAGGAAGAATGTAACCTTTATGCTGATTGGCTCTACTTTTGTCTACAGAGGTGTCATCCATGTCAGCCTCTCCCCATCGGGTGGCAACAAGGCTATCAGCAACTCCATGCACACATCCCACCAATTTAGTTAGCCCAGTGAAAAAAAGAACGCCTTGGACTGACAGTCCAGCTGACTCCCAGGATGCTAACTTGAGCCCCATCCACGATGCCAAGTGACTCACTGTGTTGATTGGCTGAGTCTGGGTCACTCAGCCACTTTGAGCACATTCTGAAGTGACATTAGGGAATGCTTGCCCCAAGAAAGAGGGAATGACACTTCAGCGGAAAACTTTAATGTTAGAGTGGAAAAGTTCTCCACTAAATGTCAGGAGGGCAGGGAGTTATCCCACTGCCTGTTTCTGTGACCTGCCTTGTGTTACTTAGGCCTGTGAATCCGGTTTCTTCATCTGCATCAACTCGGTCAAGGTTATGTCTAAAGGCATTTTCAGTTTTGGTATCATTTGATTCTGATCCCAAGCACTAGGGACAAGATTAAGAGCCCCAGAAAATGCAGAGATTTACAAATAGTTAAATAGAACCAGAAAACAGTAATGATTCATGTAAAAGTGCCCCAGGTAGAAACCGGAAGTTATAGCTCAGACAACATGAGGGAGGTGGGGGGGTGTGAGTGGGCATGTCATTTAGACTTAACCAAACATGCTTTGGTATGGTAATCTCTATGGATTTACTTTCTCTCTCTTTTTTTTTATCAGACATTTTCATACATTATTATTCATTTTTGGATATTACCTGATTTCACCCCTCAGATGTAGTCTCTGTAGTTCTCCCAACCGTCATATCACCTATGACTCACTCCCACAGTCCCTTGTGTCCTGTTGATATTTTATAACTCATGTAAAGCTTTTTAATCTCTTAAATTTACTACTATGGAGGATGAGTCCTAGGAACAGATTTGTTTAAGGTGACAGAACTACTGAAAATTGTAAATATGAGCTTATCTATTTTTTTTTTTCATTCTTTGTCCAAAGACACAAAGAAGGAATGAAGGGGACATACATACTACATTAAGAAAAACCCAAAATGATACTTTCAGAAATTTGTATTTAATAATGGGACATGTAATTATCTCGACAGTGGAATTGTCATAGGAATTTATTGGAATTGCCACAGGACTCGATCGGAAAGATGGATAAATGGGTTTAAACTATGAGAATTTAATGACTTTAAAATTGCTCTTAAATAAACCACTCTGGTATGGTATGTTGGTAGTGGGGAGAGTTATGTGTGGGGGTAAAGGAAATAAACTCCCCCTTTTTGCTCAGTTTTGCTGTGAACCCAAAACTGTTGTAAAAAGTAAAGCTTACATATTAAGAAAAGGAGAAACTGTTAAAATTAAATCTCTTGTTTCTTGATTTATCTTCAAATTTTATTTGTAGTCAACCACTTCCTAATCCTAGCAGAGGATTTTTTGCTTACACGAGGAAGAAAACCATGATATTAAGGACCACTCAATAAATTTTACATTGCAGGAAGCTGCACTTATTTCCTTAGGAGTTAGTCCTCAACTGGCATCCTGGCATCTGATCCAGTCAGTATGTTCCTAGAACAATAAGTTAGGTTTGCCCAGTGTTTCTTTGATTACCTTAGGGAAATTGCTTGGAGGGCATCATGTCCAAGTGGCATTATCACAACCAAAGTCATTGAGATTAGCTACAAAATATATAGTCTCTGGAAAGGACGTGAAGAGAAGGAAATGGTAATCATAATGATCACTTTCCAAGAATTCATTCAAAGGAAAGTCCTGCCAGCAAGTTACTTGACCCTTTGTCTGAACAGTGGTATTATATCACCACAGAAGTCATTTGACAAATTGCTCCCTGTTTTCAAAGTGCTATCTGGTAAACTTTATATGCCAGTAAGCAAGTCAAACTCATAGTGCAGGGCAGTAACTTAAGAAGCAGGGCTGAGTGCAGGGATGTCTGTTTTAAAAAAATATTCAGTGAGTTACTGTAACATAAAGAGGATATCTAGTTGTATAAAAAAGTTAAGTCACTACGATATTTTTTATATGGAGTATATAAATTGACAATTACTGTACATTAGTTACAATTTTAGAATGTTCATCAGATCTTTAAAAATTTTTAGAAGTAGTGCAGACACTATAAGGGTATATAAATACAAAGCAAAAGCCTGCAGCCCTTACCCTCTACAACATGAACCACTATTCAGTTTGCATTTTTCCACGTGTTTATCTTACACAATACCACAACATTTTCATGAGAACATCATATTTTATTTAACTGTGATCCAAGTTGGTGGATAATTAGGTTATTTCTGATGTTTTAGCCCGAATACTATCAACATAGAATATAGTTCGTGATAAATTAGATCCTTTTTGGACATCATTGGAGAGGGATTAATCACAAAAGATTATTATTAAGTGGTTTCATCCAAAACTGTTCCACTGATGTATTCTAAGAATATTTTCATGTAGACCTATTTCTGTGTATTTGATAAGCCAGGTTAACCCCAAAATGGAAAAGTTAAAAAGGTGGCGACCACGTAAAGGTCAGTGTCGTGAATGAAGTTAATAGCTTTCTTTCAAATGAGTCTTTAACAAAAGGGCAATTTTTAAAAAATTTCCTATTTATATTGAGTCATGAGCCAGGCATGTCTTACTAACTTTTGAAACCGTTGTCAGTTAATATTCAAAGTAAGAGGATCTTTGTGATTCACTTTTTGTATTCAACATGGCTTTTAAATTATTTTGGGATGTGAAAAACTTTGACCTGTGCTAGTTCTTTCTTGATGAAGGGAATCATCATTGTCGCTATTATGTTACAATGCATGTTCTTAGGAGTAAGTTGAGCCACCTCTGGGCCACTGGACCAGAGTAGATGACCCCCAACAGTGAACAAACTAAACTATAGCTTTAGTCCAAGAATATGGAAACTGACAACAAATTATTGCTGTGGTCTACTTCCAGTTTTCAAGTGCAAACATACCAAAGTTTATTTTAAATTTGAGCCAGTCAGACATTTAGCAGTATACATCAAAGAAGAAGTGAAGGCTTCCCATGTTTATTATTTCAATATGATGTCTGTTCTAATAAAGTAGAAGAATGCATATGATAGAGCATGTAGTAGAAATTCCCTGGTTCCACAGTTTGGCCTTAAATATATACATCTATTTGTAAATTAATCCAAAACACATTGCCATGGTTCCAGTTCCTCTGAAAGCTGATTGTTTTCCATCTCTTCTTTAATTTTAGAAATACAGTGGCTGTCTGCCAGAACACTTTCAGATAAACAGTCCACTCCATATATCAAAGGGGCACAGAATCACGAATGCTCAAAAACCACAGAACGCTATTTAAATAAGTTAAAGTTATTATAGTCTACCCTATTAATTAAAAAAAAAAAAGCCATCTGTGCAAGGTGAATTTTGGGAAGGTCCCAATTTTTTTAATGACTGCGGATGGAATTTGCAACTGTTTTCATAGAGAAAGTACAGTTGAGGGATTCCCAAGATAAAATGCACTGTTTATGTAATTTTGTGGTCATTTGACAAAATTTCTAACAAAACACTGGATAGAATTCTTGTTATTCAATCAGAAAGTGCACTCAGACT
>NW_004567124.1:29219393-29269393 GCF_000260355.1 Condylura cristata
TATAGACAGCATGCAGATGAGAAAACCACTGAAGGCTTTCTGTTCCAGTTCTGCCTCTCACTTAACCCTTAAAATAGAAAGGCCATGCACGGTCAGGGCGCTTAAGCAGTGCTGTACCTTCCCATCTATCCAGTAGCAATAGAACATGGCTCCACGCACTTGACAAGAGCAATAAGCAATAAAAACAGGCTTGTTAAGATCACTTGGTAATGCCAGAACAAATAATCTAGAAAGGAAGTCTAGGAGCTAGTTAAGAGAATTAAAGATGTGCTTTTTCCTGGAAGACAGTGTCCAAAATAATTTTAGTGGGTTTTTCCAATGTTTTTGCAGTAGGGACGATGAAAGAAGTCATGATGCCACCTGATCAAAATGTGATTTCAGGAAAAGAGTGACATTTATGACACTACATCATGTTTTTCCCTATGGTTAGTCCTGAGAAATCCATACATAATCAATTATCTAATTGATAACCTTTTTAAGAAGGGATGATAACCAGATCTTCAATGTATGTATTTCACTGCCAAAGCTAATCGTTAATAAAACTGGCTTTCTATCCTGGTTAGTAGTTGGTGGAGCATCAAATCAGCTGTGGACAAACAAAGTATAGGAGAGAGAATAAATGCAATGAAATGTGTATCCCCAGTATGACCTAGTGGAGAAGCAAAGAATGTATCATTTGACAGAATAATGATTCATATTCAAAGGACAGTGTAGCATGATGGCTAAGCATTCAGCTTTCAGTACCACACCCCAGGGGTTAAAATTTTGTCCACCATTTGTCAGATGTTTGACCTTCAGCAAATTGCTTATCCTCTTGAACGTTAGTTCTCTCGTCTATGAAATGGGAACACTGGTCATATATAGCTTATATAATAAGAGATCTAGAAACGCTGTCTCTGAGTGCTCAGCACAGAGCTGACACACACATGATAAAATAGTTAAAAGCAAATAATTGTACAAAAAAGAGGCATATAATGATTTCATATAATATCAGGAGTCATTAGATAGTTTATAAACTAGGATGGAGATTTCTTTCAGAGGGAAATTTTAGAGAAGAGAACTTACTGTGCATAGCTTCTATACTACACAAAGATAGACTTTTGTAGTTTCTTAAATCACTTTTTTTGTAGTTCTTTGATGCCAGGGAGACAAGATGAGGGAGCCCTAGAAGGCAAGAAGCTTCAAATAGCTGTGAAGGTTAAACATTTTGAAGGAAAGTTTGTAGTTAATACTCTGGTTCTTTCTCAGGAGCCATGCTTATAAGCATTCATTGACAAAAGATTTTTATGATTATTTTTTTAAATGAAGAAGTTCTTGTATGAATACTTTGTTGGGATGCATCCATACATTTTTTATGGTAGTCATTGAAATGTAGCAAAGTTATTTATTTTTTTAACATAAAAGTTTATTTTTATATCATTTTGTGCCTTTTTCTAAAAAGTTTATTTTTATATCATTTTGTGCCTTTTTCTATCTCAGTTGTAAACCCCAGGGGCTTCCCATCACCAAATCGCCCATGTGCCATCACCATAGTCTGTGCACTTCCCTCTCCCACCCCCCGCCCATTTTTTATTCCATTACCCGCTCCCCCCTCCCCCAGAATGTCTCTGGTATCTAGTTGTTCATTATTATTACCACCCACCCAACCCCGTCCTTTATGCTCCTGTGAAATATAGCAAAGTTTTAACTTTGATTTGACAACTAAAATTCCTTAAACTAAAAATTTTAAGAGAAAAATCGGGACATTTCCATGTTCTCATGTAACTTTCCTGAATGCTATATCAGAATGACAGTATGAATTGTTAAACCTAAAAATTGCTCTTTCTGGGTTGATTTTAAAAGGAGGAAGTACTATCGTTTTAAAAACTCAAGTCACTGCATTAATTATAGCTTACATATATATCAGCAAACAAAATCTAGAGTGATTTATTGACAGAATCCAGGTATATGAGGAATAATGGACTTACTTTCTTGATAGAAGGCCGTCTCCAGGGCCCCCAAATAAAAATGCATGAAACATAAGTTTCAAAGCACTTTCTAGTTGAAGGTGGCTCAGAGAGTTCCTTTGTATAATAGATTAAATATCCTAGTCTGGCCTCTCAAACTGAAGATATTAAATATCTGGGTCCTGTTTGTCCCCCTCCCCTTCCCATCAAGGACCTTGTAACTAAGCTGACATCCAATTTGTAGAGTTTCCTCATGGAAAGCACCAGCTTAGCTTTGCCTGTTTCACATTGACATATTTTGCTAAATGCTAAGAGCTTGTTCAGTTAAGACTAAAGAACTGTACTTTATGTTAGGAATCAGTTTCTCTGTAGGCTTCTTCCCTTTTCCTTTAGGAAGGCTTTGCAGGAGCTGGCCAGATGACTTGGTTTCCTCACATGAAAAATGGAATGATGCAGACACAAAAGTATTTGTGTGTTACATCAACATAGATGAAAAGTGCTCTGAAAACAGAAAGTGGAATTGTTAAAAGAACCTCTCAGCTGTGATTAAAATATGGGCAGGAACAGAGTAGTAGCCTAAGAAAAGCAGCTGTTTTTCTGAGGAATCCATCAGTTAGAGTTGCGTGACCAGATGCTTTTCTTCACTGCTTTCACTTGAAGGGCTTCGATAATGCTCCAGGTAGGTTTTGAGGCAAAGGCTCAGTTTCAGATCCTGTGTCAGGGAGTCTTTAAGTCCCATTTGGTGCTTAACTAGTAGGAGGCTGAGTAAGTGGTAAAAGAAGTTGTACTTCTTTGCAACAGAGAAAACTCCTCTTCTAAGGTGTGTCTTTTGTCACGCCACAGCAAGGAGGGCAGACACTAGGAAAGAGGTTGTAGTATTAGGACATGAAGGGTAAGCTGGGAATTGAGTAAAATAATTTTGTAGTAAACATATGGAACAATTGGCCAGTGGTTCAAGAAATCTAAATGGGGTACAGAGACAGCTGGACACTTTTATCTCAAGAGAGAAAGGGTTGAAGGAGAGAGTGATAAACCAGGCAGAGAGAGTTGTGATAAACGCAATGGGAACAAGCCTGCTGGACTAAACATCCTCTCTGTGCTCAGCAGTTTCCACCACGGCCATTTGTTAAACACATAGCTGTCATCTTCGGTGATTATTTCCAAGTAACATCTATGTTTCTGAATAAAAATCCATTTGAATCTCAAGTCAGATTTGCCAGCTACTAGATTCATTGTCAGCATTTAATGTGCTGAAACCGCCGATGCCGGGGAAATGATTACAAAAAGCATGCTTTTGAACTCCAGCTTGGGGAGCTTGAGGTGAAATGCTTCTCATTTAGATGGCTTCCATTGCCAGAAAAATCAGTGACCATGGAAAGAGGCAGAGATGCCAGGGGGTGCAGTTCCAACCAGCCCCATGAGATTTTTTGCTAAACTAGAGTAGCGTCTTCTTAGCGTCAGTCATTCATGGAGTGAAAGAACAGTCTGTGTCAGCAGTAGGGTTTCTAGGGTTTCTAGTCTCTTTCCTTCTCTGTGTAGGTTCTAGTTGCTCTGTCTCCAGGCTCCTGGGGTCATTTCTTGGGGGCCCAAAGTTATACCTGAGAAGAAAACCAAAATCAGATGGGAAGAGAGAATAAAAAATGTAAAAAGAAAAACACACATGATTAATGGTTAACCAGAGGGACTGTTCTGAAATGTAAATGGGTTTCATTTTGCTCGGTTTCCAGCAAATGTAACTGAGAGTGACCAGGGTACTGAACGTGGCATTCTGATTTTCAGTAAGAGGAACTATTACCATATTTTCCCATTTCACTTCCCACAGTAGATTCATGAAATTCCCACACTGATCTGAAACTGGAAGATATTTATTGCAGCCAGGCAGCTATGCCTCCAATCCATTGCCATGTCAGCTCAGCATTTCTAGACACCTTCTATCCTGTAGAGATTGGAGTACCATTTCCAGAAATCCAGATTCAGCCCAAATTTGGGCGAGCAGCTCAGACTCAGCAAGAGCCTTTTAGAAGTGGTAAACAAAAGGAGTAGCGGGGGAAATAAAGGAAGGGGATGCCAGCGAGGGGACTCAAAGGGGAGGTTTGCTGCAGTCCTGTACGTTCAATTATACCAGCTCCTTTGTGCTTTTCCCTTTTGCTCTGCAAAGAAAGAATGAAATATGGTTTTCATAGCAAGCTGGCAGCATTATCTCAGGATGCATATTTCTTTGCTGGGTTGGAATGCCAATAAGGGGAGAAAAAAGGTCCTCATTGAGAGCAAAGTACAGTACTACAGAGAAAACACAAAACAACAAAAAAGGAATGCAACAAGTTTCTGAAACAGTTCCAAAAATTGCCCCTTAAAGAAAATATTTAAATGAGAACATTATTTTTAAAGATAAAATTTCTCATGCTGCAAGTTACCATTTCTCTAACGTATCTAAAGGTGGAAAGTAACTTGGTCCAAAATGTACACTATTTGTGAGATCTGAACATTTCAGAATTAGCCACCTCTTTTCATTGATGAAGACAATGAACTCCACAGACAAGTCCTGTATGAGGCACAAGGCTCTACCTATTTCTGCACTTCATTAGACCAGCATTTGGAAGAGAGACAAGGTTTGCTCAAATAAGTCCTTTATCCATCTCAATTGGCATGATCGACATGGCTTCTCAAAGTGACACAGAGAAAAAAGTCTATATTTTAGTGGCTTGCATGATTTTTAAAGTAGGATGACATTTACCTAGCTATTTAATTATTTTGAAATAGGGAAAAGATGAAGGCAATCATTGAAAATGTTACAGAATTTACATTACAGCAACTGATTCAGTAAGCATGTCCACCAGAGAAGGATAAAGCTATATTTAAAAAAAAAAAAGTAAAAATTTTCAAATCTCTCTCTCTATATATCTAGAATGCAGAAAATAGAAAAACTTGTACAATGCAAAGTTTACACAGAGCCTCAACATTAAAAGCTATTAAAAGGAAGGTAAAGAGACTGATCAGAATAGATCGACTTTGTTTCGTGTACTTTAAATTTTTTACTCTAAAAAATAACAACTTTGGTGGCTATTGCATGGTTCTGAATTGTCAGTCCTTTTTACTATATTGGTAATTTTTCCATAATTTCTCCCCCCATTTCTTTCATTGCCCACAGTACAGTGTTTTGTTTTTTTTTCCCCCCTTTTAATTTATTCAAAAAATTCGGTCTCAGAGAAATTAAGTACTTTATGAATAGTCTTTAGACTGGGTCCTCATTCACTTCACTCATTCATCCTGCATTCATTCACTGGAGAACAGCCTTCTAAAAATTACTTAATTGAGAATCTGCTCTGTTAATGAGTAAATGTAGGTCCTATTAACCTCCTGATCTTGAGGATTTGTTTTGTTGTTGTTGCTGTTGTTTGCATTGTGTTGGGTTTTTCATGTATGAGAGCGGAGCATGGGCTACTTGGCACGTCCTTGTGCTTCTCCTAGAAATTCTATCCAATTCATGACACTCAGAACTGTTTGTTTCCTCTATCCTCTAGGAATAAGGAAAATTATTTTATCACCCACAAAATTATTAGAAACCTGAGTAGAAAAATACAGACACTTGTTTTCTATTTTTAATTTTTTTTCCTTCACATCTTTTTCCTGCTTCATTGTTTTACTGAAATCACAATAACGAATATTGTTTCTGAGGCTGGTTTTTATTGGTGTATGTGTGTGTGTGTGTGTGTGCGCGCGCGAATGCGCGCACTCACGCCTGAGTCAGAGTCTCTATTGCTGACTGATCATTCAGTATAGATTTGCAGCTAACTCCCTGCCTTCATCCAGAATGTTAATTCTGCACTCAGATTGAAACACATGCAAAGTTCTTTCTCTTTTCCCTTGCAAAGTAAACATTGAGAGATATGAGATTTCCCGTCTGTCTCTAGATACAGCTTATCTTTTAGATAAGTCCCTGCAAGCTGAGGTTTCAGGCTGTTTAATATCTACCTCTTGAGTTTCAAACTTCCTTAAAGCCTTTAGATAAGCAAAACTTTAGCAGTAATTACTGAAAGAATGGGGAGGGGGATAGTAGATTATTCCCCAAAGATCTGGATTCAAATCTGCTTCAAAACCCACAGGTGAAAAGTCTCTTTAATGGTCTTGGCTTAATGGTTTCAGCTCAGTTACTGAAGTAGGACCAAGCCATTTTTAAATAAGGATGTATTTCTTTGAGAATGATGGCCAAAAGGGGCCTTTTCTTATTTATCAATACATCTCTCTTATAGTGATGGTCACAGACACTTGCATAACTTTTGCTGGTCTGATACTGACTGTTTGGCAATTTCTAGGTTAAGCTGTCATCTTTTTTAAAACTGAGATGATTTAGAAAATCTCATAAAAATTATGAAAAACCATGTAGCTTTCTTTGTCCATACATAGTGTTTTCTGAAATCACCCACCCTCTTCAAAAAAGATCCCAGTTATCTCAAGGATGAAAATGCTCAAAATAATGGATGCAGTGAAATTCCTAAGGATTTCATTGGACAAAATGGTTCGTATTTATAATTGTGGAGTTGATTATTACTGTTTTGTCAGTGCAGTGAAGAAAGATACTTGGATTTTTTTAGTGGCTGAGCAAATTTCTTCTTCTTAAGGTGCATAGAAAATAGCATGTAAAACTATCTGGCCACAGATAGTTTTTTTTCCCTGAGTTAACTGAAGCCAGGTTCAATAAGATAGACTCCAAATACTTTCTTAGTTGTGAGTTACCAAATCCTGATAGTCTTTGGAGCTATGTGATTCAGAATGGCTCTCACTTTGCTAAATATGCAGGTTTCCTGTTATTCTGGATGTTCCAGTGGATTCATTGTTTTTGTGTTTGTGTTGATTGGAATGGGCTAATATAAAAGAAAAATGTGAAGGAGAAAAGTAGAAACTCCCTATAGAATAGAACAATGGAAGTGCTACGGATAAACTTTCTCGTAATTTTTTCTTAATGAAATTACTAGAGCAACGTCAGTAAACAGGAAACAAGTGAAGTGTAAAATAATTAGCACCAAAGGGAACATAATAGGTCACTTATTAAAATCCATAGACAGATTATATGACCCCATCGGGTCCAGAGATCACATGACTTGGTGCGCCTTTTCTGAGGTGAGTGCCTCAATGCACTTTGTCAGCTTACTGGCTTCTGACATTAAATAAGCTTCAGGTATGATTTATTGAGTAGCCTTTTGACAGGAGCGAGAAACTGAAATCTGCTAGTCCTTGCTGAACCTCAGCTCTGTTTTCATTACCTTCTCCAAGTATTACATTTAGTCAACCGAGTTATGTGTAGTTCTGGGAGAATCTCTCCTGTTCCCAGAAGTCATTGTTCCACTCATAATAAAATTATGCTATCAATTTGCCACAAGAGAAATACTGAAGTTCACTAAATTATTGCCATGTGTTTTGCACTAAAGACAAAGTGATACCAATTAAAAAAACAACCACCCCTGGATTCTATTTTTTAATGGTGTGTGGGGAGGAGCGAGACTGGCTCACAAGGGAGGTCATGTCTCCCTTCTTTCTACACAATACAAATTTCATTTTCCTTAATTAGAAAATGGCACTTACGGAGAATGAGCAGGGGGTTTAAGTGGGGAAAGAAGAAAAAAATGAAATCTGAGCTGAGTTCTAAATAATATGTCAGAAAATGACAACCTGCCTCCCGCAAGACTCTGATTTGTAAGATTTGCTAGGCTACATCAGACTTAGATAGATTTTTCTGGAAATGGGGCCATAACCCATACACTAACAATATGTCCCAATTCTGAGACTCTGCAGATAAGTCAAATCCATATTTTGGCTCCATCATTGTAATGATGACTCCATCTAGTATTTATTATGTAAGTACCCTAGTAGCTCTCACCTGGGGGAACATTCCAGGATGCTATGTCTCTAGGGCTTTGAACATCAGTTATTCTGTGAGGGTCATGTCTTTAGAATAGGAACTAATAAGCTGTGGTCACAACTCATCTTTTACTGGATTAATTTAAAGAATTACCAATAATTTGGTCTCAGAAGGAAAGCTTGCCTATCCCATACCCTAAATAAATTATTCCTCTCAATTTACCATCGTGTTAGTGATGAAGCAAATTCAGAATTTTAGATGTTATGAATAAGTCAAATGCCATTGCAACAGAAAACCTTTATAAAATGAATGCATTAATTTTTTCAGCCCAGGTGTAGCATACTAGTTTTGTTAGGTAACTGTGGGCAGGCCCTTGCAGCATATTATAATAAATTATATCATTCTGAGAACAAACAGGTAAAATTTCTTGAACAAATTGGCAGTTCATGGAGATGATATGACTTTCCCAGTAACACTGGTAAATCATTAACATAGAAAAAAAACTGAACAGAACTTCCATCTGTAGACCTTTCTAGAAGCTTTTCCATAGTCCAAGAGCAACAACTGCAAATAGACCAAAATGGATCCAGAGAGGAAGTGATTCTTCTAGGCATCACAACAAAATAAAATTAGGTTTTGTTTTATGAATGGAAGCCCTGATCTTTGACTCTGTTTCCAAGTTAGTTGATGGTTTGGAATAATTTTTAGATTGGTTTGAGGTTTGGTTCCCCACCCCCCTGCCTTTTGAGTAGCAAAGGGATAATTCACCTTGTTTAGTTCTAATAATTATTCATAACTCATTGAGAGGTTGAATTAAAAAAAAAAAAAACTAGAGAAAAGGTTGTGGAAGAAAATATATGGGAAAGTAAGAGACCTGAAGTGAGAGGGGATGCCTGGCATGCCATTTCTTGGAGGAGATTAGATTTGAAGTTAGTTTGAATCAGAGGAAGGAAGTGTTTTAGTAGCTGAATAGAAATAGTAGGAGAAACCATGAACGTGGGGAAATTAAGTAAAGGAGTATGAGAAGAAGCCAGGGCTCCTCACTAGAGCAAAAGAAATTTGCAAGTATGTGGATCTAGGAAGAGATGAGCACCCTGGTTCTGAGGGTTGTATGGGGGGGCGTATGGGAGGCAGTGAGGGGGTGACTTGGAGGAAGGTTCAGTGCTCACAGAAGGTTGATGCAGTAAGGTCTGGTGGAGGGAACTGACCAGAGCCTAGGCAGATTGGATGTAATTCCAGCTCAGACAATGTGTGATCTTGGGCAGTTTTGCCTTTCCCAGTATCTATTCCCTCGTTCAGGGAAGAATGAGGACTGGGATGATTTTTAAGGTTCTATCTTTAAATGCTACTATTTTAGGATTCTAATTCTGTGGACTGAAAAAAAAAATACCTAGTCAACACAAGTGAGATGAAAATAGTTTAACCATTGTATTTTAAATTGATTAGGAGAGAGAGAAAGTGAGAGAAACCAACCACAGTAGACTACAGGTGACTTCAGCAGAACCTGAATCAGAGATTTAGCTATTAAAATGAAGAAAAAGCAGCTGATTTGATCTCTATTGTTAAAAAAATGTGACAGGAATTGGTGACTCATTCAGCATAGGGTGAGAACAGAAAAAGGAGCTGCAAGTTGTGGGCTCTGGGCCTTGGGGGGGTGGGCAAAGGCTTGTGGATTCTTTCCACAATCACAGCAGATTTGAGTGAGACCTGATGGCTTCCCTGGAAGATGATCTTGTTTTTATAAGAGATAGCATAAAATAGAGATGAGTCCTGTAGGGGAAGAGGTCAGAATAACAGGAAACACTGTGGGCCACACAAGGAAAGGTAGAACTAGGGATATAGATGTTATTCAAGGCCCTGGAAGCAGATGAGCTTGTCCAGAGGAAGGGAGGCCTTGGTGACTGAGGGTGCAGGGGGCAGCTTTGGGGGTTAGGGACAAGTCTGTGCTGATTAATGTCATTTCGAAGGGAGCCTGAAGAGGATGATCCCATATATGGTCATAGAGGATCCTCCTTAGTCAGGAAGCAATAGAGACTAAGATTTCAACCCATGGTTTAAAATATACAACTGGAAAAACCAACTAAAATGAAAAGTTTTACATATATTTAAAGTGCAAATGGAATAGTAGGCAAGTAAGAAAGTACATCTTCCTTCTTCCAAGTGTAGACAGGATGGTAATACGCTAACGGATTTATACCGTAAAATTTGGCTTCAGTGGACACCCCCACAACTTTTCCAAGTTGTGAAGGTTAGAAATCGCTTAAGAATGTGGAATTACATCTTCATTTTTTGCTCTTTGTGAAGTCTTTTGGCATCCTGACAGGTCAGCTGCAATACACAGTCTTAACACTGTGCCACTGACCTGGCTGAGAAGAGCAGGAACCTTTTGCTGTAGGTGAATATTGCTCTCAAGTAATCTGCTTCAGCAGTGACCACTCATATTCCTGTGACTTGTCATTTTAAGAGAAATTTATAAATTGATGCAAGACCACACTAAAGAACAAGTGAACCTAAGATATACTTTTCATACACTAAAGAACAACTGAGCCTATGATATACTTTTCATAAGAATATGAAAGTATACCTTACTTAGCTTTCAGGTAGAGGCTATGCTCGGTGACTTATCTCCATTATTTTGATAAGAAGTTTCTTAAATTCCATCTTCCCAAGTAGACACTCCATTCAGAAGGGGTAAGGAAAACCCTCTAACAATAGGTCAAAGTTACATGTGGAGTTTCACAAAAAGCCATTGAACTTGGAGTCCTTTTGAATGGCAACAGCAGATGACCTCCCTCCCAGTCACCTTTATTTGTTAGGCTTATCTAAACTGACTCTCGACACTGAGATTTAAGGGGCTGACAGTCTTGTCAATTTCTGACTGTACAGCACCAGAAGAATATAGTTGGAATCTCTGAGTAGCTAAAACCCTGTCATTTAAATATTTGAGTCAGTGGGAATTTGTGTTGTACCTCTGCTGTCATATCTGATCTCAAAATACAGTTTAATTAACAGATCTCCCTGCATTCCATCCTTTTCCCCTAGAAGTTATACTTTACTTTGAAATTCTCCCTGAAGAACTTTCTAATCTCTTAAGACTCTTTCCTGCGTTTGCTATTTGAATTGACATATCGCTGCTTCAGAACTCATCTGTATCAAGAATTTTCCCCCCAAATAAGCATATTCTTTGTCAATACTTCTTATTGGGCGCTCTAATATAGAGGAACCCTAGGACCCCAAACAAACCTGTTTTATAAGTTTGAAAATTTTTTGGAAACAACTGTCTTTTTCTCTTGAATACAGTGACTGAATCAGCTTTGCTATATCCATTTAGCCCTGACTATATTTTTTGGAGTAATACATGAAAATTTTACAATTTCTTCAGGAAACTGGGCATTCATAAAATAAAGTGGAATAATATGACAGATTGAGTCATTTTATGGGAATATGTTATTTTGTGACTGAAATCTTTATTTAAAGGGGAACATTAAATACAATATCAAATGCAGTCAATGAAATCATAATTGCAGTAGAGCTAAATTTCATAATAAATCTCTTACATAGCTCGCAGGAACACGTGTCCACAGGGTTCAGTTGCACTCACTTCTTGATAAACCTCTGCTGGGGAAAGTAGATATGGTTGTTTACCACCATCTTTATAGAAAATGGGAAGCTATTTGCAGAGTTGTTTGCTGCATTAGGATAATGTACCTCCAACTCCTTGGGAGCCTTAACTATGGTCTATTTGACTCCAAACTTTGGGTGCCTGCCTTAGTGCCAAATCACAACCTTAGTTGTTGAATGAAGGTGTGATGAGTGGGTATTATTAACAGTATCGAAAATGTTTCTGAAGAGCTCTACCTGAGTAGTAAAGATTGTGTAATGGCCCTAATGCTTTATCTAAATGAAATATTAATCATATTAGTAAATGTTAATACAGTGCTTAATTATGCAAAATATTGGAAAAATTCAATGAGATGAACAATAAATGCAAAGGACCTTGATGTAATCTAAACAAAAACTTTCACTTTACCAAGAAAAATTGAAGTTCAGAGAAAATTAGTTTTCTGGGGCCAACCTTGGTAAAACCCAAGGTTGAACAAACCAAGTTAGCAGGTTCAGAACCATTTCTCATATACCATACTACACCTTCAAAATTTCTTACAGTCAAATAGCATTCAATTTTTTAATTATATCATTTCTCTTAAAAAGATTAAAATGACTTATAAAAATATTTTTAGGAAAATACATAAAAAGCTATATCTTGATTGTGTAGTTAATTGCCTTTCTTTTCCAGATAATTCCAGAGTGCCATTCTGACCTTGGCTTTAAGAGAAATTAAAACACTCTCTCTTCCTTAATATTATCATGTTATTGCATTTATGAATGTTGTAAAAAATGAATTAGTAAGACACTAAAAACTGAGATTCTTACATTTTAAATAAACGTTCTTAAGCGAAATATTTACATCCCACCCAAATGGGCATATATAATTAAGAAAACAAAAACATGACGCATTAAGGAATAAAAAGTCTTTAAAAATCACTTTAGGTTTGACTTTGGACTGAACTTGTTACTAGATGACTTTTGAATTGAAAACTGCTGGATGTAGAGGTGGGTGGGGAAATTGAACAAACATCAGAAGGCACTTACCTGAATTATTTAATAAAAAGGACAGTTTCTGTATCTAATAAAGATAATACTGAAACAAAACTACCATTAAAGACCCAGCAACCAACTAAGAGTGGGAGCCACTACCTTATTGGATCTGTGACCTTGGACTCTAACCAATTATGAAGGCCCAGGGCGGCCCGTGAACAAAGCAATTACAACGGGAGTCAAACTATTAAGGAGCCAAGAGTTCAGTAGCTTTATGTCCCTGCCAGGGTATCCCTGAAACATTGTGTAAGAGCAATCGAATAATATTAACATTTGCACATGGTGGTTTAAAGCAACTTACAGTATATTCTAATCCAAGCAGAGTTTTCATTTTGATGACTGTGGGAGTGGTTATTTTATTTTTATATGTACTTTTACAAACATTTAAATTGAAATAACCAGTAGCATAAAATTGCCAGTGATTTAGCTGGCTATGAACTTGTAACCAAATATACTGGAAAGAATTTTTTTTCTCCCTTTAGCTCTCAGGTAAATTTCACTGCATGACAGCATTTCATGCTAGGCAAAGCTCATACAGGAGATGAAAAGGCATGAAGCATAGCAAACATCACAAAGCCAGTACAATTTCTTGTTTATAAAGAAAAACAAGGAATGTAAGCTAAGTGGAAAAGGTGCCGGTTGAAAGCTATTTTAAATGCCTTCGAGTTAAAACCATCAGGGATCAGAAAGCAGAAGGTAAATTCTAGAGGCCAGCACACCAAGGAAGAGGCTGATGAATTGCCTCGTGCACATTTTAATTAAACTATCATCTTGAGATTTTTTTGTGTATTGATTTGCACAGTACTTAAAAAAGCTTCTTTCCCCCTTACCTCCCTCCTTTGAATGTTAAAGCTTTGTGCCTTCAGCTTGACTGTATGAAAAGAAATTACTCATCTCTGGGATTGTTATGGAGGGGAAAAAAAACAAAACAAAACAAATGGGTGGACATGTTCTCTTCTCCTTTTCAATATGTTTAAATTTCAACTGTTCATATAATTATGCTGGCATGTATTTCTTCCTGGCTCTAGTCATGCAGGAAAATTTTAAACATGAGAAATTGGACAACTCTAATGTGGTGTAAAATCTACTTACGTATTGTATTTCTTTCAATATTCCTTACCAGTAGTATGCACGTTGTTAAAATCAAAAGAAATGTTAGCTTTTATTCCCTAATGCATTTCCATGATATACTTTGCTGAAATGTCTAAAAGAGGAAGTTTGAAAAATAAATGTCAGAGGTAGAGTTGACTTTATGCAGAGGTGACGGTGACAGTCATTCCGCGGTATCAATACAGCCAGCATGCTGGTGGGAAGAGTATACACCAGCTATTCACCAGCAGACTGTTTCCTGACATCTGGCGAGTTATTTCTTACTCTTCATTCTTACGGAGGAGTAGACTGAGGCAGAAGGTGAAGTGGCATCTAGGGGTCCTGTAAATAGTCAAACAAAAGCTTGAGAACATTCATTTCCCATGTCAAACTGTGAGGCTTCGTATTCATTATAGTAAGCATTGAGTAAACTGAAGATATCTATTTCTTCCCTCCAGCCATTCCCACCAGCTCCCAACACACAAATGCTATACAAATGGCCAAAGGAACACTTGGCACTAGAAAGGTAGATGAGGGCACTAGCTGTAGATATCCTTCGTGACTGGTGAGACTCACTCAGCCTCATGCATTGATCCAAACAGGACCTGTGCTTGTCAGCAGTGGCCTTGGGACATCCGCCTCATGTTTTCTAGACAGCAGACTCCTAGGGAAAATGGGATTCCCTGGAATCTTCTGATGCACAATAGTGCTTCTAGGGCCTCAAAAACGAGCTCCAGTGACTTCTCTCGTCTTCACAAGTAGCCAGGAAATGATGCCCAGCAGAATCACTACTCTCAGACTCACCCTAGAATAGAACAGACTGTCTTGACTCTCCCAGATCAGCATCCTTATGTCTGGTTTTGTCTGGAATGGCCCATGTTGTTGGTGAAGGAGAAAGGGATCAAACACAAATTGCTTGCAGCTTCATGTCAAGCTAATGGTCTGCGGGTGAGACATTTCAGAGTTCTAATTTGTTTACTAACTTTGCTCCTTGGTCCAGGTTTAAACTTTGGAAGAGTGAATTTTTCGAAATTCAGATTATCTTGCCCTCATAATTGATGAGGTATTCCTTTTTCCTTCACGTCTGCCTCTAACTGGCCTTAATACACCACTCGGGGCCATTCCTCATTCAGAGATGGACTCTAGTCTATGAGAGTCCCAACCCTGTGCAAGGTGATGGACTTCTTTGAGAATGGAATGATACCCATGAACCCCCAGGAGAAAGCGTACACCATTTTGCTTACAATCTTAGAGCTCTTCTCTTCCAAGGACTCTCTAATGATTAACCCAAATGAAATGAACAAAAACAAACTACAACAGAGAAACTTCCTACTCTAATAAGTTTGCTAGAAATGTCTACTAAGCTAAGAAAAAAGCCATCATCACTATTCCTCCTTTTGTTGGTGATTGGATTTTAAATTAACTGATTTTTTAAATGGTAACAGATGGTTCTCATTTTATTAGATGTGAAATTCATAAGAATTATGAACCATACATTTTGGATGGTTCTGTGTGGTACTGCCAGGACCCCCACATAGGTCTAAGTTCTCTGCCTACTGTCACTGGGGGCATTATGAGCCCCCGGCAGTCACCCTGTGATTGACACCCTCAGACTCAGGCAGTGAGGCAGCTCTCATCCACATTTTAGATATCAAATGGGTTAATAAACCAAAATGACATTACCCAGCAGCACCTCAGTTTTAGCAAAATGCTCTTTCCGTCCTTAGCCATTAAGTCTACTTTGGCTGTCATTATTCGCTTTCTTCCTAATGTTTGGTGACTTTCCTCTTAATGTTTATCTCAGTACGTTAAAAAATATATAGTACATGTCCAAATAGCCATTAGACCTTAAAGAATATCACTATTCCCCAGAAACTTTTCTTCTTTGCTGAGCTTTATGCTAATAAGTATCTTGTATGCTGCCTTTCCATGATTTGTGACGTCTTTTGAGCCCTACTTTGTGAAATGCCTGATTATCTGCATATCTGTCTATTAATTTGTTTATCTGTCCACCTATCTTTAGAAATTTTAAACGATGTAATAACTTTAAGAACAGTGACACTAATGTAGTATTAGATTAAAAGAATGTTACTTTATATGGGTGTAAATGTAATTTAGTGGCACTTAGAGGAAGCTCTATACTTAGCATGATTCTTGGCCAGTGAAGACAGGTTGATCCCACTCATTTTGGGATTGCTAATTTGCCGTTAATTAGGAAGATTGATTCTGTTCTGTGATGCATAGGCCCAACCCCAAATGCATTTTTCTGGTTTCTGGAGCACTTTTCCTAGTTGTCATTGTCATCGCAAATGTGTAACTGAATGTCACAGGGCCTCGCACAATAGAAATACTTTCTGGCTTCTCAAATGCCCGTATAGGCAACTTTTTCAGCTTTGCTTTATATTATCAAGCTCATCCTGGTATTATTTTAAATAAGCTTCTGGTTTATCCCATTTGATATTTTTAAAATTACAACATGAAGCTGTGCCCTGACTCAAATTTCTAATAAAAGAAACGCTTTTGTAGCAAAAATTCTTTACCCATTTTCTTGAAGTAAGTGCCAGTCTCAGATACAATGCTTCTGTCGAGTTTGTGCTATTTTGTACAAAACAGCGTTTATTTTTCAATTCAGTAACTGTTTGTTTATCTTCCCTGTGATGTACAGAGTTTGCTGCTATAAGCCTTTTTTTTCCTACTCTCTTCTCTTGGCTGATGACAAATTTTAATCATTTGAGTGTCCTTCACGACAATTACTTTAACTAAGATGAGTTATATTCCCTTTATGGGAATGGAGTCAGGGAATCTATCAAAACTAGTGAAAGGAAAATTCCTAGAAATGTTTTTAAACATAGTCATTAAGATGGGCTGAACCAATGCGGAAAGAAATGTGGGTACTCGGGAGTGTGAAGGAAATCACTTACTCTCTGCAATTTTGATGCCCATCACTGCCAGTAGGATAACAGGCAACTTTGAACCACATAATTTATTTCATAGTGGTGGAAACAGGATAATAAAAACAATAGCAAACCCATGAGGAAGGATCTAATTTCATTTCTTGCTCTGTCATGTTACAAATAAACATGCCCACATTTGTAGTAAAGGACAGGTGTGTAGATGATGAACCAGTGGGATGTAGATATTTCTATTTAGAGTCAGTGACCTGGTTCATGATAACTAATGTCCTTCTTCCTTCTTAACCTTAATATTTTGGCAAATGTTTCATGATTTCTTTTTCTCATGAGTCTAGAAGCAAGTTGAAAATTAATGTTGATGGGCTACGTTTAAATGTGATAAGTATAACCTCAGAAACAAACCAGAATACAATAGATAAAATCCTAGATACTGAAGGCTGGAGAACAGGTTATGAGTGATAATGCATGAAAAGAAAATCTCAAAACAATGCATTTGGATATTGATAGCCCAACTTGAAGCTTCATGTGCTTAAGAGACATCGGTTGTGGCTTTCCTCCTGATTCAGTGATTCCCACCAGCCATAGTGGTGTTTCCTGGGATCACTGGGCCTTCTTTGATATTTTGATGGTTCCTTTGTTGTCCCAGACATCTCTAAATGTTTCATATAGCACCATCAGTTCTATGTGTCACTGTGGTATATTGTCTGTAGATAAATTTTAATCCTCAAGTGAATTCTTCCTGCCAGCCTGCAGTCTGCTGAGTTGTCACTCCATCATCAATTTGAATATGTTTAGTAATTCTTAATACTAGTTGGTGGTAAGTTTAGTAATTCTTAATACTAATTGGTGTTAACTATAATCAGAGAATTAGATTTACTGCCTCCTTCAAACCACACATTCAGGCTGTCAACACGTGTTTATTGAGCACTTACTATTGCCAAGTCTACCACGTAGCCAGGTGCTATGCTTGGTAAAGTGCATTTAGGGTGGGATAAAAGCCCACCTGGAGCTTACAGTTCAGAATTAAATGTAAGGAACAAAGGCACACAGTTATTACACTGATTGTTTAAGAACTTGGAGTGCATTTTCCTTGAAGTTCAATATTTATAATTTTGCACCAAGTCCCAACCATAGCCACTAAACCCTGTACAACCTTCTGCTAGATTTTACCTCTGGATGTTAGAGACAACTCTGTCTTCATACAGGTGGGGGTAAAAAATAAAATGAAAAATGAAAATATTGTGTCATGAGCTGGGAAGACCACAGACCACCACGGCCAGAGCTAGCATTTTTTGTCCTTTGGAAAGGGTTCAAACTCTGTCTTTCTCTGGTTCCTGGCTCCTTCTGCCATCCCCTTGATCCATGTACAGTGAAATTTGGTTGTTGAAAAGAATGAGACTATAGTAAGTAAACTATCATTAAGTGGAATGTTTTTCTAGCTGTTTACTTACTTTAAATATAAATACAATCAGTACAAATATCTGATTGGGCGGCATCTTAGATAAGTTTTTATAGTGTTAGGTGGTACAGAAATATTCTCAAGCCAAAGCAACAGACCCTTGCCCTCATAGACTTTCCAGGGTATTAAGGAAAACAGACAGACACAATTATATCATGTATTACTATTTGGTTTTATTATTAATAATGCTTATAACAGAATAACCTATAATCAGTTGGACAGGGGTGTGAATTATTTTCCTTTGATCTCCCTTTATAAGTAGTAGTGCTACTCATTGTCCAGGTACTTACCAGGATAAACAGTGCAGGTCACAACCATGTAGAATGGAGAGTGGAGCCATCACAGAAAGAAAACAAAACTATTTTCAATTTATTCTAAGCCAGGTACAGTACTATTGACGATGTTTAAATCACATGTTTAAAAACGGTCTCAGTACTTCATGTATATATTCTAACTACTTCTCAGAAGAGTCTTCTCAGATAAGGGTCATATCTTTTAAATCTCTATTTATATGTAAGGAGAGGTAACAGGGCGTTACATAACAAGCAGAACCTGTTTGGCATTACCAAAAAGAATCTGTGGTAGTCAGTTGATTTTCAGGCACACAGAGACAGCTTGGTACTTTTTCAAAAGTCACTTATGGAGGGATAGTAAAATGCAGTAGGAAGTACAGATTTTGGAACAAGAAGGATCTGAGTTTGCATTTGGTCTCACTACTAACTCTCTGTTTGGCCTGAGTTTGCTGCCTCAGTTTCCCCATCTGTCAAACTGAACTAATGCAAATTCAAACTCGCATTATTCAAAATGTTATTGTGAGAACAAAAGCACTGGGTAGCAGTTCCAAAAAATAACCCTCAGCATAGTTCCTAGTGCTGAAGTAGTTGTATTCCATTTTCTATTGTCTTTCTATTCCTGGAAAAACCTTTTTCTGCTTATGGTGTGAGATGAATAAATCTAATTAACTGAATTTTGGAATTCCCAAATTCTTCTCTTCACTGTTATGCACAATTTTTATTTTTCACAAAATTGTAGGCACTCTTGAGGGTGAAGTATTTGAAAGAGGCATTCACAAAATAAAGACAAAGAAATGTTTCAGGTAATTACAATTTTTAAGACTCCCCAACCTCCTTATCTGGGGGTGGTTAGTGCCCTGGAAAGTGGTCATAAAAAATAGGAATTCCAGAAATCCGGGTCAGCTCTAAATATTTTTTCCTGCAGTATTTTTTTTGTTCCTCTAAACCTTTGTTTATCTGTGTTATTTATCAAATGTTTAAAATTAAATACCTTGAGTTTTATAATGTATACCACTGAAGTATAAACAGCTGACAAGATCAATTTCAAACTTAGGAACAGAAGGAAATGATTCATTGCAAGCATCCTGACACATTTAAAGAAGAGAACCGGTAGGGTTTTCAGAGATTTAAGTTTAAATCACATCCCTTAAGTTTCCTGGTCACTTCCTCTACAGCCTATTGCTTCTTATGTTTAAGTATGTCGGCCATAATCCTGTATCCCTCTGTTCTCAAAACTCTTAAAGATACAAAAACAGAAGGGAAATGCTAGCTTTAGGCCGCTGTAGGAGAAGCGTCCCACACTGAGAGACGCATCTGATGGTCTCATACTGGACTCTTGCAGCTGCAGGTGACACTGCCTTTCAAAGATGACACTCATAACATCTGAGGGTTGGAATAAATGCTGTCTAAATACTATTTGATGATTGTCTTAGTTTGGGTATAGTTTCTTTTTTCCTAGACCCCTTCATCTCGCATCAGGTGCTCTCTTATCTTCAGTGGGGGCCCGTCTCTTGGCAGAATTGACAAGCCTTGCAAATCTTTTGCCTGCTGTAATAAAATCTCCGGTTCCTGAGATTTATGAGGTCAGATGCATGTAGAAGAGGAAACACCTACAGTTCATGAAATTGTAAAGAATGCCAAACACATAGATACGGGGAAAAGATGCCTAAATTCTTGACAGTTCATATTTTTGGCCAACATGGTTTGTGTTTTCTTGAATTCATCATCCAGGTATTGCAGGTATTCAAATGGCCAATTCGGATGCCTTTTGGAGCACTTGCGATATCAGTTTACATAATTAATAGAAATATACCAGCAGGTGACTGTAATGTGATTATAAAGTACAGTCCTGGCTGTTGGGTGTATTGAATACTTTTAAATGAAATATGTGGCGTGTGTGTGTGCATGCAATGTGTTTAAATGAATGCAGCCTTTCCAATCAGCCAGAAAGAGAGAAAGGATGTAAATTGCTAGCATGTGTTGTTCAAAATGCAAAAGTAGGAAAGCAATATTGATCTGTGCTTTGGATGTTTATTTACATCAGTTGCACAGTGTTAAGATGTCTGGCCATAATTATCAAGACCTGCCCACCTGTCAAACCGCAATTGGGTTATTTCCCCATTGTCTTGCAGCAGTAAATCTTCCAGTCTGGATGGGCATTAGACAAATGGAAAAAGGCTACTTTCCCAGAACATGTAATTCATTATGGAAAACAGGTGCCTGCTGAAGATTTTTGCTTTAATGCAGACATATTTTATTATTCATAAAATATTAATGTGAGTAGTCACTACCAGAGTTGTGTGGGTTGTTTTCATGTAAAAATTTCAGTTTTCATATGAGAAGAGAAATGGTAAAGATTCCCCAAGCCTTGCCCTTTGCAAAAGGTAAAATCATTCCATAAATAGTTTCATTCCCTTTCTCTCCCAAAATAAGTGCAAATGACCCTGGCTCCCACTGACGTCATGTGCGAAAATAAGTCAGCTTTAATGTTGTATGTGTGGGAGTTCCATCCAGGGCCAACCTTGCAGTCGGGACAGAGTGACCTTTCAAGAAAAAAAAAAAAATGAAATGAAATATACTTTCATTTTCCAGAAATATGCATGCAAGTAAAAATTTGACAGCCTGGAAGAACATAAGCAAATATATCTTTTTATTTGAAGATAAAAAGAAGCAGGGCTGGATAGGAAAGGGAAAAAACCTGTGAAAAAACGGATGATGCAGTTTTTACGAATAAGCAGCTTAATGTATCTTGGCACCCACAGTAAGCCTTGTAGGAGCTCAAAGTGCCTCAGGCAATCTGTGAGCAGAATAGCAATTTTATTACTTTGTCATTAAACCAATTTCACAGCAGTATTGTTTGTTAATGAGCAGCGGCAAACGAGCGAAGATGTCACACACTGGAATAGCAGAGAGATTTGTGACCCAAGCTCACAGCACTAAGATGGAAAGACCGTGGCTATAAAAAAGGAAATACTTTGGGATGAAATGCAAAGTCTATACAGCAGAGCTTGTGTTTATGAGCTACCATTTTGCTAAGAGCTGTGAGAGAAATAAAGGTCTGGAAATATGCAGTTAAAACAGGGCCTATAAAATTAAAACCAAATTAAAGTATAGCAGAGGATTACTGCACAGACTGTACTCGACAAAATATATTTTAAGTGATGAGGTGAAATCTAAATCAGTTTTGTTTGAATTTGGTGGGTATTTATGAAATTCAATAAAAAATGAAAAAAATATCCAAACAAAGCAGCTGCCTCACCCTTCTGTGGTCTTTGAGCCATAAACACTCATCACTTTGAGGAAATTCAACTTGCCAATCCTTAAATAATTAGCAACTTCTTGATTCACACGGTGCACCCCTCTATCTCCATGAAAGCCGCCTCTGTTACTTTATCTATTCATAAGGACATTGCACATGTATAATAAACACAGAGGCGGACCCTGATCTGCTTGAAGCCCATGAATCAAGCACACCTAACAGAGACTGGAATTGGCTCATCGCTGGGTGGGATTTTTCTCCTTTTCCTTCCTTTTAATTTTGTGGGGTTTTTTCTTCTTTCTTTTCCTTTATTTTTTGGAGCCCAGACTGGGTTTCTAAAGACCTTGGGCGATAGCCTTGAAGCAGTGACACGTGAAGCAGTGCCAGAGAGGCACATTTCTGCCTTCTATGAAGTGTCCCAAGATGAGTGCCTGAGACACACAGGAAAAAGTGGTTCCGTGGGGAAGGTTCTGGGATCAATCTTGTCCACTCCTGAAGATAGGCGCCTGAGGGAATTCAGGGAGGTGGTCAACCCACAGTGCTTTCTCCATTTGTAAAGGAGCTTTTTTAAATACTCGGGTTGTCTGGCTGGCTTCTGAGCCACCTCACTCCTTTGTCAGGAAGCTCACCGGCTTGGGGTATGCACTGGTTCCGTTTGTCAAGCCTTGTTGCTGAAATGCCCAGAACTATGCAGTTGCTTCTTCTATAGGAAGTTCCCCAGAGCTCTGCTCCCTCAGGCCGTGGCTGCTCATGGTCAAGATTGGTCCATGAGATAGATGAGGTTTGAGGCAAGTCTGTGGAGTTAGTGGCTCTAACTCTAAGGTCAGTCCTCATTCTTCACTACCCTCTATAAAGTTCTAGCTGGCTGGAGATATATTTTCTCTCCTGACCCAGTTTGAATGATGAAGGTGCTTATTAATGTTTTAATCTGGTATGTTTCTGTCATTTTTCTTGGCTGCCAGTTTTTCAAAGTGACTTCGGGTCCGATTTGGTGAGAGCATACTCTGTGGGAACTGCTCAGGGCCCCGTCGAGGCAGTGCTCACAGTGGTGGGAGTTCAGCTTTAAGACTGTTTTCTGCCTGACAGGGCAGGACCCCCAGACAAATCACTGGCTGGCTCTGTGGTAGTTGGCAGCCATTCAAGACTGGTCTTGTGCCAGGAGTATTACTAGATAGCCAGACAGATCAATTCACTTTTACATTCCCGCCATTATTTATAGCCCCACTGTATATCTACTCTTGCTTATGAAGTAATGATTAGCAAATACAGTACACATAAAACATGGGCATTTGTTCTGGAAAGGGCTTTCTCTTGCTGATATTGCAGATAGTTTTACAGGTCACAGCACCTTAAAAAGGATTTAAAGGGCATGTCTCGTGTAGCATTTGTTCTTTTGAAAATGATGCTCCTTTCCCATTTTTTAGTAATTGAAGAGGATAGAAAGGTTTTCTCCTTGCCTATATTTCATTGAATTCTCTGCAGCCCCTTTCCCACAGATGTTTCAGCCAAACCTATATGGAGAGAGGTTACATAGCATGACTTGCCACTTAAAATGCCTATTTTGTGCTTCCCTTTTGAGTGTGTCAAGGTGAACAAAACCAACGCTGCTAGCATTTATGGCAGGAGATTTGGGATAGGATTTTTTCATCTGCGGGAAGAAACTGACAGGACTTATTGAAGAAGGACTTTGGCTCCCAGTTTTGCTTGTGTTTTCTTCTCTTTGTTCTTTATATTCTTATTCTCTCTCCCCTCCCCACCCCACCTTGCTTTATCTGTCTCTCTTCAGAACACACAATCTATGTCAGGATCCTTCTTGTCATACTAATGATTCTCAGTAGTGGTGATCTACAAGTTTCTTTGAGGAGCAGTAGTTTATTAATTAATTTTAAGAAATGTTCATTCAATGCATTTAATGCTTTGGAGAACATTGCACAGTTCATAGCTTGGAGTATATGGACTAGAAGGAACTTGACTGTTCGAGAGAGATGTTTGGTGACCATACATCAGACTAGCTGCAAGCTTGAATTCTGTAAGCCTGGTATCAGATTCACACATGGATTGAATCATGTTTTCCTGGCAGAATAATCATACATGGCAAAAGAACAGGATGATACCATCAGAAAGAATAAGGGAAACTAGGCCAGAATCTGAAAACATAGTATTTGTTGGCAAACTGCTCTGATTTCATTGCTTCATACTTGGTTTATTATGTGATTGTTGAAATTCAGGTGACACTACAAAAGTGCCGTTTGTGCCCTCCAGCAACTGAACACATTTTATATTGTATGTGCACTTGTCTTCCATCTATTGCAGCAGATACGTTGTGTGACACCTTATTGGTAAGGAGACTCACCACTTGTAAGAATAAATATTGTTGAAGGGATAAGAGGTTTAGTGTGCTCCTTTCTAGATGGCTTTTGTAGTTTCAGGTTTTATTAAAGGCTTATCTTTCAGGAGACTTCCTTCTAAAGCATTTGAAGTTACACTATGTCCATTACAAATGTAAGAAAACTGAGGTTGAGGTTGCCAAAGAGACCTAGGCCTAAACAATTTCATACAGAATACTGAGAAAGAGAAAATTAAGTTAGACTATATTCCTCTAGGACTTTTGTTTGTTTCTTTTTTTAAATGAAAAAAGAAAAGAAAAGAAAAGAAAAAAACTCCCGTAAGCCTTGACATTAGAAAAAAAATTAAAAAGGATCTCAGGAAATGTAATGTAGAATGAAAAGAGGGGAGGGAGTAGATAGCTTTTGACTCCATAATAAAATACTCCTTTATGGCACCAGCTTCTATTTTATAGCCCTGTCCAGTTTGAGGGACACTTTTACATATACTGTCTCCTTTGAGTCTCATATCAGCCCTGAGAAGTGAACAAGGTGTAAGCTTTTATCCCTTTTCATAAGTGAGGAACTGTGGGCTCTTCAAACTCAGGTGGCTTGTTCACTGCTGTAAAACTCCTAAGTGTGAGGCCAGGGCTCGACCTGCAGGGTCTGGCTCAACCCCACTCTTGGGCCCCTTTCCATATGCTCTGTAATCAAGCAGAAAGGGCTCAGTTTAATTCCTTGAGATAATGGGGGCAAGTTAAGTTTGTTGGAGGAAAATGACACTCCTCAGCCAAAATGTTATTTATATATACTCATTTCTCTATCAGTTCTCATCAGTGAACATGGGATCTTTGGGTGTTCTGGGCATTGCTCTTCAGTTCTGATCTTTGACAGATTTCCCACTGCTAAACCCTCACTCTTAAGGGCAAACTCAGACCATTTGATTTTTTGCTTTCTTTGGGGTCTGTGTAGAGTTGCATTTCCCTCCTTTCCAGTCAGCACTTGGGTCCTTGCTGACTCTCTAAATGTGCTTTGCTTGGTAGAACCACATCAAGTTTGTTTTTCTTGACAGGAATAGATCATTGGTATATTGGCCCTTATGCTGTTTTCAGTGTGGAGTTATTGCTAGGTGGTGCTGAAATACAGACTATCAGTAAAAGGTGAGGGGGCAGGCTCTGGAAGAACCAGTTCTGTCCACTTTGGTCAAGAGTAGGGAGACAAAGACAGTGGAGCGAAAGCGTCTTTGAACTTAAGTTCAAGGAAGAGGCTAAGAGCCTTGCTTGTGTTTTTCTTTGAAAATGGCATGAGGATCAATTCCTTGAAATGATTCCAAACCACATAAACAGCATCCAATATCAGGAAGACTGAGTCTAAGGTATACCTGCTAAACAAGCCAAGTGACTGTCTCTTGAACAGAATGTGTGTTTCCGCTTCATGTTCCATCAGCACGGATCATTTCTCTCTTCGTTTTTCCCTGCTTCTTCTTTTGCCCTGTGATCGATGTCATTCGTGGGGCTTCATAGAGTTCTTCAAGTCAATCCTGCCGCTTTCACAGACACCGCAGGACTTCTTTTCTTAGTGATACCTTTCACCAGAGCAAACATCTCATTAAAATTTTATCAAAGGTGGGTTACTAGCTTTATTCTTCAGGGACTGCATCCTAGAGGATTTTATATCCCCTTCTTGATTAACAAATAGAAATTTTACTAAATTTATCTGACTCTGCAGGGTTAAAACTGAGTAATATTTTTTTTTCTTCCTCACCCTTTTGCAGCCTTTGATGTGTGTCTGCACACCTCAGAATCTTCTGTTATATCTTGAATGTTGGTTAATTTTGAACCTCCATCAGAGAATGTCATGTTGATCACTAACATTAGATACAAATGTAGACCAAGATCACCTGACTTCTGTGGTAATTTTTCATTTTTTAAATTAAGAACTTGATTAACTTGTAATTTCTGAATGATTTTTCCCTCAGAATACACGTGTTTCAGAAACTAGATGAAGGCTGTATTTCTACCTTCTTCATTTGGTGAAAATGAGGAATAAATGATTATCGTCTACGAAAAGTCAGCACAGAGGTCTTTCCCCCACATTTGGGAAGCTTATTAAAACCTCATCCCACACATGTTCCAATGAAAGGCGCTGTAGCAGACCTATAGTTAATCAGCAGAATAGGTCCTGCATCTCTCTTCCCCTCGCCCTTCTGAGATTTTTGAGAATTAAAAGAAATGGTTGCTAAGTGTTTCTTAGACCCTAATCTCCAGCCCCCACCCCTCTTTCTTTTTCTTATCCCACCACTAATACTCATGCAACAGCCACTAGAAATTTCAACTTTCCTTGTTCTTGACTTAAGGGACAAATAACAGAGTAAGTCTGTTATTCTTATATGCCTAAATATTTGGGTGAATAATTTGTGAGTTCTGGAATGGTCTACCAGTTTCTGCTTGTCCATGCCAGTGTAGAGAGACAGATATAACATCCAAAAGACAAAAATCTAGCGAAGTAGCTGAAAAATCCGACCTGTCTTAGTATTGGTTTGGCTTTTTTTCATTGATACTCTAATGGTGTCTTACTGTAGATAAAATAATGAGTAAGTGCAAGTGAATGCCTAAAATTTTGAAATTCTTCCTCTAATGTTTCAATGATTGTAGAAATGAGTGCAATGATGAGGCTACTGTATGCATAACCCAGAAACAAACTTAAATTCTACTGCAAATATTGGGAATTTCTATCATTATGCTTTCAAGGATGTTTTAAAGTATACTGCAAATTTAATAATATTTCAAACATGCTAAATATGTGATATTTACAATCGCTTTCTGAGGCACATAGCATCTCCATTGCAGACAAGAGGTCAAATAGCTAACAAATTGCAAACCAGAATTCAAATTCTTTGCCTAACATCGATCCAGTACCACCTCTGCTCAGTGGATTAGTTAAAAGTCATATTCTCTGAGTGTGTTTGCTTATATGGTTTCTTTTATCTGCTATGTTCTGCCTCCTTCAGTCTTCCTCATTTTCACCTCTCAGAATCCTTCAAGGAAGATGGCAAAGCCCTCTACCCACCCCTTCCTCTCACCCACCTGTACATACTCACATGACCACTCTCGTGCCAGGGAAGCATTCTACCCAAAAGCACAGCCATCTTCTTCCCACAACTTTTAGGTTTTATGCGAGTAAGACTGAGTCTACTTCATCTGTGTCTGCCCTGCAGCATCTGGAAAATTATAAACATTGGAGATGAATTTTAGAATGACTTGAATATTTTTTTCTTAGAATTCTCAGGTAATGTTCTGATGCTTTTATAATACAAATTGGCCTTCATACTTCATCTTCAGAACATGAAGGAAATTATATTATTATTTTATTTTAAAAGCAATGATTTGAAAGGAAACCTACACCCTGTGTTTATTGCAGCACTATTTATAATAGTCAATATATGGGAAATAGTTTCTTGAGTGGATCAGGAAGATGTGGTATGTATACACAATGGGATACTATTCAGCCATCACAAAGGTTTACATTATTTATTATAGTTGAGGAGATGAAGGCACAGAAAGGTTAAAAACTTTATCCAGAATCACACACAAATAGATATAACTAGGATTTCAACTCAGATATCAAAAAAAAAACCAAAACACCTTGATCCTTGATCTTCCCATTAGTGGTGCTATTTCTGTCATGACATAAAACTTAATAGACAAATGTCTCATTTCTCCCACTTAATTGGGTACCCTATGGCATGATGTTATTCCAAAATCTAGTGCTTTTCTTATTTGGTGAATGTGGATTCTATAGAGGCTCCCTCTGACCCCCATGTTGTGTCTTCCAATACAGTCTGTGCAATTCCAGGGAGATAGCAAACACTGAATAAACATTTTTTTCAAAGAGACCAAGTACTGTATCTTGTAAATTTCTGCAATCAAAGACTATGAATGAAAGAAAGGAGATGAAGCAGGAATATCAGGAGGCTAAAGGGAGAATTTGCCACACAGACAATGAGAAGGGTTCTCTAGGCATTATGGAGCTGAGACAGGCAAGGAAAGACCACTGTTCTGAGACAGTGTAGAGAAGTCTAGTCACGTCTGTGGCACAAGTGTTACCATGTCATTCATTTCTGTCACATGTTCTCTTGTTTCCTTCATTCATTGACCTCAAAACTCTTGTGGATTAATGTTCAACTCTGGGATAAATTGGTGACCCTGGTGACAGTTTATCTAGGTGTTTCTCTAGAGGATGGTTGAAGATAAAAATCTGTTGAGGGTTTCTTTTGTGGTGGAAAAAATTTAAAATCCTGAATTTTTAAGACAAAGGCTATGAATTTGGGGATACTGATAGGCTGAATAAACAATGATAATTTAAATTTCAAAAGTATAGTTCTCACATAACCTTGCAGAACTGATGAATGAGAAAATTAGCTTGTACCTGCTGAATCAGGTTCAGAGTGAAGACTTATTAATGTATTTTTTTCCTCTGCCAGACCACATTCCCGAGATGTTAACGATTTTTAAATGCTAACCGCTATAGAATTACATGCACTTTCTCGGTTTTTCTTTATTCCTCCTTAGAACCTGTTGGCTTATAAATCTCAACAAGTAAAAAGTCCTGGATTAGAACTCAAGTCATTTCTAAATCTCTATTTTATGTGTTTGTGTAAAAATTGGCTCCATTTCCTGCTTGACTTGGACATATCAGATAAGTGGTCTGTTAGAACAAGCTTGCGATCAGGTTGTTATCAAGATGCTACCTGGTTCCCGGAAAATATTTTAGCTGCAGAGCTTTTCTGAGAAGACAGGAAGAGCAACCCCAAATATCACTAATTTCCTAGCTTTCAGTCTGTGTGTTCTGTGTCCATACAGTTCCTCCAGGTGACCCCAAGATGATGTCCACCTGCTGCGCCATGCCAGTTCCTTTTCCCTCCTCCTGCTGAACAGCCTGCACCTTTCTCGCCTAGTCAGCGGCCATCTTCTCCCAAGTCTGTCCCTGTTGCCTTTGCATCCTACTTCTTTCACTGACTTTCCTGTGTAGAAGAAGGGCTAGTCATACCTGTGTGTGCCAGGTCAACAGGCACTAATGCCAAGGGTGGGCTGTCTCCACTAGTTACGGAGAGAAAGTAACCTTTTTTTTTTAAACAAAAGCTTAGTCTCTGCTTTTCCTCCAGCTTCAGTTTCCACATTACTATTTCTATAAACTTGCTAGAACAATTTTAAAACACTGAAGAACAGGTGGCTTAAACAACAAAAACTGATTTTCTGATCCTTCTGAAGCTGCATAGTCCAAGATCAAAGGTTGTGCTGGTTTGGTTTCTCCTGAGGCCTCCCACGGATGGCTGGCTTCCCTGTCTTCGCACTTTGCCTCCTGTGCCTACAGCCACAAGGGCACCAGTCATAATGTCCATGGGCTTCCTTACTGGCTTCCTTCAAACTTGATAGTTAGATTCTGAAGTACAAGGGGTTGGGAGTTCAACATATACATGACAGTTCAGCCTATAATTCATGTTCACTCTTGGTACAGACCTCCTGGAAAGATAGGATGTTGTATCTACATAGAACACATTTAGTCAGAAAGACCTCAGTCTAAGTCCCACCTTTGTGCCTTATTAACAGTATGACCCAATGCATAGGTGATGACCTGCCTGGTGGCTTAGGGGATGAGTCTCAGTCATATCACCACCATGGACTGAATTCAGACCCCAGCCAGGGAGGTGACCCACATATGGCACAGCAGATCTCTCCTGTCTCACCTGCTGCTCTCCTCAGCAGTGTATTTCAGTCAGTTGACCTGTTCTGCTCCCCAGTCTGTCTCTGGTGAATTCTCTCACCTCCCTGCACTTCTGGCCTGCACCCTAGATCTTTTATGCAAAACCAAACAAGCAACAACAAAAAAAGAACAAAAACAAGGCAGAGTATGGATTTTGATAACTCAATTTCCCAGTGACAAAGTGGGTATGCTATATATAATATTACCTACTTCATCAGGTTTTTGTGAGAATTAAATAAGAAGATCCATGTGTGTATTTAGTTTGGTACCCAGATCAATAAATATTAGCAACAACAATACTGATGAATAATAATAATATGAATAAAGCCTTCCTAGAAAAGATTTTGATCTTAATCAAATTATGGTATTAACAAGACATCTGAAATTTTCTCTCAAAACATAATTTTCTACGTTTCTTTCCAATTGTTATGGTTTCCCCAAGTCAGAATTGAAGAGCTCTGTATTTTAGAACAGCGACAATCCAATAGAGTCTCTATGGCCATCCATGCCAGATTTTCTGTAATACTTACAGTGTCTTTTTATGGCCTCCACGAGCATAACTTATATTTAGAAACTTTGCTCTGATTTTGGGTCCGCCACGGTCATTGCTATCAATACAGTACTGTCTATCCGTTAATTCAGTGAGCTTCATGTAGTGAAGAGATTAACTCCAACCCAAAGATTCATGGACTGTTGGCTTCACTTAAATGAATCGGCAATTCACAGTTACTGCTCAGGCTCCTAATATGACCATTGTAAGTGGGAATGGGCTACCCCCTGCTGGCATCATTATCAGAGGGAGGAGAGTGGGTGGGCACTCAACAGCTGATAGTGCTTCTCACTTCTGGAGGCCTTGCAAAGACAGCATACAGGTGTGGGGGGGGGGGCAGCTGTGGTACCTCCTGGGGGTCTCCTCCATGGTGGAGATTTACTGAGCCTCAGCTGTCAGAGAACAATAAATTTTCCTTCAAAATATAAAACATAATTTGTATTTTTCAAACAATGAAAGGCAAGAAGAAACTAAATCCCCATAATAATGAAAAGAATCCTGTTAATTAAATCAGCAAGGTAGAGAGCTTCCCTCCCAGCGCAGGGCCTGGCTGAACAGTAGAATACCTTGGAGACAGAACTGAAATCCAAGCTCATTCTAGGTTGCAAGCCAGCATCCTGAGGGAACATTTAAAAGAAAAAAATCCTTAAGCACAAGACAAGTAAACACAACTTTTTTTTAGAAGTTGTACTTGGATTATGTTTATCTGGGAAAAAAAGTTGCAAAACAAATTGTAAACCACTCTCAGCAGATTCATGCCAATGTCTTATCAGATTTGCCACCAGTCAAGGGTAAGCTGAAGGCCATGTCTCTCTGAGCTGAGGCATAAAAGCAAATAGATGTGATGCTTAGAGGAAGGGAGAGAGGTGCCGTATCTTCTGACTGAAAAGAAAATTATTTCAACCATATTGTTTCAATTTCTTTGGCACTTGAACATCCTGTATCAGATAGTTTACAACAATAATTAAGTGTTTACTTCACACATCTTTCCTTTTATCCTGCAAAGCTATTGATATATATTTGTGGGTTGGTTTCTTCTTCTTTTTAATGCTTGGTTAATTGGCTGATCTACACAAAGAGTCTGCTTCTGTGGTTGAGGAAAGCTGAGAAAAATAGAAGTTAATGTTTCTTTCAAATCTGTCATGATTGGGAAGTGAGGGTCATGTAATATTACTGCCCTCGAGCCATTGAGAACGACTTCTGTTTGTATCACAGGAGCCTCACAGGGATCAGGGATGAAGGCCACACGTTCTTCACCCCAGTCACAGTTTTTGGTTTTACTCCCCACACCAATTCAACGCCACCCATGATCTTCTGACCTTTAAATCACTGTGAGAGGGAGCGCTGTTCAGTTGAACTGGAGTTCTTTCATAGAATCTGAGACATCCCCTCAGAATTGCCCATATTTGAAAAGACAGAAACAACTCAGTTTTCTTCTACACCTCAATATTTAACTAACCTTTCACATAATGATTAATCACATAGTAGTTATTACATCAGTATCTTTGAAAAATATGTTACCTGTATCATAGGATATACTTGCAGTACATTGAAGTTTATTCACATTTTTATTTGCCTGCAACAAGGATATGTCTTTAACACTGTAGGCAAAAGAGTTTTCATACCATCATCTGCATTCTCTATGTACACTACCCTCTATCTATTCAGTCCAGAACACAGGCATGCACTTAGCAAGGTCATTTGAGCACTGACAGTGACTAGTACTAATGGGAGGCCAGATCATAGGCTATAGTTTTTATATTGATAAACAGAATTGGGTCTGTAGCCTCTTAGCTCCATTTATACCACCAAATACTTTCATCTTGGAGGTGAGAGTGGCAGGAAGTGTTAGCATGTGACCAAGGAATACATATAACTCCAAACTATTAAGGCATCTGGCCCTCTACCACACAAAGGAAAAGGAACTAGATTTTATGAAAGACCTTTAATAGAATCTGTATTCATAGAGAGAGAAGGGCATTTGTTTCCTATTTACACACCTTGCCCCAAATTATCCAGCCCCTCATGGACATATTCCCAGTCAGATAAAGTTAACCTGAAGTAGGGCTCTGAAAGCTTGCCAGGAGTCTAAGGTATCTCCTCCTGATGGAGAACCACAGGAAAGGGGTTAAGCAGATCTCAGAGAGCTGATAAAGGAGAGATTCAGAAACCAAAATGTACCAAATAATCCATCATGAAGTCAGGGCAGTGGCTGCCATTGTCTCTGTCAAGGACTAGGAGCAGCATTCCCATGTGTTCCCTCCCACAGATCCAAATCTCCTTCCCAACAATGGCAGAGTGCAAGTTAGGCCACAGAAGTAAGAGAGAAAGCCTGCCTGCCTCTCCCCTAGTTCCCAGTAGCTCTCCCTCTCAGGAAGTCCCGTCCATGGCATACTGGCACTTGTCATCCATGGTGACAGCTTGTAAGAGGGGGCAGGAAAAATGGTGCCTCTGTGCCATAGGTGCATCCCTAACAGAAGAAAGAGGGTTACAAAATATGGCTCAATCCTGCGCTGTGTTTTTCTTTTTATATTTTTTAAAATTTTACATACATATATTATTTTTAATGTCTTCTTCATCATGTGACCACGATATAGTAGGCTCACTTGGTCAGAGACAAGCTATGGAACTTGATCTGATTTCCCTTTAGTGTGGTGTATTTTTTTTTTTTTTTACTGATTTTCCACAGTCATATCTGTGTGCTTGGAAAATAAAATCTCCTTAAGTTTTTCTTTGAAAACTTGATTGTGTCAATCAAAAGAGATTTAAAGTTACAAGGCTTGTTTGTGAAGAGTGTGTGTTTATGCAAATTCTGTGTGTGCGCACGTAGGCATATTGCAAAACACGACTTTGAGGTTTCTAAAATTATTTTTCTTGTTCTGTGTCTTTATAATCTTCCTTTTCAGGACTTTATGGAAATAGCTTTAATATTTTGTTACTTGGAAATAGCTAGTAGGTGATATAAAAGTTGCATTTTACTGGCATTGTTAATGATTATCTTCAGTCACAGATATGAGTGGCCATTATTTGATGTGGAATAACTAACAGTCAGTAGCTACCTCTCAAAAACTGGAAGCTATGCTTGTTTAATGGATAATCTTAAACAAAATACAGATTTTACACAGCCTCAAAATGTGTGCCTGGTTAAAAAGTTTTAATTTTTTTCAAATATAAGCTCCTCAGTTATCTCTCTGCATTACCTTGGAAAGATAGCCTGGCTCACATTTATTGAACATTTACTCTGTTTAGACTACTGAGTAGGTGCGAGGAACAAAACAAGTCAAAACCTCATGGTAGCAATATACAGCTCCTTTCAAATGGATTCCAAATTAAAATCATAGAACTAACATTGTAATTTTGCCTTGTGTTTAAATAAACACTTTGTGTTGTTGTGTATGTCTTATGTAATATAACCACAGAGTAGCTCTTTCTTTGTAAATAAGTTTGTGAGGCTTTTTCTTTGTAAGTTTTTGAGGCTACACCAAAGGTTGGTGTGGACAGGGGAAACCAGCCCCATAGAGAAACAAACAAATGCGTCCACCGCCAGGGGGGAGTGGGGGACGCACGCCATTTTGTTTTCATTGACTTCATGTTGGGCATTTTGACAGTTCAGCAGAATTTTTTTTTTCAGAAATGGGGGGTGGGAAGCAAGGCATCTGATTGGATGTTTTCCAATGCAAGCTTGCAAAAGGCAAAACTAAAGTTTGAATTGCTTTATGGACTTGGGCATGGCAGACGAGAAGCAGGGCAGGTATGCGGTGTTTGCTTAAGCCCTCGCCCGGATGGCAGTCTCCAAATGCTGCCTGTCCTCTGGTCACAGCGCCCCTGAGACTTTCGAGGACCTAAATCAATTGCCTGGCCCATCCCTTCTCGTGTTCCAAAAGGGAAGGAAAAGGTCCCTGTACCTTCTTGTCTCTTTCCTTTATTGTACAATTTGCTTTGTTTGTTTGATTTTAAAACTGCCATTATGTGAAAGTGTTGCAAGTATAAATAATTGAGAAGATAACTCTGTAGGGAAACCACTTTTGCTGCCTTTGTGCAAAGGCAGCTCATTATGGCTCCGAGCTGCAGCATTCCATAAGAGCAATTATGCAACATCAGTATGTCATGGATATTAACCAAGGGGAGTAGATAAGAGACAAATAATTTTGTGACTTATTTAATTAAATTTATTTGGTTTTTCAAATAGTTCCTCTAGTGTATAATTTACCCAACCACTCCATGGCAGCTGTGGTCTTTGCAGCACTGTTATTCAACATTTGATTTTGGGCATTCCTCCTCAATTCTGTATAGACCTAAAGTGTCTTTATATTGGGGTTTAATTTCCACCCAAGGAGAGGTTACCCATGAAAATGGAGCCATAATTTGGTCATGAGGCTGTTATCCCCCCTAGGGCTTATAGAGCCGGTTAATATATGTTAATACAGCAAAGTGAACAAAAGGTTAAATAAGTGGGTCAGGCTGAGAACGAGTCCTGTACTGCTTACTTGTGCTTAAACGGAAGGAAAAGCCCATAATGGTGCTTACCTGACTTTCACCCCCATCATTTTAAGAATTGCTTTGCCAATCCTTCACGGCAAATAGTAATTTTAAGTGGACCAAAACAGAGCTCAGGGTGTTTGCACTCCGTGGTAATGATAGAGTAGCTGTGCTCCCTGGAGTCAAGAAGCCCCACAATTGAGTCATTTTTGCCTCCTGTGAGTGAATCACGGCTGTTAGCTGGAATGACAGGATTGCTTATGGAACCGAAGCCCTTCACCGGGCTGACCTCATCCCGGGACAGCGAGGTTCAGAGGGCAGGCAGGTGGTGTTTAACACAGTTATAAGTAAAAGCTGATTTTGTACTTGTACACTCTGTAAACAAGAAAGGAGAATGAGTGCAGGGAGGGGGGAGGGCTAGCGCAGATGTACTCTATCCAGAGCAGTTCTTCCTCTTCTCCTGTCTCACTCTTCTTACTGGTTCTCCTTAACCTTCCACACTCCTACCACCTTGTGCCTCCTCCCACTACATTTGAACATCCGGCACATGTACTAGACTACAGGTCCGGCCCCACTGTGTTTCTGAATAACGAAAGATGCGGAGGGCATTACCAAAAAGTTACCTTGCATTTATGAGCTGTCTTCAGTATCTAACTGTGCTCTGGCAGAAATTTTAAGCATGCATATAGCAAAACCATCCCCTGCTAATTTTCTTTCATGTTTCATTGAGGGGTGAAATAGGAAAACAGAGGAAAGGGGAGAAGCTCCAGGAGAACATCCCAGTTTAAAGTCTTCCCCAAGTGATCACGTTCACTACCTTCGAGACAGAAAGTTCCATCGAACATTTTCAGCCAGTATTATGTCTGGGGTCAAAGGTCTGTGGAGTAGCCGTGTTTTATAACAATCTTGGGAGGTGGGGTTATGAGCAAGTAGGGTTTAAAATAAGAGCCCTAAAATGGTTCTCCTTTTCTGACTTGGAAATATAGAAGTAGAAATCCTGTTTTCAAGTTGATATAAATGGCTTTAAAACCAGAAAGTTGATTCACTTTGTTTTCAAGTCCTTAAAACCTCAGAGCTCCCCAAAATCTTACTAGCAAAAGCAAAAGATAGGAATTATCCAAGCTTTGATGTCACCTGCAGCAAAGAACTGGTATTCGCTTTGTTAACTGAGTGTTGTTTCCTTACACCCCTATTCCAGAGAAACACCTTGGACACTAGTGTCCCTCTGAGCACATTTTGGGAAACGCTTCCTTCAAAAGAAATAAGAAAAATATTTTTAAGGGAACATCTTGTTCTTCTGTTCTTTCTCGATTTCACAAATCTTCCTCCTCTACTGCTTTTTACATACACGTACCTACAAATCTTCCTCCTCTACTGCTTTTTACATACATGTACCTTCGCCTTCTACCTCATTGACCTCAGCTCCCTACATCCAGCCTATTTTCTCCTTTCAAGGTCACTGGAATTATGCTCAGACATAGTTAAATCAGATGTTCCTTAATCTAGATAGACTGATGCCCGTTTTCTGCCAATTCAGCTTCTTCCCGACTTCCCTTCTGCATGAACGTTTCGCCTGGCGTCTCTGATGCCCAGATGGAGTCACACCTTCAAATGAATGCATGTAGTGCATCTTTAGTTTTATCTAGATACAAAAACAGCTAGATTAACGTCAGGATGCAGTTGCTTTGCATCTTAGCTCTGCCACATTCTAGGGCACATCATCTCCTTGAGGATCTAATGATGCCATTTGCAGAAATGAGGTCAAACTGATCCCTAGATTCTCCTGTTCTCAATTCTATGCCATTTATGTAATACAGGACTACTTTCACTTTGTCATTCAGTTATTCATTTACCATCCATTTTATTGAGGTTGTACTTTACACTTACATTGTCTCAGCGCAGCCCCTGTTCCCTGAGACTATCTGGTGGGAAGTTAGTCAAATAAATTGTGATCATGCTAGTGAGTAATTGTCATGATGGACATATCAGCTAGCTACCAACAGAGGATATTTCTCACTCAGACTGTGGAGCCAGGGACATTCCCATAAAGAAATGCTCACTGGTAAGGATTCTGACTTAACAGACATGGGAGAAAGGTCATCCCAGAGAGAAGGACGAGTCTGTTCCTAGGTCATTAGCTTGTTAACTTTACAATTATTAATTGCCTTTTCGTTTATTTGTAAATTACCTGCATCCAAAATAAGCATCTGAGCTAGTTAAAACAATGTCTAAATTAAATTATTGTTTGATAGGTGATGGTGGTACTTTACTGTGAAAATGGAGATGATTCAAATGTCATCATCTCTAATAGTTAAGATAAACCACTGTAGGAAATCGTGATGGGAGATGTGAGATCTGAATATGCTCTAAAAATTCAAATTGCAATACAATGTGTTTGCTTCTTTGTCTGTTGAAGATTTTAGCTTTGTGTGGGATGTCTGAATCAAAGGTTGATGTCTTTATTTCTCTGCAAATCGAGGGCATATCCACTAACTAACCCTCTAAAGTTAAAATATTTAAGGACTAAAGTAGATGTGGCATAACTGCTGGTTTGCTGGGTCTCTTGTGGTTTATAAAGATATATTTTATGTCTTTTATGATTACGGGATGATGCTAAAATTTTTGTGGGTAATAATACCATCACATTGGAAAGACTGCACATAACATCTCTGGAGAAGATACAGAATGCTACCTGGCTGTCAAATCAAAGTAAAAGATGTTTAATTTGTTATTAAGAAAAGGCAGTCAGGAGATTTTATTTGGAATTTGGTCTTTGATGTTTGAACCTCATAAACGTGAGAACATTAAGTCATATACTCATGAATAGAATTGTTTTTTTTTTTTTGGCTTCTTCACATAATGGAATATATTTTAATAATACTTTTAAAAGATTATTATTAGATGGATAGCTGTTAGAACTGTAGTTTATTTAAAGTGACTTTAAAATTTCTTACATCTTTGATTTTTCTTTTCCCATTGGCACCTGTACCAGATGCCAATATAAACTGGTTAAATAGCATTTGTTTTAAGCAGAAAAACTGCACCCTATATGCATATTTATGATATTTGTTTGTTGGATCTCTTTTTTAATATTACTTGCTGTGTTTTAATCTTTTTTTTTCTTCATATTTTGGGTTGATGCCACTCTAAAGCTTAACACCTAGGAGATTTCTCACTTATGATTCCCTTTAAGAGTGCTAAAATCTCAGCTTCTCAAACAAGAGACCAAGCTACAATTTAAAGAAAGCGGTGGTATGGATAAAGGGCCCTAAGAATGTTGCTACCTTCCACATGTGTCTTCTGCCACATCCTTTCTTTAAAACCAGCAGGAGAATTGAAAGGGGGATAAGAGCTGGTCCATCCAAACACTGCGGCATGCCAATCTGGCCTTCTGAGGTCTCCCCTGCTGCTTTAGAAAAAGGAGCCTCCCAGACAAATGAAAGGGCCACAGGCACATTCACATGCATAGCACCTTCCCTCCACACACCAAGTGGCTTTGGATTGCTACGCTGGGTGGCTGGCCTGATGAAGAATAGAGAGACTTGAGAACCATTTGTTTTCACACCATTTTGGGTGAAGTGCTATATTTTTCACCTTAAAAGTCCATTTAAAAGGAAAAATATGGTTTGAAAAGAGGGCACAATTTGGAAGCCATCACACTTAATGGAGACCCTTTTAAATGTAACACTTTGTTCTATCAATTCTCTTCTAAATTAGTTGTCACTACCCAGAGAAAACCCGCCCTCATTGTCTGATGCTATTGCTGAAAACCACACACATATATTTTCCTAAATCCAATTTTTAAGTCCTATAACTAAATTTGCTCTCGTTAAGTATCAGATGGAACCCAGCTTATATAATACAGGGTGAAAGCTATGTCACCTAAACCTAGTCGCAGAAATTATCTTAGAATTAAAAGGAAAGGTAGACTCTACCTAATAAAAAATTAAGGCTGTGGTCACACAGATTTCTACTGACCATTGCTGTGTCCAGCCATTATTAGACACAGGACTTAGCAAAATCTGGAGGATATCAAAAGAGGAGGTAGCCAAGCAGTGCATAACTCGTATCTGCTGCTCTGGACTATTCATACAGTTTTGCAGACATTTACTTTTGATGTAGTTGCGTTTTTCCAAATTTTCACTTTGCTTTTCCCCTTGAGTGGTCTGCATACCTTCTCAGCCTGAACATTGCACAGTCAACTCAAAGATTGTATTTGGAAAGCTGAGATTGCCTGTCTTTACCACAGCACATAGGAATTCCTTTTCATTTTCCAATTTTCTCGAGTTATGTTGGAATCAAACACAAATTCTCAGGTGAAACCTTTTAATATTTTTAAAGTTGTAGCTCTTCTTTGTCATCTAAGCATAATTCATCAGCAGTTCTCCAAGGTGAATGTCCCACTTCTTTTTCACTTCTACCACCTTAATCTGGGTTTATTTTCCTCTTCTGTTTGGGTTACACAATTGCTTTTGACCTGTTGGCTTTTGATTTCTCATCAGTTCACCCCATACATAAATCTGGCAAGGGCTCTTCCTCAAGCACCATGTTTTATTTCTATCATTATACTATCTTATTAATTGGGAATTTCAGGGATTCCATTGTAGCACTGCATTAGAGTGGGGCAGGTCAGAAGGTCTTGATCAAATGGTATAAACTTCCTATTAGAAGATGACAGTATTCTGGGGATTTGATGAGGAGCTTGATGATCCTAGTCAACAACAATGTCTTATATACTTGGAAAGCTGCTAAACAAGTAGATTTAAAGATCCGCATGAAGATCGCCACAAAGAAATGGTTATGGGCTGATGTGAGGGAGGTGTTAGCTAATGCTGCTGTGGTAAATTATAAGTGTATCAAATCAATACATCACATACTTTAAATGTACACAATGTTATATGTCACTTATATCTCCATAAAGCTGGAGGATTTCCAGCAATTTGTCTGTTAATTGTACCCATGTTTTCCAGAACAAAACCAGACGCCAGTATGGATTCCATTCCTTAAAATGGGCCCTGATCCACTTGTTGTCTTGTGCGGGCTTTTCCCTCAATTCCTCCTTGACAATATTTTATGCTCTTTTAATCTGGTTCAACTTTTTCCTCTTCCATGAATCAAATGATTAACCTCCATCTGACTTTAAATTGACCCCATCACACTTACTTACTAAGTGAGGATTGTGTTGATTTGCAGTTATGTATTATCAAATTGTGATTTTCAGTTTTTTCATGTGGGTGTGAAGAGCGAGGAAAAGCATTAACTGCTTTTGCATTTAAATATTTATATGGAAAAAGTCCTATACTTACATATATATGTACACACTGTCATATCTTATATGACTTTCTCTCACACTGTCACCAAATTTGTCTTTTCTCAAGTACAGAATGTAGAGATTTATCTCAGTGTGCCACTTGTGCAGATTAATATGGACTTTAGAAAATTCATTCTAATTTTTGGGGGCTAAAAAAGGATGACAACAGGACTTACATAACATCTACTCCTCCAATTTTCCTTCTTGCCCCCCAGCTCCTCCACAACACAGTGAGTGAGATACAAGCAGAGAGAGCCATTACTGGTACAATTCTCTGTACACTGAGGAGGTGCTTAGCAACTTTTGACTGAACAAAGGGGACCATAGGGTAAAGCAAGTAGGGCTGCAAAAAAATCTATTTCTTTTGGAAACCAGGGAAGAAAACAAATACTAGAATATGCTGTGAATCATTAGAAGCAAAGCTATTTAGCAAGTGTTTTCTCCTTTGTCTTTAGCATCCCCACTACCCACAGAAAGTCAGAATGGGGTGCAGAACAGGTGGATCCACCAACATACACTGCTGAGGGGAGCAGTAGGCGAGCAGGACAAGTGTGCCACACCATGTGGGTCACCTCCCTGGCCGGGGATCAAAGTCATGCTGCAGTGGCTGCCGATAGCTTCACAGTGCTGAGACTTAACCTCTTGCACCACCAAGGAAGGCCCAAATAATCCTAGTCTTGATAACTCTTTCATAATATGTATTTCCTTATCACCTGTCCTCCGACAGTAGCACAGAAAACTTAAACAGGTGTTAGTCTCTGCTTGTATAGTGCCTGGTTTGTGTGTGTAGATAGACAGATGAGGTAAAGATACATAAATATCTACCTAGATGCACACACACACAAGCACACATAAGTCCAATCGTATGTGTGTATGTCGATGTGCGAGTGTACATACATGCACACAATGCACGGATGGACGTGCAGATGGCTGATGACTTCTCGCAATTTCTCTCAAGGCCCCATTGTTTTGATGTTCTACTTGGTTGACAAGTTCTCTCTGACCTGACAGATTTGTCTGTTGAGAAGAGGATCATGTGTCTGTACCCAGTTTCATTCTTAGCAGAACAGTACATGTGGTTGAATTAGAGTTTGTTGATTTTTTCCCCCTTATATATTACTCAGGAAAGCCAATGTCAGTGTAAATCAGCAGTAATGAGATCAACATGATGACATCTTTGATATGGCATTTTCTAAAGCCTTTCTGGATATTTAATTCAGCTTTTAATGATTGATATTATAGACAGTAGAGGAACATTTTTGATGGATCTGTTTGCTCACAGATTTCTCTTCTAAATCTAATCTTTTTTTCTCTTTGATTTAAAGAACGTAATGTCATTGGAGAGGAAACAGTTCAGATGTGGTCATCAGAGGTTGGTGTCACCAAAAATAGAAACTCACTTAGGGTAAAATTTGCTGTCAGGAAAAATGGAGCATTCTTTGTGAACTCAGGAACGTGGTTCATGCGCGCTTGCTTGTAGATGGTTGCTACAATAAGGGTTTCATACAGGTGTGTTTATGCCCCAGGCTTGCTGGCCACAGTCCATTCCATTTACAGAAGCTGAATTAAACAATAACTACCGCATTGCAAAAAATGGTGGGTGGGAGGGGTGGCGGGGGGTGGGGGGGAGGAAGGTGAGCGTCAAAGGAGATGCCTGAGAGCTTTGTTAGGGCCAAGAAAAACCCTGTTGCAGTTGTCAGAGCTTGTTGATGTTGCTGGGAACGGCACTTTTTTTTTCTCCTGGATTTTGTGGTTCTGCCTTAGGAAAGAAAGTAAAATAGAACGGAAGAACAAAGTCCTACTCTATAAATCAGCAGCTGCTCCTTGCCAGATCAAAGGAGTGACATTTTTGCTCCTGGACTACTTGTCCACTTGCGGGCTTGACAGGCAGCTAACAGCTGGCCTGCTAGACTGTATGGCAGAACCGGCCTACGACGTCTTCCGATCAGATGACAAGCTAATCGGAGAGATGTCCACGGCACAGGGCACGTGCTACACCTGGATCCGCAACCATATCTAGTACATAATTGCTAAGCAGCTTGGTGCATTTTTGGCAAGTTAATACTTAGGTGGTTTCCACTGAGAAGTAGGATAGAGAATTAAAACTTCAATCAAAGGTGATCATGAAAGCTAAAAGGATACTAAATTTGTTGGGATCTTCTCCTCTTCGAGTGCATTAGTAAATGGCTAGGAATGGGATGAGGGTTGGCTGAAATGTCTGTAATTGATTATCGAGTGACTTGTTGATTTTCCCAAGTCCAGTGAGGCTGCAGCGTTCAGGTAAGTGAACAGATAATTGGTAACTGGCAATTTTGAAAATGATTACTCTGGACTTGAATACTCTGAGAGCTGAGAAAAGTTGTCCTGTGTCTGCTCTGCCTGCAAATAGTCATTTTTCGAAGCACTATGAGGTGTATAGGTATACAGATCTGGAATTTTAATGTCAGTAGTAAAACTTTCAAAGTAATTCAGCTTCTAGTTGATTTCCATCTGTAATAAATCATGTACAGGATGAGGTAATATACTACAACTTATGTCTATTGACTTAGCATTTTATCTTTAAGAGCATAGATCTTAGATATGAATAGCTAAGGAAGTTAGCATGTTTTCTCCTCCCTGGCTCTCAAGTTGCTTTGAAAGATCATTTTTGTAGTGCATGATAAATAGCCACATATGAATAATCTGATGGCATTCTGTTAAGATTAACAGTGCTTTAAAATCATAACCTGCTGGGATTTTGTTATGTGCCATCAGGTCTGATTATACTTACAGAATAGTGTTTATTGATGCTCAAAATTATATAATTCATTTTCTGAGAAGAAATTTTCCCAATACTTTTTAAGAAAGTCTCTATTATTGGCTGTATACCCCTCCATCAAATAAGATGTCAAATTCTCCAGGTCACCATTAAAATTTTTTTAATTATGAAAATATACCAACTTTTTATTAAAAAAACTCAAACAGTACCAAATCACATGGGAAGAAAAGAAAACTCCACCATTTTCCTCCTATCCACCCATTCTCCCTCTCTATTCGAAACAGAGATGTTACTTCCCACAAAAACACTTCAGTGGCCCAACTTTTCTTTGAGGAGGTACAGATGGAGGAAGATGAATTAAAATTTTATGATTTGTTACTCAAAGCAAGTGGTTAAAAGCTGTTTAGATCCAAGAGAACCAAAGACAATAGTAAGTACATTTTTCACAGCAAAGGTTCACAATTAAAACTTGAGCTTTGCAAGATTTTATTCTTAGAGCAATAGGGCATCTATTTGCTATGTGTTCTAGAGCCAGGACCTCACGAACTTGAAAGTGCATACATCACCTGGAGAGCTTTTGAAACACTGATTCAGATTTAGTAGTGCCAAGGTGGGAACTGTAGTACTGCTGCAATTCTGACAAACTCCAGGCGATGTTGATTGGCTGGTCCACGGAATAAACACTCTTGAGTTGCAAGTATCTGGAGAACCGTTTAGATAGTGCAATTCCAAAATAGATCGCTTTGCTCTCCAATCCTCCCACCGATGCCTGCACCATGAAACCTCAACCATGACATTTTTTTTTTTTTGCTTTTTTAAAATCCAACTTTATTGTTAATTTTTAAATTTTTTTTGTTATGTAGTTTATTTTGTGCCTTTTGCCATCTCAGTTGTAATCCCTGTGGACTTCCCATCACCAATTCACCTGTGTGCCATCACCATAGTCCTGTGCACCACCCCCACCCCGTTTTTTATTGCATTCCCCACTCTACCCCCATAAAATGTCTCTGGTATATAGTTGTTCATTATTATTATTATAACCATGACAATTTATATAGGATTAGCTGTGATCTCTGAAAAGGCCCTAACACATGGACACATACTTCCTGTTGGGCTACGGTGGATTTCTGTAGTAGTCACCCACCTCTTGACTACTGTTACCCTTGAATGAACAGAGCTCTTTAGGAAAGGAGATTGGGTGGGTGTATTTGAGTATAAGCTAGCATGGACTGAACCCCAACTGTGTGCCAGGCACTGTACCAGGGGTTTTAGATAAAATAGCTAAATCCTAAATCCTCCAACAACCGGGCCCAAGAGTTACCCTGGTTGACAGGCAGGGAATAAACTGGGGTTTCACAGGTAATATAATTGCCAAAGGTCATAAAGCAAGTTGTGCACAAATAGTGAGTCCATGGTCTTCCATAACTTTGCTATGGAGAAATCTGGAAAATGGAACAATAATCAAGAAAGGTTTCCCCTTAGTAGGGCATTTAGAAAAGAACCTATGGGAGCCCTCCTAACTTTAGGGAAGCACCTGAGAGAATATTGAAAGAACATAGCAAAAGGTTGCCAAAAAGAAGCATCATCTACTTGATCATTTTACCTAGGGTTTTTCATAACAGCGTGAAGACCCCACCACTCAAGACATGTTCACCAAACTACCAAATGTGTGTGATTCCAGACTAATCCCACATTTCTGTATTGTAAATTGATGAGTTCATATGTTTCTAGAGTTGTAGACAAATCTACTCTCTACCAAATTTAAATTAAGCAGGAACTTAAGGAAATTAATTATGAACTGTGAATGTGTCCTTTAAGTAGACTTCGAATCTCATTCATTTACCTTCTGTGGCACATGGTTGTCTGTGAGAAAAGATCCCTTGTCTGGCCACCAGTGAGAAACATGTTTGTGACATGATTCAGTCATTCCTGAGGACACCTTTGAAGGCACTAAACCTTCACTGATTTAACCATTTTAATGGTTAAATCCCACTTGTTAGGCCTTACTGTGCAGGAAAAAAACTTGCTTTTATTGCAAACTGGGGGAAAAAATGAAACTGATTACTGGCTTGCCAAAGCTGAGGTGGTGTTTCTGGTACACCACCAAGCAGCAAGCTTTGTGAATACCCTCACTGATGGGTCCCAGTGGCTGGCAAAGTGTGCGGAGAGGTTTTTCTTTTTTACAGAACCCTAGTCACCACGTTGCCTCAATATCTCTTCCAAATGGATCTGATCCCTCTTCCATATATCAGCCTCCTTCCTTACCAGTCCATACAAAAGCTTCAGCTCTGAGGATTCTTGATTCTTTCACCCTGTTCAGGCTGGCAGCTGTCCAGGTGACTCCAAGGAGGCCTGCACTTTCTAACAAAAGAAATGCCGCCCAAAGGAGTTGGTTAGCAGGTGTGGCGTGAAGTTAGTGAACCAGAACGAAGGGATTTATCAGCTATTTACAAAGAGGGGAGGTTCAGGGAAGAAAGAAAGAGAAAGAAATCAACCAACAATCAGGAATGACACCTAAGCCTACTTCTATCAACCTGAAACATGCTTCAGAGTGAAAAACCTTTAAAGGAAAGATCATGATGGTCAGACTTCAGTAGCAGAAAAGTATGCAAAACTGAAAACATCTGAGGGAAGGTTGAAGTAGGGACCTGGAAGGTCTCCTGGGGACACCTTTCGTGCTAGACAGTAAGATGAAACTGCAGTAACATTTTGCTATCTTGGACTTAAGTCTTTTTTAATATGTTCTTTCCCCTCTCTAAGTTGATTCAGAAAAGCCTCATGATTCTTGGAAAGTCACCGAATTTTTTCTATAATTTAGTTATTTCAAAATGAACACTTTCAGTGTATAGTTGTTAGGGATCCCAAATAATGCCTTTTTTATTTCAGTAAAATTTAGTGAGAAAGTAGATCATCTTAGTAGATACTCTCCAGAGCGCCCATGGGAGCCTGGATACTAACTTTGTGTTCAATAAAAATCAATGAAACTAGGGCACTTTAGGGTCCTCATTCCCTGAGGAGTCATTAATGGAATTATCTCTAACCCTTAAAAAAGTCACAATGAGGCTAATGAAAATTGTTTTCTAAGTGAAAGCTGGACGAGGCACTAACCTCACCAGTACATTTTATGTAGGTCCTTTATCATACTCGGCACATTTTATACACACGCTGTACAAACCTCAGGATAGTTTCAAGGGCTACCTAATATCTAAGAAGAAGACTCTAATTTTAATTTAAAGTGTTTTTGTATCAATAGAAAAGTATATTATATGCCCTAAACTTCGAAGTCATTCTGGGATGACATTAAAACTTAAGAGAATTTTTTTAATATCAGATACAGATGAAAAACCTAACAGTCTTTGGATTGGAAATAACTTGTGGGGTTTTCATTAAAGTTGGGTGCAGCTTGCTGCATTTTGGTTAGTTGGATGTCTTCAGCAATTTTTCAAATGTTTTGGGTTTGGCAAAGTCCAAAATGTTTTTGCCAAGACCCTCTTTTCCCCTTATTTTTTAAACCCGTGTGAAATTCAAGGATAACTTAATCCATATGTGTCTGATTCATTTACACTTAACTCATCAAAATGTTATTTTGTAAGACCCATTTAATATCCAAGAAACCTTTTGAGCCATTTTTAAGAAAAGTCTTTTGTCTTTGAACCAGTGAGTTGCATTTTTCCATATGAATGGGGCTTGGCCCCTGAAGAATTGGAGAGCCCTTGATTTTCAACTTACACTTTTCAAATTTGAATGAAAACTTTACATGCATTTACTGTTTGGGCACCAAATAAGGCCGTTTAAAAATATAGATCAGAGGGAGGGGGAAAAATTTCATGTCATATAATTTGGGGGAGAGGCCATACATGGAAATTTCATCTTAGTAATGTCAAAGACATAAAAATTACTTCCAGTTTGATATTTTTAAGTCTACAATGAGAGGGTTGCATTTCACTTGCATCTGCATGTTTTCCAAGAGTAGACCATAGACAATCAGCACATTGTTAATGTTATAGTGTCCTTATAGTCAATTCCTTAATTGTTCACTTGAATAATAACCATCTATGTGTTACAGGATCTCCCTAGATCAGGGGACATGACAATTGGCAGGAGTGGTATGTTTAGAGATTTTGGAAAAATTGGGGCCCATATGTTTTTAAAATTCTGTGTGATTTGAAAGAATGTGGTAGAATTACGAATCTGGCTAGTCACAGTGCTAGGGATCAAAAACATTGTTTGAGAACAAAAATTCAGAGAGGGTACATGGGGCCCAAGTGAGAAAAGCAAAATCTCTACCATTCTTCGTAAGAGAATCTGGTGCAAACCTTCCGCGGCTTCCCTGCATATTTGTTCAGCAGAACTTTCTTAGGCTCTCGCCATAACTTCTGGTGAGCACCCAGGCCACGCCATGGTAACTAGTTTTGAATCTAACACTGGAGTGGCATTTCCAAGTTCAGTGCTTCTTGCAGACCTGCTTGCATACAGAATGCTTTTTTAATGTTCTGCATTGTTGTGTGTCCCCATTGAACCACCTTTGAGCGGACCCCGTTTCTTACTAATGTAAACATTCTGACGAGTATCCAAAGAAATGACCTTTGAATGAACCTCTAACCTTCCCTGTAATTATTTGTTTGAAGACAGTGTGGAGTTCTCCTGCTGAGAACTAAGAACCATGATGCCTTGCAGCCCTGTGAGTAAGGGAGTGTTTGGGGGAACTGGAGAGAAAGACATAAATAAGGGAACAACCTCCAGATGTAAATAATAAAAGAGTAAAAGGGTGAAATTAAAAAGGGAAAAAATAGCAATTCGGTTTACCTAAAGAGCTGGCCTATAGGAAAAAACAAAGGCGGGATTAGTAGCACATAAACTGAGGTGAAACCCTGCCATGTGTGTCCTCCATTAGAAACTTCAAGGAGGAGAGAAAAGGTTTCTCGGCTCTTGTGAGCATCTCTGCTGGTCTTAACCTGAGCTGATTAAAAAAAGAGATCCTGGGGGTGGAAATTGCAGGTCAGGCCTTTTTAGTCAGGAAAAAGCAGTAGGGAAAACGTAAATACTTAAGTCCTTTTTCTGATCTGAGGGATTATTCTGGGTGATTCTGGGATCTGGTCAGATATTCAGTAACACTTCAGGAGACAGCTGGGAATAAATCTGAAGTTTCCACTCTTCCAGTTTCACCTTTAGCAAACTGTCACTGTCTTCTTCAGAACTGTGGGTGGGGTGGGGGTGAAGGGTAACATTTTTGACAACAGACCTATACTTTAAGTAATAAGAGCTTCATTGTTCTGCAAACACCATATGCAAAAGGCTCCTTTGGTTTTCTTGCAACTATTCTTCTTCAGCCTAATTGTATTCCTATTCCAGAGCTCACAGGAGGCCTGAGTGTGGGCTTGCTGTCCTCTGATGGGACTTCAGCTCCCTAGGAAGGCAGGACTGCCAGTACACTCTAGAATTGTTCTGGCTAATTTCAAAGAATGAGTTTTCAGTTCCTGCCTGTGGCCCTGTGTGGACTCATTAATCATCAGGTCCCCTTGCACTTAAGATTTGAAACTGGAAATATTGGGAAATGTTAAAAATGCTTATATTATTAAGGAAAATGTGAATGAGGCATCCTTCCTCCCTTCATGCCCCCCCCCACCCCCCAGTGACCAACCAGTGAATCCTGTGCATCAGCCAGAAGTGTGGGGCACACATATCATTAAATGCGCAGGAACAAGGGTAACTCGTAAATGGTAGAAAATTGTTTTGTTTTTATTAAATTTGGAGAAATAAAGGAGATTTCTTATCATCTTACTCTGTTTGTACATGAATATTTGATAGGCATTATTAAACATTAAAGTAACATGAAGTAGGCACTTATTTTTGGATTTCCAACAAAATTAGATCCAGGCTCCTAGACGAAATAACTGCTTCTCCTTTACATTCCTGTGATTCAGTCACCACCTGATTCGAGAACATTTTTTTGGGCTCTAATACCAACCATGTGTACCTGAGGCTCTGTCTTTCTAGTGGGTTGAAAGGTGGCTGGGTTTATGGTTGGCAGTTACCTTATCCCTGCCCTGGGTGTCCCAGCTTAGGCTGGAAAGGCCGCCCCCAGCTGGCACTGACCTCTAAACGACCCCTAACTTTACAGGCTTAAACTGCAGGAGTTGCCGAAGAGCAGAAGTCTTTCTGGCCAGCACTTATTACTGCTGTGTTGGTGATAAAACTTCAGACAGCCTAATTGATGGCTTTGCTGACCTAACAATACCTTGTGAAAGCAGAGTGCCAGAGCCTGGTCTCCATTTATGACCAGCTGCAAGGGGAAGCCGGTTCCCGATGATGATGGGGAGTTTGGGAGAAGGGGGAAAAAATCTCCCAGCCTGTGAACTTTAGCCAGAGTCTCACTTGTTCAAGAAGCAGAAGCCCAGTTGCAGATTAATAGACGTGTTCGCAGGGAAAACTTGTCTTCCTTCCCTGAGCTTGTTTTTAGTAGCGAGTGGGCTTGGAGTTGGTTATAAGATGATCTTGTCAACTGCTTTTGAACACTAAGTGGGAAACTTGTTTTTGAATGAAAAGGATCATTTTTAGTACATGTCTAGCTCTCCTGTATTTGCGACAGCGTTGGTGCAAAGGTGTTCAGAAAGCATTTGGCTGACAGGACTTCTCTGTTCTGTTTCAGGTTTATTAACGCCAGAAGAAGAATAGTACAGCCTATGATTGACCAGTCAAATCGAGCAGGCAAGTTCCAACTCATACCTCTATGCACTTCCCATAGGCTCACATCCATATCATGATATACTTAAGCAGTTTTACCTCCCTGTAAACCAGTAATTCCATCAGGCATTCCAAAATGGCCGCAGACTTCCACTCTAAGCAGCAGTTTCGCTAGTTGGTGCTAATTGGAGATTACCCACCCTGATTCTACTGAAACTGCTTTCTATTTTCCTTCTGAATTGGTAACTGGGCACAAGTATTAGTGCCACAAACAGCTGGTGTGACCTCAAGCTCTAGAGTGACTCACTGTTGGTCTGCACCCCATCTTTAGTGCTCTGTGCTTCTCTTGTTACCCACAATCCCTTGGAGCACGGCCTTTGTTCACTCTTGGAGCATCCTGGGTCACACTCGTTCTATTCAGTCATTTGCTTTGACTACTCATAATTTTCTATTAAAGCTTGATGTGCTGCATTGCCAGCATCACCTTTATATAAAACGATTATGACCTTTGTTTAAAATGTTCCCATCCACCCCACTAAAGTACATGTGAGTTTTGCTCACATCTTCCGCTTTCTCGAAAGCAGTCACTTTACACTACGGTCAGATCCCTACTGTATACTCCTCATTATCCCACGTTGAAATAGGAATCTTCTCAGGTCA
>NW_004567124.1:29274393-29276404 GCF_000260355.1 Condylura cristata
AATGTCCGCTCCGTGTAGTGTTAGAAGTAGGTGATGATCCCTCCCAGAAGTTGAGTATATTTGAAACATCATCTCTAGCCTTCTCATGTCTATATGGCCCATACCTCCTACCAGCAGAAAACTTCTAAAGGTATGAAACTGTGTTTGTGTGTATCAGCCAGGTTGAAACACCACCGTCAACATGCCCAGCTTTTTTTTTTTTTTAAAAAGCAAGAAGGTAAAAAAAAAAAAGCACTTTCAGATAAAGCTTTTTGTGTTTGTTCTTTGCCAGAATAAAGGTTTTTTCAGGGTTAATTTTACATCATAAGAAATAACTAACGTCTGTGCTCAAAGATAATTCATCTGCCTGTGTTTTTTCTCTGTCTTACTTACAAAAATACTGTTGAATATGTAAGCTAAAATTTACATATAGACATTCATACATCAGTAAACAACTTCTATGGAGTTTGAAGTCTTGAGCTGAAAAGATGACTTAATCATTAATATTTAATATAAGTTATATGACGGTGTCTTTTTATGTCAGACACCTCCCTGTGTGGGTATGCTAGGAGGATCTTTTGGTGACTAAACTTACTTTTTTTTTTTTGTTTTTTTTTTCAAAAACAATGACAAAGGAGGCACTCTGATGTTTCTCTTTTAAATTTCATTCCTGGAAACCTGTGCCCTTAGCTTCCTGGTACTGCCTGGGAACGCAGGCTACTGTGTGAAAAGTGTAAGGCTACTGTGTGAAAAGTGTAAGGTCTGAGGTGTCTGCATGCCCTCTCAAATTTGAAAATAAATATAGATTATCCTGGAATTTTCCAACACCTACATTTTGAATCCTATGTTTAGAAAGATAACATCACAAACTTTAGCTAGTTAAATGATACTGAGTAGGTAGTGAAATAGTTTGCTAGCTCCCCAAACTTACAAGAAATCCAGAGCAGTATCCTGTGTCTGGGAGTTCTTTCTTCCCCTTGCAGACAGCATTACTACAGGTGGTACATAAAGATCAAGGAAATAACATTCTATTGTTTTTTTTGTATTCTATTTAGTTAAGTAGCACTGGACAAATATCTTTAGCAGTTCAATTTATGTGCTGCTCTTTAAATATAAAAATAGCACTTCTCACATAAACTGTTAGTGGAGAAATCCTGTGCCACTTGGAAAAGGGATTAAGTTCCTGTTCCTTTTTATTATCCCATTTCATGCAGTCTTTTTGCAAAATTTAAATATCTATTTTAATTAAATGCTGGTAGGTATGCTGTGAAAAGTTCCCCACTTTTAAATTCTCATATTAGCTGAAAAAAAAATGTCACCAAGTTTTTCTTCCTTTCCTCTCAACAAAGTAAACACTGAAGGGTACTGGTAGTTAGCTCATGTTTGGGAAGAATATAGTGAAACTAGTATTCAACTATTTCCTCTGAGTTTAGACCCCAGAGCTTCCAAGCCTTGGTTTTAATGAATGCAGCCATCCCAGGCTGTTTTCTGCTACAAACTCAAGTCCTATCATGTTAAACTTAATCCTTTTAAATATTGGGAGATGAGAAATAATTGTAATGATATTTGTTTGCTTTTCCTTCCTTACCCCGTATGTTAAGATGGAGAGGTGTTAGTTGCCCAATTTTTATCATGTTTTTTTTTTATACCACCTCGGAAGGCACTTGCGCCTATCTCGGGTTTACTATTTAGTATAAAGAGTTCCGATTTGGGTATATTTAAGAAAGACTCAGCTGTCAAAAGCAAAGAAACTGGGAATGGTGTTTTGACAACCATATAGTGTTAAAGGAAATACTGTAGTCTGAATAAAATTGCTTATGTTCTCCAAAACAAGAGTAATATAAAAACACTTTTTATTTATATGGAAAAGCAAAAGCAGAAATAAATTCCAAAGGTTTCCCTTTCTTTAAGAAATTCTGAGAGAACTGGAGTCGCCATCTGTTAAGGGTTGGGAATTGAACGAGAAGCCACATTTTAAATCGAAAAAGAGAGAAGACCAGGAAAAGTCTGTCTCCCACCCACCCCTTCTCCT
>NW_004567124.1:29276789-29298249 GCF_000260355.1 Condylura cristata
CCCCCCACCGCCAGCACTGAGTCAGATGGGTGCGGGCTCAGCCAGTGAGCCCTGGAGCAGGTCGGGCTGGGGTCTGGGAAGGAGCAGGGGCAGGGCCATGCAGACACTCCCCACGCCTCTGCGGGCAGGCTGCCCTCGCCCTCACCTGGCCTTCCCTTTACGTGAGCATGAGCGTGTTAGACAGAGGTAGACCCGTGCTTCAAATGGATGGAGGTGCTAGAGGGGGGACCCCTAACATTTACAATAATCAACTAGGGGCGTCGCGCGCTATCATCGAGCCCCCTCATCTGAGCCCGGCTTGGAGGAAGTTGCTGCGCAGAGGAAATGCGGGAAAGGCCGGTCAGATTGTGATGAGAATGGAGACCGTCGGGGCAGTGTTTGAAGGGAGGTTTTAATATTAATAGTTTCGGTGTAGAGACAGAAGGGAGATTGCGTCTACGGCTCCTCGGGGCAGACTCTGGGTGACAGCGATGATGGATGATCCAGCAGAGCCCCACAGCTCCTCCCCTCCAGCCCCAATAGTGTCAAAGCTACTTTAGTTGAAGCTTTAGAAATAAAATAAATAAACAGCATCTCCCCCTAACTCTTCATGCACTCCCACCCACCCACCACCCCCGCTTTTCGACATCGATTTATGGATCATTATGAATCAATTACTGCTCTCAATACTCTCCCATTGGTTTAAATAAAACAGTCAAAAGATGAAAACGTGGAGTTCGGTGTTTTGGGTTTTTTTCTCCTGATGGGAACAATCGCAAAATCCATTATCTCATAATCAGAGGCACTGGGTTAGGAGGTGAAGCGAAAGGAAGGGGTCGCCCAGTAAATAATTAGGAGAACTCTGAGGGGTGAGGGTGTCGCCCAGCTGCCGCCTTTGTTCACAAGGGATTGATCTGTTTGTTGTTTGGGGTTTCTTGAAGGGGGGGGGGGAGAGGGTGGTACGGGGAACCGCTAAGATTGAGATGCTTACAGGTTCTGTAACCTAATTTAACTCCTTTAAAGAAACCTATCTGAATGTGTGTCTCGGCAAACATCAGATGTTGTTGGTAGTGAGGTCGCACATGGGAAAAGGTGTGGAGGAATGGGTCCGTCTGGAGGGCGGATTTTCACTTTGTTGTGAGCAACTGTGCGAGGGTTTGCTGCTAGGAAGGGGGTCTCCCGCTCGCAACTCCCTCCTCTCTCAGCCGTGGGCTGTTTTTGTCGTTCGAACTGGTTTGGATCTAGGACTGGCCGCCCCCATGCGCCCCCACCCCCACTCAGGGCCGCCCCAGGCTTTTCTTCCCTCTCATGCCCCTTCCGCGCGGTGCTCGAGGTTCTCTAGGTGTTTCTATGACTACATTGTGTGTGTGGGAGGGTCAGATGTGGGGGTTGCCCGCGAGAGGGCCGTTCCTGGGCGATCATTTATCAATGTCACCCACATAATGATTCTCTCTGCAGCCTCCTATTGATGAGGATAATTACATTAGCTCAGAGTGACTGATCAATGAAAAACCACCACACAAAAACTTCTTTACTCTTCTATAATACCAAAAACCGATACAGAAATAACACAGAAAGCCTGGTTTTCTTTCCCTTCCCTATCCACCAATGGATTCTACACCCCCGCCCCCCTCAACCTCCAGGATGGGGGAGTAAAGTAAGAAAAGAGACCCAGGTTTGTTTCGTATAAAGGAAGATGCAATTTTGCTCCTGAATGCATTTTCTCTATATGTGTTAGCTCATTCCTCTTTTGGTAAAGAATAGCAACGGATTTGCTAAAGTGAGTTGCTTTTAGACTGGTCTGTGGTTTTCCGTTTTTTATTTCTTTTCTCCCCTTTAGGCATTTTTTTTTCTGCTTCAAAAAAAAAAGGAGACAAATCTTTTTATAAATAACTGAAGAAGGAAATTACTCTAGGTCCCTTTTTCTTTCAAGCGTTTGTCCAAGTCGGGTTATCTTTTGTCTTTACCACTTCATAAAGTAGCGCAATTAAAGATGTGTGATATCTGGGCACACGGGGTGGATCCATAACACGGCGACATAACTCGTTGGATTGTCGCCTGAAAGTTTGCAGTTAAATTACGATCTCCCTTTTTCTAGACTTAAAAATCAATGTTTTCTCAATTAAAGAGAATTTTAATGCTTTACTTGCGAGTTGTTAAAGGCGCTGTAAATTTTATTGTAATGCTCTTGGCTTCGGAGTAGATGCAGGAGGGGACCGGTTGATTCCTGTGGTCTTTCTCCCTCCTCAGAACCTAGCCCGGGAACATCCCGAGTGTCAGATCAAATACAAGCAACAAAGGTAAGGAGGGTTCCGAGAGGGAAGGGGCAACGGGTGGGAAACCCGCCAGGGAGCCCTCCCGTGCCAGAAGCCATTGTCTTGTATATTTTCACCTCTCTCTGTCCTGCCTCCTCAAAGTGACAGAAGTGTCCATTTTAATCTAATCTTTCCCAAAGAGGAGCACATTCGAATCCATCTGCTCTGTGCCCACCAGAAAGAAGCTGAATTTGGGGAGCATTCTAGACTCTTTCCAATATCTGCCCTTTTCTCTTCCCTTTATTTTAAAGAAAGATTTTTAAATCTGAACTGTTCTTTCACAAATTTGGCCATATTTTGTGTGTGTTCTGGCCTCTATGTCAGAAATCATTCTCCACCCTCAAGAACACTCACTCTTTACAGATGTTTTCTCCTTCCACACGTCCCACCTAGTAAAAGTTCCCGCAGAGAATTAACTGTGGTGTGTTAATAGCCCAAGTCTGCTACTGCTCTCTCCTGAATAGCTGAATCTGGCAAGGGGGAGAAGAGCATTGAGCTAATGTTGGTGAGCTGCTGCAGACCCACAGGACCCTAAGGACTGGAGAGTCCAGGCCCAGGGACTGGGTGGGAAGCAAGGTATTGAAACTCTCCAACGTAAGGCAGACAGGAAAAGAAGAAAAAGAGGCTAGGATGGAACCCAAGATAGGATATTAGGGGCACGCCAAAATAAAAAAATAAAAGCCTTTGTGACCTCTGTAATTTAAAAAGAAATAATAATGAAGGGGAATTGAATAAAGTTTGCTATTAAAACAATTTTCTTTTAAACACCTGTCTGCTTAAGAACAAGTCCACAGAGATGCTAGGAAGGGTTGGGTTTCCAGAATGGAACTAAGTTCTCACAAAGTTGCTTGGCTGTTCCATCTTGGGTTAATTTCCTGGGAATGAGAAGACAAGGGAAAGGGCTGTGTGTGTGATGTACCAGGAACTTAGAACTAAGAGTAGGCTGGGAAGGGACACCTAGATATAATGAAGCTGCTGTTTTAAGCTGAATAGAAAAGGGGGAATAGTGAAAAATGAACAGGACACCACAAAGTACTTTAAAATAAATCTCTTACCTGCCTTCCTTTTTCTCTTTAACCATACACTCTACTGAATATTAAACATAGGTGTGTGTGTGGGGGGGGATTTCTCCATCATCTTTGTCTGTAGAGCCTTCCCTTAGATTTCTGACATGTAAGCCTAGACTGTGCCCTTTTTATCTAGTGAGTGGGGCTTTGTTAATGTATTTGTACTTTTCTGCTTTCAGCCTAAGTTTCTTGCTTTGGAGGAAGGAGGGGTGCAAGAAAGGAGGGGGAGGGGAGCAGAACACAAAGACTTTATCTAGTTCTCACCAAGCAGGTTTCAAAATAGGAACTTAATGGGGGGGGGGAATGAAAGAATGGGTAAAAAAAGAGGGGAATGAGAATTGTTTATCACAACAGGTTTACGAATCTGGAAGCGAAGTGATCCTGTGGCTATTTTTCCCTTTCAGAAGTCTGTTTTTTTTTTTTTTTTAACATGGAAACATTTTCAAATTTCAAACCTTTAGCAGATCTTGATATAAATGACACTGTCCACTGATAAGCACAAACACGCGCGCACGTGAGCACACACACACACACACAAAACGAACTTAAACTCAGTGCTGAGAGAGGAGGGGTGCAGGGAAGAGAGGGAGCCCTTTCTGATTAATAACTAGCAGGGTAATGTTGAGGGCTTTTTCTGCCCGATTGCCTTTTTGAATTAGAGCCGATTTCTTCACACTTCAATAGTGCCTGTCTCCTTTAAAATGACTGGCAGATTTGTTTCTCTTTTTTCTCTCCCTGCGACTTAATGATGTAAATTTTCTAATTAGTTAAATCATATTGCTTAAAGGCCTAATATTTACCGTGCAAGAAATGATCATTCTGATTTGGTCCTCTTGAAATATCCCAAGAAATAACATTTGGCTTTTAGGCTGAGGACTGAGAGAGGAGGAAGCTCTATTACACGGAAGCAGTTTAGAGGAGAGGAGGTGGGGACCCCGGCAACATGTTAAATTAATAGTAGAAGTTGAGCTGGGCTCACACCCCAAGTCTGCTTTTATTTTTCAATCAGAGAAGATTTAATTGGCAGCCCTCAGGCCCGGCGATCTGATATTTTCTCATTAGTTTCCCATCACTAATCGTGAGTGTTAGATTGGCTTAAAAGGTTGTCAACATTTGACCAATTTTATTTAAAGGGGAAAAAAATCACGTATTATGGCTCCGGGATGTGAGATCTGCAAATAAATCCTGCTTGGATCAGCGGAACTAACAGGCGAAAAAAATGTTGACTATTCATCGTCACATTTAATAAGTTGCATTAATGTATATTTCAAGGGCAGGGAGAGATTATACACGGGCTGCATAGACGTAGATGAAAAGGCTGACTGGGAGGAAGGTGCACTTTAAGTGGAGTGGGTTGGTAAAGTGAGACGTAGGTACATTTTGAACCTAGGGTAAATAACCCAAGTGGAGTAACTGTTGAAGGTTTAGAAGCTACAATCCTCCCTCCCCTTCTATTTTGCAGCTGCGTGAAAATGCAAAGCCTGTCCTGCAGCCAGGAGTGGCTCGGCCGTCTCATTCAGAGATAACATCAGAGCGCCCCCTGCTGGCCAACGAAGTAGAACACTGCGGGTCAGCCCCCAGCAAAGCAAATCGTGTATTTCTCTGCCCCCCAGCCCCCCCGCCCCCCCTTCATTGCTCCTTCTGCAGCCCCCACCTCTGTTCAGCAGCTAAACCCCGCGGCTGGGGAATAGCTTGTCAGGGCTGAACATTTAAATGAATAAATGATAAAAATAATAATAAAATATGAAGGAACCCCCACCTTCACTTGGCCTCTGGGGAATAAACTATCAAATGCCTAGGAAAGGGACACTTTTTTTTTTTCCTAAATCTTTCTCTGGCTTTTTGCTGTGGTTGGTTTGTTCTGCCGAAATGTAGATTCTGAGTCCAAGGACATTTTTTTTATGTATATATATAGAATTTTTTAATGGCTATCTGATGGGGAAAGAGGCCAATACAAAACAACAGTTTGCATCCTCACAAAATTAAACTCTCCAACTTGCACTATTTCGGAAAGTCACGGGAACTCCCTCTCGGAATTCAGACAGTTGCTTGTCTTGGATGACCCTTTCCTGCCTCGCAAAGAAAGACCAGTCCCTGTCAGGATTTTTTTTCCCAACATGGTGAACATGTTTAAAAGTTGTCACCGCGCACATCCCTCCCACCGCCCTCCCAACACATTCCTCCCTCCCCCTCCGCGTGTTCCTGTTTCCCCCCTCCCCCACCCCTCGTGCTTCACAATTTTGCTGGAAACGGAAAAGTAGCTGAAGCTCACCAAAATAAACCCCCAAGGTCTTTGACACTTGATCTTAGCATGGTGCTTCAAGTCAAATGTGAGGTGTGGGACTGACACTGTTTAAGAGTGTTCGGGTTATTTTTCAACTATTTTGGAGCAGAGAGGAGTTTCCTCTGCTGCCCAATTACTCTTCACCGGATTTATGAGCACTATAACGTGAGGGCGCACAGGTAACGAGAGCCGGGGCCATCTCAGGCTGGCAGACGCTCCGACTCCCGGGAAAGACGCTGGCAAAGCAGCCCTGAGTCGGAAAGTCTTCAGTCTACAGCTAGATCCCATTCAGAGGGTACAAACCTGCGGCGCAGGACGATTTTAGTTTGTGGGGAGTTTGCAGGGGGCTGCTTTTGAAAGCTTCGGGTTTCGGGATTTCATTGAATCAGTTTTCAGAAATGAGGCGCGAGGGATGGAACACCGGGTAGGGAGTCGGAGAGGGGAAAGGTGGGTCTTTCAGCGAGCATTTCTGCTAGCTACCAGGACCTTAGAGCTGAAGTAATTCACTCGCTGCTCTTTCTATTACCTGGTACCCTCCTCACTCCAACCCCCATCACTCTCTCCAACTTTCCTATTTGGGGACACGCAGAGACTGGGCTGGGACCCGGGGACTCCAGGGACAGCGCGTCCAGGGCAAGGCAGAGGCAGAGCCGGTCCCCAGGCCAGTGAAGGGACGCCTCAGTCGGGCTGTGTCTGAAGAAATGCTGGGGCTATTGTGATAATTGAGGTAAAGTTAAATATTTATACTCCAAGTTATTCTTATTTTTGTCTGTTTTGAAGAAGTGCAGGTCCGTTCAAAATTGTTTTAAACATAAATCCTGATCTGGGGGAAGCAGAACCCGCAACCTATACTGGAGATGACTTTTTGAAAGGTGTTCGTTAAGCTCAGTTAAGCTCACAAGGGGAAGGAAGTTCTCTGAAGATCTTATTAGTTCCTCCAAATATGTATGGATATGTGTGTCTATAACGTTATCTTTTACATGCCTTTACCTCCCTGTAATAAAGACAAGCAAGCAAATATTCCCCCCTTGACTGCAGTTGAATCCAAATAAAAATATTTCCAGTAAAAGATTCTCACAAAGAAAACATGAAAATCTCATTCTATCTGTCTCAGTTCAACTTAATGAAATTTGGAGACATTGACAGTCTGGTCAGTGTTCTAAGTAAATTAATGCAAAGGTCCTCAGGAAGAGACCAAAAACACCTCCTGCCATTAATCTTGAACCACTTGAAGATTATGATTAAAAGAATGGGATCACTAAGCATTATCATCTCAAATGGCTGTTAACTGTCTCCACCCCTTTATTGTGGCAACAAAATAAATTCTCCCCCAGAAATGATGTCCCTTCCTTTAAAAAAAATCTTTGTTTTTGTTTTGATTTAAGGGCAAAGAAAGAAAAATTGAAGCAAAGAAAACCATCACCAAAGTCTCAGATTTGCTGCTGTTAAAAAGGCTGCTATTCATTCTGATCACCTCATCTTTGGCTACAAAGGAAAAAGGAATCGAATAATATGCCTATATTTGATGACAGGAAAACACTAACAATAGGAAAGGTGCATTTGTTTTATTATCTTTTTCCCTGAAAAATTTTTTTGAAATCTTACCAATTTAGCAAGTTGAAAGCTGTAGCAATAAAAAAGATGTTCGTTTGTCCACATCTATGCACTGACTTTTGTCACTTGAATTTTATAGGCTTTTGTGTCAACTAGAAATTATGGAAGAGAGAATTAGATACTAACCAAGAAACAACAGTATTACATACTTTGAGCAACTCCACCTGATCCTGTGTTTGAGAGCTGAGAGGACTGTGTGCTATTTTCGCCTCATAAACCTCAAAGCCCTCATTCGACATAAAGAGGGGAACTCTTATCACTGGCTATTCTGACAAAAATGGAGGTAGCGCTCCTCTGTTCCTGACGCTCCAGTGAGAGACTCCCAAAAATAGGCAAACGCCCGTTGTGTTTTCTCCCTTAGAGCACTGAGTTGGGCAGACCTTTCGGAGAAATATACAGCAATTAACATTTTAAAAAAGCAAAAGGCTGAAACGAAGGGCGGCAGCGGCTAGCAATAACAAGAAAAACCACACTAAAAATTATTCAAACCCTGCAAATTTCCAGATGCCACAAGAAAATCAATGCAAACGCGCCCCCTCCTAACGGAGCAGACAGCTTTGCGGCCAGCCGGGTGCTGCTTCCAGCTGAAAGTACAGTTGGAGACCCCACCTCCACTGGAGCACTGTGAGGCTGCGAGATGCCCCCCCAAGGCTATCTAGAAGGGAAGTAGGGGGTGTCGCTCTCCCCAACCACAGCCCATGCTTTCCCACCTGCGCCCCCCAAGCTGGGGTGAGCCAGAGGGGAGAGCTGGACAGATTCAGCTCCGAACAGAGAAGGGGCTCCAGGAGCTGAGGTTTCTACCAAACCTCGGAGGAAACCCAAACTGGCCCGCAGAGGCCACAGGTCTGCTCAAAGGGACCGAAGCTCCTGCACCCAGAGGTGCGCACGCTGGCACTTCCCGGGACCAGGATGCCAAGCCCGGCAGGACAAAAGACTCTTAGGCCGTGTTGGTGCTCGAGAAGTGTGAAGTATAGTAGAGGGGAAACTGCTCCCCACCCCGCCCCACCTTGCACTGGTCGAGCGAGTGAGCAGCATGTGCACGAGGAGCGGACCTTTGGCCACACACGTCATCTATGGTGCTCACCCTAGCGGCTTCCCGGGCCCTGAAAGCCATCCCTCCCTCTGCATCCCCCCCCAGTCCCTGCACCCTCTCTCGCTCCTGAAAAGCCCATCATGGCCCCGCACAGGTGTGGTGACTGTAACTGAAAGGGGCGGAGAACAGATGGGGAGGCGAGGCGATGGGGTAAGGGTTACGAAGAAGAACGATGGTCGCCTGAACACGGAGAAGTGTCACCACACTCAATCTTCTCATGCCCGACTTATACCTACAGTATCCCAAAAAAGTGGCGATACATTTTCCGGAAAACAGGGTTACTGAAATGTCAAACGTCAGGATCCAAGCGCTTAAGCCTAGAGCAGGCTTTGCTCGGATTCAAAAGTATGATTTTAATTTTCTTAATGAAGGTTCGCTCTAGAGCTCAGCGGGTAATGACTGTGCTGAGTTTAATAGACTTCTGTCGAACAGAAAAAGACGGATAACTATCGGTTATAAGTAATCTGCTCTAATGCAATTATTTTCCCAGGTTCGAATGTCATTGTGCGAGAGGGCAGGAGTGAATTAGAGCCCCAGGGACCGTGGATGCGGGTGAGACCGCCTGAAAATACGAGCTTAACCTGTTCTGTGAGATGCACTGGGGTTGAGGGGAATCGGTTTGAGGCTTTAAAGCCCTGATCTGCACAAGTGAGAATCTCTCCTATCCCTCTTCCTTCGCTCCCTCCCCCCACTTCATCCTCCCCTCTTCTACCTCTGACTCCCTTTCTCTATCCCCCTCATCTGTCACTCCCAGAGTTAATGTGAACTTACTCTCCTCCATTAAGTTCAAAGTATTTCTCCAAAAAACATTGAGGCTTTGGGCTGTGTCAACCTATTCACTTTCTGAAATCCAATAGAATTGAGATGTCTAAGCCATTGATGAAGCTGTGTAAACATACATAATCAATATATTGGGAGGATTATTTCTATTTGAATATATAGTCAATCCAGGTCACTATCCAAAGAAGCCCTATCTTAGCTAGCTAGCTCTAATGGAAATGTCATTGGTGGTCAATTTTTTCCCCCTCCAATATCCAAATTCTTCTTAGCTTTCCCCTTCACTTTTCCTGGTAAACACAATCTCAGGCAAACGGGACATTTTAAAAAGATAATCAGCACGATATATGATTTCCCTCTTAGAGAAAACAAGCCACACTGAGGGATGGAAATTCGCCTTGTGTTCTCACCCAAATGAACCATTTGAAGGCAGGAGGCAGCAGCCAAGAGAAGAGCCCTGGGCAGCCAGAAACACAGCTGTGCATACTCACCAGCCCCTTCCCCACCAGTCTCTCTCCAGAGGCTGTGAAACAAAGAAAGTTCTTGGGACTGATACACTAAAGAGTTAAATGTACCCAAGTTAAAAGTGTCTGTTCCAGATGTAGGAGGTGAGCTAAAGTATCTTGTTCTCTTGCTCCTCCCTCCTCCTCCTCCCTCTCCTTTACAGCTGGGCTACTAAGCAAGCTTGCACACAAACATCCTCCAGGCTGCCTAACTCCTGCCTCCTTTTTGCTGACCAACCCAACCCTATTCTCACAGATTCTATAGACATGCTTCTTCCTTTAAAGGAAGGAAGGGGGGGGGGCTGGGTTGGGAGGAAAAAAGTGAGGAAAGGAGGGAGGTTACCCAGACAAAAAATGCTTTTGCACCCCCCCTCAAGAACCATTGACTGAGAAAGAGCACAGCTGGTACCCCAACACAGGAACTGGGAGTAAAGCAAAAGAGCAAGTTCCAGGGATGCCCTGGGCCTGGTGGAGGACACCCTACCTGAGGGTGGGGTTTGGGGTGAAGGGGAACATTTCACCTTCTTCCCCAGACCCTCTTTTCCCCTCCCCCAAACCCCACCAATTGGCAGCTCAGAAGTTTATCAGGAAGAGGACCCTGGAACTCAGGCCTCAGGAGCCCCAGAACTTGAGGAAATGAAAGTAGGTATCTCTGAATTGCATCTGTGGCCACCTGGGTTTCTAGTTTTGCTAGTGAGAAAGTCCACTGACCCCAGGAGCCCAGCAGATTCTTAGCCAAGAGGGCCCTTGGCATGAAAGATGGCTACTAGGCATTGCTCAGGCTACTCCTCCCCTCTGACCCAGCCTCTGCTGGGAGGACCATGTGTGATACTGGGCGGCATCAGAGAAGGGAGGTTGGCTAGTGGCTGTAGGAGCAGAGTGAGAACTCAGGAGAGAGGAAACTGTCAATTTCTGTCTCCAGTTCCCATCCTCTTTCTGTCATGTCTCTGTCATCCCTTCTAACGCTCGCCTGCAGCCTGCAAGAAAACTGCTGCACTATGTTCAGGTGACCTGGAAGACCAACAGCAAAGATCCAGAGAGCCCCATAAGCTTTAAATCTAATTCTGTGTTTGAAAAACTTGTCTGGAAGGGGGAAGGAAAGCGATTCTACCTTCCAACAATGGGTCTTCCAAGATCCCCCCTATCACCACCCAACCAAGAAAGTTTGGAAGGAGGCTTGCTATGATACAAAGTGATTGTCCTTCCCACCAAAATTTCCCATAAAGAAAAACAGAGAGGGTAAGATCACAGCTGCCAGACTGCTGGGAACTCCTTGCAAAGAAGCCTTGGAATCCCAGTCTGTGCCACCCACTGAGGCTTGCACCCTCACACCCATTCTCACCTGTGATTCTGACTGGAGTAGGTCTGGGAAACAGAAGTGACCCAGCCAGAAAGTTAGGCTTGCTTCTCCTTCTTTTACTTTCATATTTTAAATGTCAGTAGAGGAAAACAAATTTTTTGCATATTTTTTGTGTGTAATTATATTCACATAGCATTAAGGTAAAAAACTATCTTTTTTTTTCCAACTGTGATTAGACATTTTTAAAGGGCTGTCCTGAATGTGGCATGCTTCTATAGAATAAAACAAAAATATAAACATATGGATTAAAGGACACTAAGAGTGCCTGATGTCTCCTTCCACTATCCTCATGCAAATGGGGGGGTTGGGGTAGAGCGAGTCCTCAAGAATAACTCAGGTGGTGAGAACTCCCAAAACATGCCCAGCAACACAATAACACATCATTGCATTTTTAAAAAGTAAACCCCCCTAAAACAAGTTAGAGGCAAATACCTGACTGTAACGTTTTTATTTGGGCCTTATAATTTTAATACAGATTAAATGATCTGCTCTAAGGGGGAGTGAGGGCTAGAGGCCGCTGTTCATACTTTGAAGCTTATCCTTGGGCCTTAGGACTTCTGAATGTTCAAGTGAAGTGTAAATAGAATGAGGTCACAGGTGATTGACAAGTTCAAGTTACTTAGTTCAATTATCAAAATTTTATTTCTAAATTATGTTCAATTTGATTTTCCTGCTTTGCTATATAAATGATCGTAGAAAATCCAACGGGAGTGAACAATTTACACCATTGTCCTATGTACCAATGATTTATTTGTACAGTCATTCTGTGATGTATGCTTCCTTTAATGTTTCTGTACAGGCCAAGTCTTTACAATTAGACTCAGAAATACAACTATCATGCTAACTCTAAGTCAGTCACTTTAAAAACACTATAATCACTATACTTTGACAACTTTATAAAATATCTCTCTATTTCTAAACTGCAGGCAGAATCTGCAAACTGTTCAGAATTGAGTTCTCTGGCGACTGGCATGCTATCTTCATTGTCTATCTACCCAAACAATAGTGTGCAATGTAAATATATACCTTGCAACTCACTTTCACCATAATAGCCCAAAGTTCTCTTATGCATTATTTAATAGATAACTAACCTCACCAGATCAAGGCTCAAATCGCCACATCTGGAAATGTTTCCTTAGCTCTTATTCTCCGCTCCCCCTCGCTCTACCCCCAACCCAGCCAGCCAACAGTGAGAGAAATAGCTGGAGACTTTCCTTCTACCATTATATGATAGCATCAGCTTTTAATCAGTGAGAGGCACTTCTATTTAAATTTACAGGATGACTCTTTATTTCATTTATCGTTTCTTTTGGAGGAAAGTGAAACAAGAGCACCACCTTTATTAATTATAAGATTGATAGGGTGAAAAAAGCCAAATGAATTTGGCTTGCAAATTATTAGTAGAGGTATGAATATTTATGACTGTGCCAGGAACTGCAGTGTTGAACCCTGGGCATCAAGCTTGGGAGACAGACCAGTGCATTCAGTGAGGGTTCAGTCTCCCCAAATCTGACATGACATAAATGGAAACTTCTAAATTAGGCTCAGGGTGGGCTTCCATCAATCCAGACTCAAGCCCCCCCACCTTTTTCCGCTAATCATGAACTTACTTCTCGTGGCCTCTATAATACACTTTAAAAACCTTTTAAGGTAAAACTAGACACTTATAAGTTTTTTCAAGAAAATTATGCTTTTTTTAATTTGATGTTCATTGGTATTTTAAATCAAGTTTATTCTGTAAAATATTTGTGACATACATTTTTAAAATTCCATGCTATTTTTATTCAGTGTAAAAATACTGGAAACTGAAAATATCCTGGGTATAAAAAAGATTTAAACAGACAAAACCTAAACTAGATACAGAGAGAAATGAAAGGGGAAAAGAAAATAGCAATGGAAGAGAGATGAGAGAAAAGTCTCTGCTTGTTTTCCTTTTTCTGCAGGTGAAGTGATGCTTTAGTCCCAAAGTGAGGACATTTAAGTGAAAGGTGGAGACAGAAAGGGTCAAAGTAGAAAGGGAAAAGGGTAAAAACCAGAATTTAATAGTTCAGGAGAAACCATCCTCTATATTCTCCTTTTCCTTCCTTGATTATACATTTCATGGTTTTCTACACCTTGGGGAGGGGGCTGAGGGTTTGGGATTTTTCTTTAAATGTAAAATCCACTTAAAAAAGATTTTATTTATTATTTATGTATATAGAACTGGGGTACAGGACAGAGGTACAGGAGCTTTGAGAGGATTCACCAAAGACAAAGTGAGTGGGGAGCAGAACAGGCAGATTGACAAAGTATACTGCTGAGGGGAGCAGCGGGCGGGTCAGGAGCAGGTGAGACAGGAGCGGTCTGCCGCACCATGTGGGTCTCCTCTGGGGCTGGGGATCAAACTCGCACTGAAGCAGCTCACTTGCAGTGCTGCACCCTAACCTGCTGCACCACCAGGGAGGGCCCTCACTTGCTTTCTTTTCTGGAGAACTGTTGTGTGGGGACTGACCCAATCCTGTGAAAACAGTTCATTTTGACATCAGAGTCAGCCTAGCACATACACTTTGAAAGAGAAGACAAGTTGTTTTCAAAACAGAAATGTTAAGCATTCTAAAAAGCATAAGCAATTTAAAAAACACTCCTCAAATTTTCTCAACTATAACTCCTCAAAAACTCCCAACTACATATATATATATTTTTCCACAATTGTAAGTGGATATTTGTGGTAAATTGATGCTTTATGTATATCCTGTCTCAATTTGTCTGTTCTATGTAAGGATATAATTTTTTTTAAAGACGCAATACCACTGACAACAATTTACTTAAATTCACAAACCTTGAAATTGATGCATCTCCTATCAATCACAGTCGGTAGATACAGTAAAACACACCCGACATTTGTATATCAATAGTGGCACACACACAAATCTGTTTTGTTCAATTTAAATGCTCTTCAACATGTCATTTCATATTTTCCTGGAACATGTTATGGGTTAGTCATCCTGTTTCAGCTGGTTGTTAAATCCTTAACCTAATGAAAATTCAAAATAGAATATTCACTTGTCATGGAGTTCAGAGCGGAAAGGTGGGCATTGGGGATAATTTGCTCAACTCCCCTTTTCTTTCCAAACAAGAACTCAAGGCCTGAAGATGGCAACTGACCAGTCTAACTTACAAAATTAATTAGCTGCTGACAAAACTCAGAGCTCTAACTTGAGTTTCAGCTTTTCTCATGATATGGCACTCTCCTACTTTCTGCTCTTCGTATTACAGCAGAATTTATAATATGATATGCAGACTTTTCTACTAGTATTTTTTCATCCTAGCACACTGACAATGAAATTCTCATTAAATAATAATAAGATATTGACTGGTCTGTTTGCCAATATGAAGATTTGTTGTTGATTTGTGATGTCTGTATTGATTAAGCAAGAATGAAATCTATCCTCTACCTGAAGGATAAACAGATCTCAGTACTGGCACAAAAACAAACTTCGTATTAATAGAAATCCTAGCCCTTATTTATTGGTTCATGTCCATTCAGTCAGTCAAGCAAGAAACAGATATAAATAGGAATAACTCTCAGCAATACCTCAAAATCTCCAAAAATGCTCACCAGGGATATTTAAACTGATACGAAAGTCTCTGACTTCAGTACTAGCAGCATGCTTCCAGGTAAACCTCCCTGCCTGGCTCTTCCCTTCACCCAAAATTGAATCCTACACGTGCTCCATATTTTTTACATTAAGGAGAATGCTATTCATGCCTGAGATGATCTTATATTTATGATGGCCTCCTCTGTCAAATTGTTATTTCTGTAGCTCGCTGTCAAAAATGTCACTCAAAGTTTCCTTTCCACCTCTCTTTACCCTCTGTCATAGTAACTTAGAAGGTCTAATCCAAGCAGAATCTACTTCACCTATAAAATATAGCTAGAACTTTCCCTTCGCTTCCTACCTGCCTTTCCCTTCCCCCCAAGCCCAGTTTTATATTCATATGGTTTAAGGACTGCAGTTCATGATTCTTCCTGTGGGAAAATTGCTCCTCAAGCAGTTTCTCTTAAAGTTCAAAAACCTAACTTTTGTAAGAAAAGTTTATGTATAATTACGTTTGGCACATTTTCTGACTCTATGCCACTTTGGTTAATACTTAAGAAAGAAAGAAAGAAAAAAAACCACTGAAGCAGAAATGCCCTCTGATTATAGAAAGATCTAGAGAACAAATACATCTAATTCTGAAATTTTAAAATATGATATTGAACTTGTTATTATTTGAAACCCCTTTGTCAGTATGGGTGCCTCTTTGCTAGTTTCTCTTTCATTATTTTTGCATGAATATGATAAATGATCATTAAATCTAACCATTTTTATTTAATGTTCATAAAAACTGGTAGGTTTTCAAACAGATGTGGCCTGATATGGTTCAGTGAATTTAGTGGACTTCTTGTATAAATGGAATAATAACCATACGGAAGATGAATTTTATGCCCTTGTTTACCTCTTCCAGAACTCACCCTTATTATAATTACAAATAGTGTTTATTATGTATTATGCAATATATACACCATTGTCCAGACACTGCACAAACCTTAACTTGATCACTGCCATCTAGAGTTTATAATCTGAGATAGCACTAATACCAGAGAACTGTGGACAGAGAAAAGACAGGGCACAGTTATATATATTATATACACATATATAATATATATTATGTAGTATAAGTATTATATATATATATATATATCCTATAATAAAATATATAAAGGAACCTAGGCCATGAATGAACAAATATTTTTCTTCTTTCCACTTAAATATTTTCCTTTCAGTCCCCCTCTTACCCCAAAACAATGATTGGGAAACAAAGAAGAGCTTATTTCATTTCAGGGATAACCTTGAGGAGCAACTTTCCCCCCTTTAACTTTTTTTTTTAAGATTTATTTATTTATTCATATGGAACTGGGGTACAGGCCAGAGATGTGGAGGGTGAGAGGACTCACCAGAGACAGAGTGGGTAGCAGAACAGGCAGAGCGACAAAGTACAATGCTGAGGGGAGCAGCGGGTGGGTCAGGAGAGGTCTGCCTCCCCATGTGGATCATCTCGGGGGCAGGCGGCATTCAAACTCATGCAGTAGTGGCTTTAGCTTCTTAGTGCTGTGCTTTAACCCACTGCCCCACCAGGGAGGACCCCCCTTTAACTTTTTATTAAAAGAAGATGGTGTCAGTCAGAGCTGCTGACATAAAGAGATACAGAAGTAGCACCAGTGGTTTAAAGCATATTTTTGGGGTCACACTGCCTGTAACTAAATGCCAACTCACTCTGTGACCCTAAGAAAACTGACAAATACTTCTGATTTTTTTTTTAAGATTTATTTATTTATTTGTGCATACAGAACTGGGGTACAGGCCAGAGGCTCAGGGGCGGTGAGAGGCTTCACCAGAGACAGAGTGGGGAGCAGAACAGGCAGATCTACACTGCTGAGGGGAACAGCGGGCGGGTCAGGAGCGGTCTGCCCCACCCTGTGGTCACCTCCGGGGCAGGCGGGAATCGAACTCATGTGGAAGGGGCTTCAGATTCTCAGTGCTGTGCTTTAACCTGCTGTGCCACCAGGGAGGGCCAAATACTTCTGATTTTTATCATAGTGGTTGACTGTGATGATCAAGTAAGTTAATTCATAGAAGAATTTGTCCTAGGACTTGGTTTATGGTGATGATTCAGTAACTGGTTATTATTATCATTATCGTTATCACTGGAATCCTACCAGCTTAGATAGGAACACATATGAACAATCCATGAAATTTAGACATCTTTTACTTTATTAATCACAGAGAAACTCCATATAATGTGTTAGATATCCCTCAGATCACTTTAGTTATATTTGTACCTATATACTTCTCTTTTGATAATTCACCTTAAAAAAAAAATAAACACCTATAGGGGATACATTCTGTTGGTTAGTCATTAAGTAAATAGTTGAATTAGGCTGGTAATCAAATAATGGCAAACCATTAACCAAGAAAACTAGATTCTAAATATGTTTCTACAACTGTGAAGTATGCAATGGGGCCTTAGCCTATTTACCTATAACATAGGTTATAATAGAAAATATCCAAAAGTCCATTCTGATTCTAACAAAAGACTGCATGACTCACACAGGAACTTTTCCTAGCAGAACTTATTTCTCTCTTCCAAGTGTATATATTATCTAAAGTGCCTGACTCTGTGCTAGGATTCAAGAAATTTAACCTTGGCTTCAAAAAATTTACAGGTTATGAAGGAACAAACATTACATTGTAGTATGATAATAGTTATTGTATGAATTTTGGGATCAGGCAGAAGTGACACCTGACCAATGGGATGTAAATATGTAACTGATGGGGAAATACAGGGAAGCTTCTCAGAAGAATTGGAACCTGAAGTCTTGAACAATAAATAAGAGTTAAAGAGAAAGGCATGTAGAAGACATCACTTTATGTGTAAACAAACAAGAGAAAGCAAGAACAGGCTATACAGAGGGCTGGTAGTGCAGATGGTTACAGACAGAGATGATACATCTCCTCAACCTTCCCTGTCTCTGCAGTCAATGTCATCTTCTTCTTGGCATGGGTCACCCTCCATTTGTGATGACTCAATTTATACCTTAGATTCTGACTTGTTCTTGAATTTTACACTGATCTGTCCAGGTGTCCATGAACATGAGTTCAATGCTCCCAGCCTAGGAACTCGCCCACATGGTGCAGTCTTGTTCACTACTCCTTGTCTCATCTACCACTCCCCTCAGCAGTATATTTCAGTCAGTCTCCCTCTTCTGTTCCCCATTCTGTCTCTAGTGAATCTCCTCACTTGTAGCTCTGGCCTTCACCCCAGCTCTTATATGCATAAATGAAAATATTTTTAAAAACTTAAAAATAATCCTTCAATGGAAACACAGCATCTTAGGATAAAATTCAAATTTCTCAACAAGTTCTATTTATTAGATATTAATAATTAAGTTCCATTTATTAGATATTCCCCAAGTCTAATAAATATATTTGAAGGAAAGAAATGAAAGGGAGAAAGGGAGGAAACAGTAAAATAAGATATGACCTAAAAGGTGCCCACTGGATTTAGTGACCACTTCAATGGGTGACCTTGGAGAAGGCAGTTTCAGTAGAGCGTTAGGGCGGGTGGCAGATGGATATGATTTCAGGAACAAAGGGAAAGTAGAAAGGTAGAGAATCTTATTCGTGGGAAAAATATAAACACTATAGCAATGGATGAAAGGGGATGTAAGATCAAGGGAAGTTTTACTCTAAAGATAAGTGAGAACTGAGCTTATTTATATGGCTGAAAAGAAAAGCAATACAAGCAAGATATAAAGACTAATTGAGAGAACAAGAATACAGAGAAAAAAAGAAATCACCCAATAGAAGAAATGGAGTCTAAAATTAGAGTTAAGGCCCTCCCTGGTGGTGCAGCGGGTTAAGGCACATCACTAAGAAGCTAAAGCCACTTCAGCAGGAGTGTGTTACCCATCCCGGAGGTGATCCACATGGCGCAGCACGCTGCTAGCCCACCTTCTGCTCCCCTCAGCAGTGTACTTCATCAGTCGGCCTGTTCTGCTCCCAACTCTGTCTCTCATGAATCCTCTCACTGCCCTTGCACCTCTGGCCTGTACCCCAGCTCTTTATGCATAAATAAATAAAATCTTTAAAGCAAGAGTTAAAAGCTGCACATTCATGGACACAGGAGGGAAAAAGGTGGGTGCATCTATGCAGTAAACAGATGTGTGGAGCTCCGAAGGTAATGTGGCTTGTCTGGATTTTGTCCATTAGAGAGGCACTCAGAGACAGGAGTCGTGGGGAAAGGACACACAGAAAAAGGTTAAAAACTTGGAATCAATATTGATGGGAAAAGGAGAGGAAGCTGAGCAGGATCAGGTCAAAAGTTTGCTGAGCCTCATGCAGGGAGATGCGTGGTGCTGGCCACCCACATAATTGTGTGATTTTTTTTTTCCAGAAATGATTAGCAATTTTGGTGAAGGAGTGAGGTGGGAGGAAGCTTCCAAGGCTGAGAGTCTGCAGGGATAGGACAGTTAGTAAGTTGAGAATAATAATTGCACTGTATAAGTTTTCCCTGCTATCTGAAAGTAGAGCATTCCTATGACACTCTTTGTAAAATGAAATGGTGTAAAGAAACAGTTACCATTAATTTACATGGAAAAAAATGAGTGTATTCCCAGACTTTAAGAATAACATGAAATAACACAAAACCATAAAACTAACATCTAGCAGGAGCAGGAATGACAAGACACATTCACAGACTATATGCAACATTCCTGGGAAGGAACGTGGTGGTACCACTCACTTCTGGGGTGCATGAGCCTCTGGAATAGCTGCCTGCAAAACCAACCCCCCAGTGCTATTTTTGCTTTTCACCTTTTTTAAAAAAATAAGATTAATTTATTTATGCCTAACGAACTGGAGTGTAGGCCAGAAGTGCAGAGGCAGTGACAGAATTCACCAGAGTGGGAGCAGAAGAGGCAGATGGATGAAGTACACTGCTGAGGGGAGCAGCGGGCAGGTCAGGAGAGGTCTGCCGCGCCATGTGGATCATCTCCCTGGCTGGGGATGGAACTTAAGCTGAAGTGGCTGTGGCGAGCTTTGTAGTGCTGCACTCTAACCCATTCACCACCAGGGAGGGCCCCACATTTTACCCTTTTCCATAAAACTAAAAATCCCCTTTAGTTTTCTTCTAGTTAGTGAAAACAAGTACTAAAGTAGGTCTTTGGTAACAATGAAGTGGCATGAGGCAAACCCACCAAAAAGTGGGATACCTGGGTTTGAATCACTGCAATACTGGATCTAAGTTAGATAAAGAAGAAAAAGAAAATGCAAGGATGGTGAAAGACTGGGAGTAGACAGTGGAACAGAAGTTGGATGTTTTCTAGAAGAAAAGGAGTGGAGAGATTTTGAGAGGTAGGAGCATGTATAGAGTAGAATGAGAGACTGTGGTTGAATTTCATCATTGAGGTGGAAGGTACGGAAAATGAGTGGCTCCAGACTGGCCGTGGGAGTGGATATCATAAGCAGCGTCTTCCTGTGTGCCCTAAAAGCTGAGACAGCACCTCAAATTTCTGTCTTTTCACTTCCTGCAAAGATTCTGTTATGCTCCTAGGGCCAGAACACTAAAAAACTGGCAAGCGAGAAAATGAGGAAGGGGTTTATTCATTAGTTATTTGTCAATTTAATTCCACTGTGTGGGGGGAAAAATTTTAGTTTTCACACAAGATGTATTATTCTGTTAACTCTGTGGAAGTGGATTTGATGTGAGAGGGGCAGGGAGGTGGAGACAAGACTAGAAGCAGCAACACTGGTGCCTTTACCAGTAAATAGTTCTATGAAGCTGGGGCATTTATTTCACCTCACTACCTTAGTTTCGTCTTCTGAATTGCGAAATTAATTTATAATGATGTCTTACAGATTCCATGCCTGGAGCAAGAAAGGCACCAAATGAACTTGGACATTGTGTAGAGCATTTAAAAAAAGGGAAGTACTTGCGAAAAGTGATAGGGTCCTGTCAAAAGGGCCATGGGAGCCAGGTTGAAAGGGCGTCCATGGGTAAAATCTGGGATAATTTAATTATCGAAATAAGAAAGTAATGGTTTATAACCTACTTAATGAAGAATCTGTGAATCTCCGATAAATAAGAGAAAGCTGTTTTTTTTTTACAGTAGTAAGTCAATTAAGAAATGTATTGATAGAAGGGATAGTGAAATTTTTCAAAAACATCACATTGCAACCATCCAGAAAAAGCTGATTCATGCAAAACTTATCAATGAGTACAAAATTTAGTGGAGGAAAACTGTTGAATTATAAGCATCTCACTATAAATCACTCATTTAGCACAAACAGAAAAATATTAACTACATAGTGGAGAGAGCAGACAACTTAATCAACTAGTCAAAACCAAGTTTCAAAAAAAAGGATTATTTGCCTCCAACATGATTTCATAAAAGGGCACAACCTTACTTTGTGGTATTCTAACCCCAAATGTACAACATGAACAGTCACATGACACTCACATACACCCACACAACTATTGAGGGACATTCTACAAGATAATTAGCTGCATTATTCAAAAGAAAGGTCAGTTAACTGCCCCACAGTTGAGAGGCCTGAAGTGGTAGACTCTCTTGATCAAAAAAGGTCCTTGAATGGATTCTGTACTACAATAATTTTTATACTAAATAATTTTTTGTGATATAAAAAATATTACTAGAACAAGAGATGAAACTGGAATACAGACTTCAGTAAAAGAATTGCAGCAATACTATATTTTCTCAATTTAAAAATCTGGATTGAATTTATATAAGGAAATCTACACTAAATGAAATATAAATGGGTAAAGTAGCATGATATATGCAACCAACTCAATTCTTTAGGAAAAAATGTTAAGAGGAAAAGAGGAGAGAGAGAGGAAAGAGGGGGGAGAAAGAGAGAGAGAGAGA
>NW_004567124.1:29300434-29309377 GCF_000260355.1 Condylura cristata
AAAAAAAAATGTGCAAAATGATGTAAAAATAAACTTCTGTAAAAAAGAAAATTGGTGTATCTGGAAAAAACTGTTCAGGAATTCTGCATCCTTCTTACAGCTTTTCTGTAAGTATGAAATTATGTCAAGATAAAAAAAAATGAATGTGTGAGAGTCCAGCATGAGGGCAGCAGAATGAAAATACCAGACTTCCCTCCCTATATACTTAAAAGTAAGCTGCAGCAGAACAAAGTTAACCCTTGAAAGACAGACAGAAGACTGCAGCAAGGAGCAAATGTCCAGAGGAGGAGGGTAGAGAAACTTTAATTGAATTATGTTAGCACCTGTTCCTAACAGTACAACTCACAAGAAGAAGGGGTAGCGGCTTAAGGAACCGTTGACTGAGGAGCACATACCCACATTGGAGAGTCTGGAGACCTAACACTGTGCTGAATAAGGAGGTGCAGAGTCAGTGTGCAGGGCAGAGTGCATATTGGAGAATTATAGAAGCTGGGATACAGAGTGATAATCCCTGGCTTGAGTTTGAGATTCCCAATATCCAACAGCTGAAACTCCAAACCAGCAGGAAAAGCCAAATGATATCGCTTGTGTCTGGGCAGGTTTACCAGCAGGTTTACAGTTTAAGCACCTGTATTTTAACAACAGGAGCACGTATTCCAGGCAAAGGTCAACATTGGAAAAACAAAGTGAAAAGTGCCAAATACAACCTGAGCCCAACACTGCACCCAGTGCTCAAACACAGTTGAGACTGCCACAGGTCGAGACTATATGAGATATTTAGGTTGAGGACTGTGGATCCCAACACACAACTCTGGTCCCACAGCACAGTAGGACTCTTAACCCCCCCTGACACTCAACTGGAGAGCACTCTTTGGTGCCCTTCTGCCCTGGTTCCTTTCTACCTGTCACCCCTTGCTAGTACCAGTTCTCTGGCTACCTAAACAGGTGCAAAGGCTTAAAGTTTATCCCTACTACAACTTATAAAACATAAAGAGACAGAAGAACACACCACAAAGTCTGGAGCAAAAAAAACAAAACAAACAAACAAACAAAGCAAATCTGAGACAGGTCTCAATCCAGCAGAACTGTGGAATATGCCTGAAAAGAAGCTCAAACTAATATGAACTTTAAAAAAAAAAAAAAACAGACTGAAAATGAATGAGACTGTTCCAATTAGAGGTAATCAGTCTAAAAAATACTATAACTGAGTTGCAAAACACAATATAAAGTCTCAACAGCAGACAAAGGCAAGCAATGGAGAGAATTAGTGGGCTTGAAAGCACAATGAGGGTGAAAGATTAATAGAACAAAGAACAAATAAAATGGAAATAGTGTAAGAATCCTTTGGGATAGCCTAAAGAGAAATAAAGTCCTTATCATGGAGGTCCCAGAAGGAGACAAAGAAAAAAGACATAGAAAACTCTTTTAAGAACTCCTCCCTTAGACCCATCTCAACCTGGGAAATAAATGAGAAGTCCTGGTATAAGGGACCCAAAGGTTTCCAAACAAAGTATTACCAGACAGACACATTCCCCACATTATATGAAAACTGTTGGAAATCAACAACCCTTTTCATGCTTTCAGAGAGGGGTCCATATGGAGTGCTCTGGGTTCTCATTGTAATTTTAAGGATAACTTTAAGAACATACGAAGCCTTTGATGTTCAGCAAAAGGAGGAGGATATCCTCAAATTCCTTGCAGCAGAAACCCACTTAGGCATGCCAATCTTAACTTCCAAATGGAACAGTAGCTTTACCAGAGGCAAAGTGATGGCATCTACATCAAAAATTTGACAAGAACCTGGGAGAAGCTTCTGCTGGCAGCTTGTGCCATTGTTGACAAGGAAAACCCAGTCCTTGCCAGTGTCATGTCACCCAGGAACTCTGGTCAGCGAGCTGTGCTGATGTTTGCTGCTGCCTCTAGAGCCATTCTGTTGCTGGCCGCTTCCTCCTGGAACCTTTGCTAACCAGATCCAGGCAGCTTCTTGGCACCAAGGCTCCTGGTGGTTAATGATCCCAGGACTCACAGCGGCGTATACGTTAACCTGCTGTGTAACACAGACCTTTCCTCGGTGCTATGTGTACATGGCTGTCCCTGCAACAAGAGGGCTACCTCAGTGGGGCTCCATGGGTGGACGCTGGACTGAGGGAAGTTCTGTGCTTGTGTGGCATCATCTTTCATGAACATCCATGAGCAGTCATGCCTGATCTCTGTTTCTATAGCCACCCTAAAGAACTTAAAACTTAGAAGGAAAGGGCAGTTTGCTACTGAGGAGACTGTGACCAAAGAGTCTATCTAAAAATGAACTTGCCTTTTCTTCAAATGACTCCCTACAGAGCTTCCATAGAGCACAGAAGTCAGCTGCACTCTCCTGGCTGGAATGCCTGCCAGATTGTAGCTATGGTTAAAAGTAGTGACTCAGGGCCCTCCCTGGTGGTGCATTGGGTTAAAGCACAGCACTAAGAAGCTAAAGCCTCTTCTGCATGAGTTCGATCCCTGCCTGCCCTGGAGGTGACACATGGTATATCAGACCTCTCCTGACCCACCCGCTGTTCCCCTCAGCAGTGTACTTCGTCACTTGGCCTGTTCTGCTCCCCACTCTGCCTCTGGTGAATACACTCACCATCCCTGCATTTCTGGCCTGTACCCCAGTTCTGTATGCACAAATAAAATAAATCTTAAAAAAAAAAAAAAGTAGTGACTCAGAAAAGATCTATGCAGTCCTATGTTCATGGCAGCAGTGTCTACAATCTCCAACTTAGGGAAACCTACAAACCCCAAAACAGATGACTGAATGAAGAAATTGTGGACTATGTACTCAGTCAAATATTACTCAGTATCAAAAAAGACAAAACAGTGCCTATTGAGACAAAATGGATGAACTTTGAGGTGATCGTATTAAATGAAATAAGCCAGAAAGAAAAAGGTACATATTGATAGTTTCACTTATTTGTTGAATATAAATAACCAGAATGTACACACTGGCAAAGAACAGCAAAAATAATTCTTAGACTCTGAAAAATATACTGGTTACTTGAAGGACCAAGGGGGAAAGGAACTGGAGGCAGGGGAAGGAAAAGGGTAGAGTATTAGCATAGGGGTATTGGTGAAGCATGAGCACATATGAAGGAGTAAAAATGTAACTTCAGGGATCCAGCAAGAGGGCAGCAGAGTGAGTATGCTGAAATCACTACATCCAAGCTCACACAGGGATATAAGACTAAAAACGGACTGTAGACTTACATACTACAAGTTTTAACCCAAATGAGAACGGCCTGTCTCACTAGAAAGAAGATAACTGAGGGAGAATCACCAATTGGGGCACTCCAATCCGGGAGCGCCCAGGCACCCAGACACCAGGAAGCGCCATAGACTGAGGCTTGCTGCTCTTTGTCCTGCCCACTAAAGCTATGGAGATAAAAAGAGACAACACAGCTTGGTGAGTGGAATCCAAGCTTGGGGAAAGACTGCAGCCCTGATTCGGCAGTGCCCAGGCACTAGGAACTGCCTCAGAGGAGGCTCACTGCCCTTTGGCCCCACCCTGGTGATAAGGAGAGACAACTCAGCTCAGTGGGTGGAACCCAAGCTGTGGGGAAAGACTGCTCAGAGTGGGCACACAGAGCCTGGGAGGTGGGGAGGAGGAACTGGTGTCTGGGGCAGCTGCTTCCAAAGCTCCCTGCATCCCCCACCCCCACAGCATAGGCTTGGAGGCTTGCTCCCACCATTAGTCACTAAGGTGGGGTGTCACCAAGTAGAAAGGTAAAAAGGGGGGGGAAGAACCAATTAGATTGAATCAAAAGCAGGCCCAACCCTGGGAAGCTACAACACTTTTAACACTCCCCCAACCTTTCACAGGCACGTTCTAGCATAGAGAGGCTCTAGGAAAATGCCTCAGATGGGAGATTTACTACTGCTCTACCTGCTTAACTGTATTTACCCACAAAACCTGCCGTAAAGCCCTGGAGCTAAAGAGAGAAAACTCTGCTTTGTGAGTGGACCCCAAGCGGTGGGGAAAGACTGTTCAGGGAAAGACTGCTCAGAGTGGGCACAAAGAGCCCTAGAGGCACTGAGGGAGCACTAGCAGCCTGTACAGCTGGGAGGCTTGCCGCCCTTCTAGTGCTCCCTGCATCCCCTGTGCCCTGCATCAGCCCCAACTCCCCGTGGCCTGAAAAAAAAAAATGGTGGATAGACTGACTCAATCACCGGCCCAACCCTGGGAAACTGCAACAATTTTAACATTCCCCCATCTCTCCATGGGGCATATCCTGGCATAGAGAGGCCCTACAAAGTGCCTCAGACAGGAGACTTGCTACAGGCCTACCTGCTTACTGTATCTACCCACAAAACCTGCAATAAAGCCTTGGAGTTAGCTCTGTGAGTAGAATCCAAGTGGTGAGGAAAAACTGCTCAGGGAGAGACTGCTTGGAGTGGGTACAAAGAGCCCTGGAATACTGAGGGAGGTCTGGCAACCTGCACAGGAAGAGGCTTGAGTTGTTCTGGTGTTCCCTGAACCCCTGCATCCCCTGCCCCCACAGCAGAAGCTAGGACTCAAGGTGTTACTGGACAACAGTGGCCTAAAGACTTGTGAGCCAGTAAGGCACTGCCTTGCAAGTCTCACAGTGCTCAGAAAGTAAACAAAATCAGTGACTGGCTCAACCACAGGCCCAGCTGCAGGGAGACCTACAACACTTCTAACATGCCCTACCTCCACATCCAAACATAGAGGGAACCTGGGATATTGGAAAGCTACAAACATCAACAGGCATCTTCCAGAGACAAGGACTCAGTGTGTTAATGGAAGAAGCTAAACACCACAAGGGACCCCTGACTGTTGCTGGCTGAGAAGACAAATTCCACACAGTGGGGGCTGGTAAAACAGGGGGCTCAGAATACCCTCCATAACTAAAGTGTCTGGAAGTCCCTCTGCCATCCCAGAAAGAACATCCCGAAAAAATGCCAATCAATAATAGCAACACCGTGTCTCAATGAACAGAAAGTATTAGAAAATACATGACAGGGAAAAGAAGACAAACAAATAATCAAGCAAGTCCACGGGAGAAAAATTCACCACAAAAAGAATAAGTCATCAGGAATCACCAAAGAAATAGAAGAACTGCTCAGCTTACTAGATAGAGAATTCAGAGGCATCATGATAAACAAAAAGAAGATTAGAAGGAAAAAATATTACATGAAGTAAGCCATCAAAAAATTGAAGAATGCAACAAGGAAATGAATGAACAAAAATGAAAAAGAAAAAAATGATATGAGACAAGCAATCAATGAGCTGAAGAAAGAAAATAAGACATTAAAAAAGGGAACAGAAAAAATGCAGGAGATGAAAAGGCCACTAGAGGACATAAAGAATGCTGGGAAAAGTAATGAAAACAGAGTAGATGAAATGGAAGAACAAATCAGCACCCTTGAAGACACAGAAATAGAGAGAAAACAAAAAAAAAAAAAAGGAAAAAGAATGAAAACACTTCAAGAACTATCTGACACCATTAGGAAAAGAAATATCAGAGTTATAGGTATCCCAGAAGGTGAAGAGGTGAAGAGAAAGACCAAGGAATCGAGAAAATATTCACAGAAATAAAAGAAGGAGATGAAAGTGGACATCCAAGAAGCAAGAACACCAAACTACCATATGACAGGAGAAACACAGCAAGACACATCATAGTAAAACTATCAAGAGTATAAGACAAGGAAAAGATAATGAGAATGACAAGAGGGAAGAAACAAATAGCCTATAAAGGGAAACCAATCAGGTTGACATCAGACTTCTCTGAAGAAATACTATGGCAAAAAGAGAGTGGAGGGACATACTCAACAAACTCCAAAGCATTAAATGCCAACAAGTAATACTCTATCCTGAGAAGCTCTCCTTCCTCTATGAAGAAAGAATAAGGACATTTCAGATAAACAGAAACTCCACAATTTTGTCATGACTAAACCCCTACTTCAAAAAATACTACAATACTACAAGAAGCCCTCAAGAAAATAAAAATACTAAAATACTACAAGAAGCCCTCAAACCAAATCCAACAGAAGAATGAACAAGAACAGTTCAAAACAAGGAACAAAAATACTACAAAAGGAACAAAAAAAAAAAAAAAGCAAATGTAGGTGCCAGTATATCAATATTATCTCTAAATGTAAATGGCTTCAACTCATCAATAAAAAGACACAGAGTTGCAGGGTGGATTAAAAAACAGAACCCAATGTTCTACTACCTACAGGAAGCACATCTAACTACAAAAGATAAAAACAGATTGAAAATAAAAGGATGAAGGTGAAGGATGATATGAGACAAGCAATCCTACAAACAAATGGACCAAAAAAGAAGGCAGGAACAGCTATACTTAGATCAGACAAAATAGACAATAGATCAGACAAAATAGACTTCAAACTAAAAAAGGTTAAAAGAGATACAGAAGGCCACTACATTATGATTAAGGGGACAATACAATAAGAAGATATAACAATCATCAACATATAAACACCAAATGAAGGAGCACCAAAATATATCAGGAAATCACTGCCATCTATGAAAACATATATCAGAGAAAAAACATACATAGTAGGAGACTTCAACACTCCACTCTCAACAATGGACAGATCAACAAGACAAAAAAAAGCAAAGATGCTCAAGCTCTGAACAAGGACCTGGGCAACATAATTCTAAGACATCTATAAAATACTGAACCCCCAAAAATCTTAGTACACATTTTTCTCAAATCCACGTGGATCATTCTCTAGGATTGACCACATACTGGGTCATAAGATAAATATCAATAGATACACTAAGTTCGAAATCATACCAACTATTTTCTCTGACAATGAAGGAATGAAACTAGAAGTAAACCATAGGAAAAAGGCAAGAAACCCACCACCTACCATGTGGAGACTGAAACCCACATTACTGGAGGACTGTTGGATCAATGAGGAGATCAAAGAAGAAATTAAAAAAAATACCTGGAGAAGAATGACAATGATGACACAAGTCTCCAAAAGTTATGGGACACATTAAAAGCAGTTATAAAAGGAAAATATATAGCAAAACATAAAGAAACAAGAAATAACTCAAAGAAACAACTAATCTCCCACCTTAAAAAACTGGAAAAAGAACAACAAAATAACCCAAAAGCCAATAGAAAACAGGAAATAATAAAAGTCAAGTTAGAAATAAATGAAATGGAAGTCAGGAAAACAGTCCAAAAAATCAATGAAACCAAAAGTTAGTTCTTTGAAAAAATAAACAAGATAGACAGGTCACTAGCCAGGCTTACAAAGAAAAAACAAGAGAAAGCACAAATAAACAGAATCAAAAACGAAAGGGGAGAAATCACAACAGATCCAGCAGAAATCAAAAGAATAATCGGAGAATACTATAAACAACTATATGCAAACAAGTTCGACAATTTAGCAGAAATGGACAAATTCCTACAACTCTACAACCACCCAAAGTTAGATAAAGAAGAAATAAAACAACTAAACAGGCCAGTTACAAGCAAGGAAATTAAAGAAGTAATCAAAACCCTCCCCCAAAATAAAAGCCCAGGACCAGATGAATTTACAATTGATTTTTTTTTTTTTTACAATTGAATTTTACCGAATGTTCAGAAAAAGAATTAGTGCCTATTCTACACAGACTCATCCAAAAAATTGAAAAAGAAGGAAAACTACCACATACTTTGTACGAAACTAATATCACACTAATATCAAAACACACAAAAAAGATCAGACCAATCTCCCTAATGAACACTGATGCAAAAATCCTCAACAAAATCTCAGCCAACAAAATCCAGCAATGCATTAAAAGAATAATACACCATGACCAAGTGGGCTTTATCCCAGGAGCACAAGGTTAGTTTAACATCAGAAAATCAATTAATGAATCCATCACATCAACCGACAGAATAATAAAAGCCACATAACCATATCAATAGATGTGGAGAAGGCATTCGACAATGTTCAACACCCATTTATGTTTAAGGCCTTCGAAATCCTCTGAATAGAAGGACTATCGATATCTCAACAAGATAAAAACCACATATGAGAAACCCACAGCCAATATTATCCTCAAAAAAGCTGAAAGCCTTCCCTTTGAGATGAGGAACAAGACAAGGGTGTCCACTATCGCCACTGCTCTTCAACATAACATTGGTAGTTCTAGCCAGAGCAATAAGACAAGAAAAAGACATACAGGGAATCCAAATAGGGGAAGAAGTAAAAATGTCCTTATTTGCAAAAGATATGTTAATTTACATGTAAAACCCTAAAAACTCCAGAGAAACTAATCAAAACCATCAACCAGTTTAGCAAGGTAGCAGGATATAAAATCAGCACACAAAAGCCAGAGGTCTTCCTATACACAAACAACCAATCAGAAGAAGCAGAAATAATAATAATAATAATAAAAAATCCCCTCTTCAATGAAAACAAAAAGAATCAAATGCCTGGGAATCAAACTAACAAAAGAGGTAAAAGACCTAAACAAAGAATATTACAAAACACTGTTAAAAGAAATACAAGACACCATGAAATGGAAAGACATCTCCTGCTCATGGATCGAGAGACTTAGCATCAACAAAATGGCCATCCTGCCAAAAGTGACATGCAGATTAAACACCATCCCAATAAAAGTCTCAATGACATTCTTCAAAGAAATAGAAAAAATATTGATGAAATTCATATGGAACAAAAAAAACCTCAAATAGCCAAAACTCTCATGACTAAGAAGAAAGAGAATGGAGGCATAACAATCCCAAACTTCAAGCTGTACTACAAAGCCATAATAATTAAAACTGCATGGTACTGGAATAAGAACAGACGTAATGACCAGTGGGTTCACACAGAAAACCCAGATATAAACGTACAGGTTAATGGACACCTAATTTTTGACAAAGGAGCAAAGAAGATACAATGGAACAAAGAAAATTTGTT